>NW_027362853.1:5483066-6166132 GCF_046119375.1 Phyllobates terribilis
GCACACACACTCGCACACACTCACACGCACACACTCACACGCACACACTCGCACAAACAGTCGCACACACTCGCACCCACTCACTCGTGCACACTCGCGCACACTCGGGCACATTTGCACACACTCGCACACACTCGCACACTCTCGCACACACACTCGCACACACACTCGCACACACTCGAACACACTCGCACAAACTCGCAAACACTCGCACATACAGTCCTACAAACTCACACACACTCTCACACTCGCACCCACACACAAACTGGCACACACTCAAACACACTCACTCATACACACTCGCACACACTCACTCGCACACACACACACACACTCGCACACACTCGCACCCAGTCACTCGAGCACACTCGCACACCCTCGCACGCACGCACACGCTCGCACACACTCACATGCACACACTCACGCACACACACTCGCGCACACTCGTGCACACTCGCACGCACACATTCACACACATTCGCACTCACTTGCACACACTCGTACGCACACACTGGCACACACTCGCACACACTCGCACACACACACTCGCACATACTCGCTCACACTCGCACACACTCGCACGCACACACTCGCACACACTCGCATGCACACACTCGCACACACACTCACACACACACACTCGCATACACACTCACACAAACTCCTACACACACTCGTACACACTCACACACACTCGCACACACACACTCGCACACACTCGCACACTCTCGCACACATTCACACTCACTCGCACGCACTCGCACGCACACACTCGTACACACTCGCACAAACTCACACACACTCGCACACACTTATACACAATCGCACACACACACACTCGTACACACACTCGCACACACTCGCACACACTCACTCACACACACTCACACACACACTCGCACACACTCACACACACTCGCACACACTCACATGCACACACACTCGCACACACTCACACACACTCGCACACACTCACGAGCACACACTCGCACAGACACTCGCTCACACTCACAAGCACACACTCACACGCACACACTCGCACACACACTCGCACACACTCACACCCACTCACTCGTGCACACTCGCGCACACTCGGGCACATTTGCACACACTCGCACACACTCGCACACTCTCGCACACACACTCGCACACACACTCGCACACACTCGAACACACTCACACACACTCACAAACAATCGCACATACAGTCCTACAAACTCACACACACTCACACACACTCACACACTCCACCCACACACAAACTGGCACACACTCAAACACACTCACTCATACACACTCGCACACACTCACTCGCACACACACACACTCGCACACACTCGCACCCAGTCACTCGAGCACACTCGCACACACTCGCACGCACACACGCACACACTCGCACACACTCACACGCACACACTCACGCACACACTCGCGCACACTCGTGCACACTCACACGCACACATTCGCACACATTCGCACTCACTTGCACACACTGGCACACACTGGCACACACTGGCACACACACACTCGCACACACTCGCACACACTCGCACACACTTGCACACACTAGCACACACACTCGCACACACTCGCACACACTCGCACGCACACACTCGCACACACTCGCATGCACACACTCGCACACACACTCACATACACACTCGCACACACTCGCACAAACTCCTACACACACACGTACACACTCACACACACTCGCACACACTCGCACATACACACATACACATTCACACACACTCGCACACACACTCGCACACACAGTCCTACACACTCACACACACACTCGCAAACACTCGCACACACTCACACACACACTCACTCACACATACACACTCGCGCACACTCACGCACACTAGCACACACTCGTAAGCATACACTCACACTCACTCACACACTTACTCACACGCACACACTCTCGCACACACTCACACACACTCGCACACACTCGCACACTCTCGCACACATTTGCACACACTCGCACTCACTCGCACCCACTCGCATGCACACACTCGCACACACTCATACACAATCACACAAACTCGCACACACACACTCGCACACATTCGCACACACTCGCAGACACGCACTCACTCACACTCACTCGCACACACTTGCACACACTCGCACACACTCGCACACACAGTCCTACACACTCACACACACACTCGCAAACACTCGCACAAACTCACACACACTCACTCACACGCACACACTTGCGCACACTAGCACACACTCGCACGCCCACACTCGCACACATTCGCACTCACTCGCACGCACACACTCGCACACACTCGCACAAACTCACACACACTCGCACACACTCATACACAATCGCACGCACACACACCCGCACACACTCGCACACATTTGCACTCACTCGCATGCACTCGCATGCACACACTCGCACAAACTCACACACACTGGCACACACTTATACACAATCGCACACACACACTCTAACACACACTCGCACACACTCGCACACACTCACTCACACACACTCACACACACACTCGCACACACTCACACACACTTGCACACACTCGCACACACTCACACGCACACACACTCACACACACTCACACACACTCGCACAAACTCACAAGCACAAACTCGCACACACACTCGCACACACTCACACGCACACACTCACACGCACACACTCGCACACACACTCGCACACACTCGCACCCACTCACTCGTGCACACTCGCGCACACTCGGGCACATTTGCACACACTCGCACACTCTCGCACACACACTCGCACACACACCCGCACACACTCGAACACACTCGCACACACTCGCAAACACTCGCACATACAGTCCTACAAACTCACACACACTCACACATACTCGCACCCACACACAAACTGGCACACACTCAAACACACTCACTCATACACACTCGCACACACTCACTCGCACACACACACACACTCGCACCCAGTCACTCGAGCACACTCGCACACCCTCGCACGCACACACTCGCACACACTCACATGCACACACTCACGCACACACACTCATGCACACTCGCACGCACACATTCACACACATTCGCACGCACTTGCACACACTCGTATGCACACACTGGCACACACTCGCACACACTCGCACACACACACTCGCACATACTCGCTCACACTCGCACACACTCGCACGCACACACTCGCACACACTCGCATGCACACACTCGCACACACACTCACACACACACACTCGCATACACACTCGCACAAACTCCTACACACACTCGTACACACTCACACACACTAGCACACACACACTCGCACATACTCGCACACACTCGCACACACTCGCATGCACACACTCGCACACACACTCACACACACACTCTCGCATACACACTCGCACAAACTCCTACACACACTCGAACACACTCACACACACTCGCACACACACTTGCACACACTCGCACATACACACATACACATTCGCACACACTCGCACACACACTCGCACACACAATCCTACACACTCACACACACACTCGCAAACACTCGCACAAACTCACACACACACTTACTCACACGTACACACTCACGCACACTTGCACACACTCACGCACACTAGCACACACTCGTAAGCATACACTCACACTCACTCACACACTTACTCACACGCACACACTCTCGCACACACTCACACACACTCGCGCACACTCGCACACACTCGCACGCCCACACTCGCACACTCTCGCACACATTTGCACACACTCGCACTCACTTGCACCCACTCGCACGCACACACTCGCACACACTCATACACAATCACACAAACTCGCACACACACACTCGCACACATTCGCACACACTCGCACACACTCACTCACTCACACTCACTCGCACACACTTGCACACACTCGCACACACTCGCACACACAGTCCTACACACTCACACACACACTCGCAAACACTCGCACAAACTCACACACACTCACTCACACGCACAAACACTCGCATGCCCACACTCACACACATTTGCACTCACTCGCATGCACTCGCACGCACACACTCGCACAAACTCACACACACTCGCACACACTCATACACAATCGCACGCACACACACTCGCACACACACACTCGCACACACTCGCACACTCTCGCACACATTCACACTCACTCGCACGCACTCGCACGCGCACACTCGAACACACTCGCACAAACTCACACACACTCGCACACACTTATACACAAACGCACACACACACTCGTATACACACTCGCACACACTCGCACACACTCGCACACACTCACTCACACACACTCACACACACACACTCGCACACACTCACACACACTTGCACACACTCACACGCACACACACTCGCACACACACTCACACACACTCACACACTCACAAGCACACACTCGCACACACACTCGCACACACTCACATGCACACACTCACACGCACACACTCGCACAAACAGTCGCACACACTCGCACCCACTCACTCGTGCACACTCGCGCACACTCGGGCACATTTGCACACACTCGCACACTCTCGCACACTCTCGCACACACACTCGCACACACACTCGCACACACTCGAACACACTCGCACACATTCGCAAACACTCGCACATACAGTCCTACAAACTCACACACACTCACACACTCGCACCCACACACAAACTGGCACACACTCAAACACACTCACTCATACACACTCGCACACACTCACTCGCACACACACACACACACTCGCACACACTCGCACCCAGTCACTCGAGCACACTCGCACACCCTCGCACGCACGCTCGCACACACTCGCACACACTCACATGCACACACTCACGCACACACACTCGCGCACACTCGTGCACACTCGCACGCACACATTCACACACATTCGCACTCACTTGCACACACTCGTACGCACACACTGGCACACACTCGCTCACACTCGCACACACACACTCGCACATACTCGCTCACACTCGCACACACTCGCACGCACACACTCGCACACACTCGCATGCACACACTCGCACACACACTCACACACACACTCGCATACACACTCACACAAACTCCTACACACACTCGTACACACTCACACACACTCGCACACACACACTCGCACACACTCGCACACTCTCGCACACATTCACACTCACTCGCACGCACTCGCACGCACACACTCGTACACACTCGCACAAACTCACACACACTCGCACACACTTATACACAATCGCACACACACACTCGTACACACACTCGCACACACTCGCACACACTCACTCACACACACTCACACACACACTCGCACACACTCACACACACTCGCACACACTCACATGCACACACACTCGCACACACTCACACACACTCGCACACACTCACAAGCACACACTCGCACAGACACTCGCTCACACTCACAAGAACACACTCACACGCACACACTCGCACACACACTCGCACACACTCACACCCACTCACTCGTGCACACTCGCGCACACTCGGGCACATTTGCACACACTCGCACACACTCGCACACTCTCGCACACACACTCGCACACACACTCGCACACACTCGAACACACTCACACACACTCACAAACAATCGCACATACAGTCCTACAAACTCACACACACTCACACACTCGCACCCACACACAAACTGGCACACACTCAAACACACTCACTCATACACACTCGCACACACTCACTCGCACACACACACACTCGCACACACTCGCACCCAGTCACTCGAGCACACTCGCACACACTCGCACGCACACACGCACACACTCGCACACACTCACACGCACACACTCACGCACACACTCGCGCACACTCGTGCACACTCGCACGCACACATTCGCACACATTCGCACTCACTTGCACACACTGGCACACACTGGCACACACTGGCACACACACACTCGCACACACTCGCACACACTCGCACACACTTGCACACACTAGCACACACACTCGCACATACTCGCACACACTCGCACACACTCGCACGCACACACTCGCACACACTCGCATGCACACACTCGCACACACACTCACACACACTCACATACACACTCGCACACACTCGCACAAACTCCTACACACACACGTACACACTCACACACACTCGCACACACACACTTGCACACACTCGCACATATACACATTCACACACACTCGCACACACACTCGCACACACAGTCCTACACACTCACACACACACTCGCAAACACTCGCACACACTCACACAGACACTCACTCACACATACACACTCGCGCACACTCACGCACACTAGCACACACTCGTAAGCATACACTCACACTCACTCACACACTTACTCACACGCACACACTCTCGCACACACTCACACACACTCGCGCACACTCGCACACTCTCGCACACATTTGCACACACTCGCACTCACTCGCACCCACTCGCACGCACACACTCGCACACACTCATACACAATCACACAAACTCGCACACACACACTTGCACACATTCGCACACACTCGCACACACAGTCCTACACACTCACACACACACTCGCAAACACTCGCACAAACTCACACACACTCACTCACACGCACACACTTGCGCACACTAGCACACACTCGCACGCCCACACTCGCACACATTCGCACTCACTCGCACGCACACACTCGCACACACTCACAC
The DNA here is from genome assembly GCF_046119375.1 of Phyllobates terribilis. NCBI lineage: Eukaryota > Metazoa > Chordata > Amphibia > Anura > Dendrobatidae > Phyllobates > Phyllobates terribilis. The sequence continues at coordinate 5,489,758 of NW_027362853.1, forward strand.
ACACTCGCACACACTCATACACAATCGCACGCACACACACGCACACACACTCGCACACATTTGCACTCACTCGCACGCACTCGCATGCACACACTCGCACAAACTCACACACACTGGCACACACTTATACACAATCGCACACACACACTCTAACACACACTCGCACACACTCACTCACACACACTCACACACACACTCGCACACACTCACACACACTTGCACACACTCGCACACACTCACACGCACACACACTCACACACACTCACACACACTCGCACAAACTCACAAGCAAAAACTCGCACACACACTCGCACACACTCACACGCACACACTCACACGCACACACTCGCACACACACTCGCACACACTCGCACCCACTCACTCGTGCACACTCGCGCACACTCGGGCACATTTGCACACACTCGCACACACTCGCACACTCTCGCACACACACTCGCACACACACCCGCACACACTCGAACACACTCGCACACACTCGCAAACACTCGCACATACAGTCCTACAAACTCACACACACTCACACACACTCACACACTCGCACCCACACACAAACTGGCACACACTCAAACACACTCACTCATACACACTCGCACACACTCACTCGCACACACACACACACACTCGCACACACTCGCACCCAGTCACTCGAGCACACTCGCACACCCTCGCACGCACGCACACACTCGCACACACTCACATGCACACACTCACGCACACACACTCGCGCACACTCATGCACACTCGCACGCACACATTCACACACATTCGCACGCACTTGCACACACTCGTACGCACACACTGGCACACACTCGCACACACTCGCACACACACACTCGCACATACTCGCTCACACTCGCACACACTCGCACGCACACACTCGCATGCACACACTCGCACACACACTCACACACACACACTCGCATACACACTCGCACAAACTCCTACACACACTCGTACACACTCACACACACTAGCACACACACACTCGCACATACTCGCACACACTCGCACACACTCGCATGCACACACTCGCACACACACTCACACACACACTCTCGCATACACACTCGCACAAACTCCTACACACACTCGTACACACTCACACACACTCGCACACACACTTGCACACACTCGCACATACACACATACACATTCGCACACACTCGCACACACACTCGCACACACAGTCCTACACACTCACACACACACTCGCAAACACTCGCACACACTCACACACACACTCACTCACACGTACACACTCACGCACACTTGCACACACTCACGCACACTAGCACACACTCGTAAGCATACACTCACAATCACTCACACACTTACTCACACACACACACTCTCGCACACACTCACACACACTCGCGCACACTCGCACACACTCGCACGACCACACTCGCACACTCTCGCACACATTTGCACACACTCGCACTCACTTGCACCCACTCGCACGCACACACTCGCACACACTCATACACAATCACACAAACTCGCACACACACACTCGCACACATTCGCACACACTCGCACACACTCACTCACTCACACTCACTCGCACACACTTGCACACACTCGCACACACTCGCACACACAGTCCTACACACTCACACACACACTCGCAAACACTCACACAAACTCACACACACTCACTCACATGCACACACTTGCGCACACTAGCACACACTCGCACGCCCACACTCGCACACTCTCGCACACATTTGCACACACTCGCACTCACTTGCACCCACTCGCACGCACACACTCGCACACACTTATACACAATCACACAAACTCGCACACACACACTCGCACACATTCGCACACACTCGCACACACTCACTCACTCACACTCACTCGCACACACTTGCACACACTCGCACACACTCGCACACACAGTCCTACACACTCACACACACACTCGCAAACACTCGCACAAACTCACACACACTCACTCACACGCACACACACTCGCATGCCCACACTCACACACATTTGTACTCACTCGCATGCACTCGCACGCACACACTCGCACAAACTCACACACACTCGCACACACTCATACACAATCGCACGCACACACACTCGCACACACACACTCGCACACACTCGCACACTCTCGCACACATTCACACTCACTCGCACGCACTCGCACGCGCACACTCGAACACACTCGCACAAACTCACACACACTTGCACACACTTATACACAAACGCACACACACACTCGTACACACACTCGCACACACTCGCACACACTCGCACACACTCACTCACACACACTCACACACACTCGCACACACTCACACACACTTGCACACACTCACACGCACACACACTCGCACACACACTCACACACTCACACGCACACACTCGCACAAACAGTCGCACACACTCGCACCCACTCACTCGTGCACACTCGCGCACACTCAGGCACATTTGCACACACTCGCACACTCTCGCACACTCTCGCACACACACTCGCACACACACTCGCACACACTCGAACACACTCGCACACACTCGCACATACAGTCCTACAAACTCACACACACTCACACACTCGCACCCACACACAAACTGGCACACACTCAAACACACTCACTCATACACACTCGCACACACTCACTCGCACACACACACACACACTCGCACACACTCGCACCCAGTCACTCGAGCACACTCGCACACCCTCGCACGCACGCACGCACACACTCGCACACACTCACATGCACACACTCACGCACACACACTCGCGCACACTCGTGCACACTCGCACGCACACATTCGCACTCACTTGCACACACTCGTATGCACACACTGGCACACACTCGCACACACACACTCACACATACTCGCTCACACTCGCACACACTCGCACGCACACACTCGCACACACTCGCATGCACACACTCGCACACACACTCACACACACACACTCGCATACACACTCGCACAAACTCCTACACACACTCGTACACACTCACACACACTAGCACACACACACTCGCACACACTCGCACATACTCGCACACACTCGCACACACTCGCACACACTCACACACACTCTCGCACACACACTCGCACAAACTCCTACACACACTCGTACACACTCACACACACTCGCACACACACTTGCACACACTCGCACACACTCGCACATACACACATACACATTCGCACACACTCGCACACACACTCGCACACAAAGTCCTACACACTCACACACACACTCGCACACACTCACACACACACTCACTCACACGTACACACTCACGCACACTTGCACACACTCACGCACACTAGCACACACTCGTAAGCATACACTCACACTCACTCACACACTTACACGCACACACTCTCGCACACACTCACACACACTCGCGCACACTCGCACACACTCGCACGCCCACACTCGCACACTCTCGCACACATTTGCACACACTCGCATTCACTTGCACCCACTCGCACGCACACACTCGCACACAGTCATACACAATCACACAAACTCGCACACACACACTCGCACACATTCGCACACACTCGCACACACTCACTCACTCACACTCACTCGCACACACTTGCACACACTCGCACACACTCGCACACACAGTCCTACACACTCACACACACACTCGCAAACACTCGCACAAACTCACACACACTCACTCACACGCACACACTTGCGCACACTAGCACACACTCGCACGCCCACACTCACACACATTCGCACTCACTCGCATGCACTCGCACGCCCACACTCACACACATTCGCACGCACTCGCATGCACTCGCACGCACACACTCGCACAAACTCACACACACTCGCACACACTCATACACAATCGCACGCACACACACTCGCACACACACACTCGCACACACTCGCACACTCTCGCACACATTCACACTCACTCGCACGCACTCGCACGCGCACACTCGAACACACTCGCACAAACTCACACACACTCGTACACACACTCGCACACACTCACTCACACACACTCACACACACACTCACACACACACACTCGCACACACTCACACACACTTGCACACACTCGCACACACTCACACGCACACACACTCGCACACACACTCGCACACACTCACAAGCACACACTTGCACACACACTCGCACACACTCACACGCACACACTCGCACAAACAGTCGCACACACTCGCACCCACTCACTCGTGCACACTCGCGCACACTCGGGCACATTTGCACACACTCGCACACACTCGCACACTCTCGCACACACACTCGCACACACACTCGCACACACTCGAACACACTCGCACACACTCACAAACACTCGCACATACAGTCCTACAAACTCACACACACTCACACACACTCACACACTCCACCCACACACAAACTGGCACACACTCAAACACACTCACTCATACACACTCGCACACACTCACTCGCACACACACACACTCGCACACACTCGCACCCAGTCACTCGAGCACACTCGCACACACTCGCACGCATGCACACACTCGCACACACTCACACGCACACAGTCATGCACACACACTCGCGCACACTCGTGCACACTTGCACGCACACATTCGCACACATTCGCACTCACTTGCACACACTCGTGCGCACACATTGGCACACACTGGCACACACTGGCACACACACACTCGCACACACTCGCACACACTTGCACATACTAGCACACACACACTCGCACATATTCGCACACACTCGCACGCACACACTCGCACACACTCGCATGCACACACTCGCACACACACTCACACACACACTCACATACACACTCGCACACACTCGCACAAACTCCTACACACACTCGTACACACACACTCGCACACACACTCGCACACACTCGCACACACTCGCACATACACACATACACATTCGCACACACTCGCACACACACTCGCACACACAGTCCTACACACTCACACACACACTCGCAAACACTCGCACACACTCACACACACACTCACTCACACGTACACACTCGCGCACACTCGCACACACTCACGCACACTAGCACACACTCGCATGCACACACTGGCACACACATTAACACACACACTCACATACACACTCGCACACACTCGCACAAACTCCTGCACACACTCACACACTTGCACGCTCACACTCGCACACACTCACACACACACTTGCACACACTTGCACACACACACTCGCACACAATCACACACACACTCGCAGACACTCGCACACACTCACTCATGCACACACTCACACACACTCGCCCACACTCGCACACACAGTCCTACACACTCACACACACACTCGCAAACACTCACACACACACTCACTCACACGTACACACTCGCGCACACTCGCACACACTCATGCACACTAGCACACACTCGTAAGCATACACTCACACTCACTCACACACTTACTCACACTCACACACTCTCGCACACACTCACACACACTCGCCCACACTCGCACGCCCACACTCGCACACTCTCGCACACATTTGCACACACTCGCACTCACTCACACCCACTCGCACGCACACACTCGCACACACTCATACACAATCACACAAACTCGCACACACACACTCGCACACATTCGCACACACTCGCACACACTCACTCACTCACACTCACTCGCACACACTTGCACACACTCGCACACACTCGCACACACAGTCCTACACACTCACACACACACTCGCAAACACTCGCACAAACTCACACACACTCACTCACACGCACACACTTGCGCACACTAGCACACACTCGCACGCCCACACTCGCACACATTCGCACTCACTCGCACGCACTCGCACGCACACACTCGCACAAACTCACACACACTCGCACACACTCATACACAATCGCACGCACACACACTCGCACACACTCGCACACTCTCGCACACATTCGCACTCACTCGCACGCACACACTCGCACAAATTCGCATGCACACACTCGCACACACACTAACACACACACATTCGCATACACACTCGCACACACTCGCATGCACACACTCGCACACACACACACACACTCGCATACACACTCGCACACACTCGCACAAACTCCTACACACACTCGTACACACTCACACACACTCGCACACACACTTGCACACACTCGCACACACTCGCACATACACACATACACATTCGCACACACTCGCACACTCACTCGCACACACAGTCCTACACACTCACACACACACTCGCAAACACTCGCACACACACACACTCACTCACACGTACACACTCGTGCACACTCACACACACTCACGCACACTAGCACACACTCGTAAGCATACACTCACACTTACTCACACACTTACTCACACGCACACACTCTCGCACACACTCACACACACTCGCGCACACTCGCACGCCCATACTCGCACACTCTCGCACACATTTGCACACACTCGCACTCACTCACACCGACTCGCACACACACACTCGCACACACTCATACACAATCACACAAACTCGCAAACACACACTCGCACACATTCGTACACACTCACACACACTCACTCACACTCACTCGCACACACAGTCCTACACACTCACACACTCGCAAACACTCACACAAACTCACACACACTCACTCACACGCACACACTTGCACACACTAGCACACACTTGCACGCCCACACTTGCACACATTCGCACTCACTCGCACGCACTCGCACGCACACACTCGCACACACTCGCACAAACTCACACACACTCGCACACACTCATACACAATCGCACAAACTCACACACACTCGCACACACTCACACACTCGCACCCACTCACTTGTGCACACTCGCACACATTCGCACTCACTCGCATGCACTCGCAAGCACACACTCGCACAAACTCACACACACTCGCACACACTCATACACAATCGCACGCACACACACTCGCACACACACTCGCACACACTCGCACACTCTAGCACACATTCACACTCACTCGCACGCACTCGCACAAACTCACACACACTCGCACACACCTATACACAATCGCACACACACTCGTACACACACTCGCACACACTCGCACACACTCACTCACACACACTCACACACACACACACTCGCACACACTCACACACACTCGCACACACTCACATGCACACACACTCACACACACTCACACACACTCACAAGCACACACTCGCACAGACACTCGCTCACACTCACAAGCACACACTCACACGCACACACTTGCACACACTCACACACACTTGCACACACTCACACACACTCACACGCACACACACTCGCACACACACTCACACACACTCGCACACACTCACAAACACACACTCGCACACACACTCGCACACACTCACACGCACACACTCACACGCACACACTCGCACAAACAGTCGCACACACTCGCACCCACTCACTCGTGCACACTCGCACACACTCGGGCACATTTGCACACACTCGCACACACTCGCACACTCTCGCACACACACTCGCACACACACTCGCACACACTCGAACACACTCGCACACACTCGCAAACACTCGCACATACAGTCCTACAAACTCACACACACTCACACACACTCACACACTCCACCCACACACAAACAGGCACACACTCAAACACACTCACTCATACACATTCGCACACACTCACTCGCACACACACACTCGCACACACTCGCACCCAGTCACTCGAGCACACTCGCACACACTCGCACGCACGCACACACTCGCACACACTCACACGCACACACTCACGCACACACACTCACGCACACTCGTGCACACTCGCACGCACACATTCGCACACATTCGCACTCACTTGCACACACTCGTGCGCACACACTGGCACACACTGGCACACACTGGCACACACACACTCGCACACACTCGCACACACTTGCACACACTAGCACACACACACTCGCACACACTCGCATGCACACACTCGCACACACACTCACACACACACTCACATACACACTCGCACACACTCGCACAAACTCCTACACACACTCGTACACACACACACTCGCACACACACTCGCACACACTTGCACATACACACTTACACATTCGCACACACTCGCACACACAGTCCTACACACTCACACACACACTCGCAAACACTCGCACACACTCACACACACACTCACTCAAACGTACACACTCGCACACACTCACGCACACTAGCACACACTCACATGCACACACTGGCACACACACTAACACACACACTCACATACACACTCGCACACACTCGCACAAACTCCTACACACACTCGCACACACTCGCACGCTCACACTCGCACACACTCACACACACACTTGCACACACTTTCACACACACACTCGCACACAATCACACACACACTCGCAGACACTCGCACACACTCACTCATGCACACACTCACACACACTCGCCCACACTCGCACACACAGTCCTACACACTCACACACACACTCGCAAACACTTGCAAACACTCACACACACACTCACTCACACGTACACACTCGCGCACACTCGCACGCCGACACTCTCACACTCTCGCACACATTTGCACACACTCGCACTCACTCGCACGCACACACTCGCACACACTCGCACACAATCGCACACACTCACTCGCACACACTTGCACACACTCACACACACTCGCACACACTTGCACACACTTGCACACGCTTGCACACACTCGCACACACTCGCACACACTCACACACATGCACACACACTCACGCACACACTCACACACACTCACACACACTTGCATGCACACATTCGCACGCACTCGCACACACAAACACAAACTGGCACACACTCAAACACACTCACTCATACACACTCGCACACACTCACTCGCACACACACACACTCGCACACACTCACACGCACACACTCACGCACACACACTCGTGCACACTCGTGCACACTCGCACGCACACTCACTCACACGTACACACTCGCACACACTCACGCACACTAGCACACACTCATAAGCATACACTCACACTCACTCACACACTTACTCACACGCACACACTCTCGCACACACTCACACACACTCGCGCACACTCGCACACACTCGCACGCCCAGACTCGCACACTCTCGCACACATTTGCACACACTCGCACTCACTCGCACCCACTCGCATGCACACACTCGCACACACTCATACACAATCAAACAAACTCGCACACACACACTCGCACACATTTGCACACACTCGCACACACTCACTCACACTCACTCGCACACACTTGCACACACTCGCACACACAGTTCTACACACTCACACACACACTCGCAAACACTCGCACAAACTCACACACACTCACTCACACGCACACACTTGCGCACACTAGAACACACTCGCACGCCCACACTCGCACACATTCTCACTCACTCGCATGCACTCGCACGCACACACTCGCACAAACTCACACACACTCGCACACACTCATACACAATCGTACGCACACACACACGCACACTCTCGCACACATTCGCACTCACTCGCACGCACACACTCGCACAAACTCGCATGCACACACTCGCACACACACTAACACACACACACTCGCATACACACTCGCACACACTCGCATGCACACACTCGCACACACACTCACACACACACACTCGCATACACACTCGCACACACTCGCACAAACTCCTACACACACTCGTACACACTCACACACACTCGCACACACACTTGCACACACTCGCACACACTCGCACATACACACATACACATTCGCACACACTCGCACACTCACTCGCACACACAGTCCTACACACTCACACACACACACTCGCAAACACTCGCACACACACACTCACTCACACGTACACACTCGCGAACACTCACACACTCACGCACACTAGCACACACTCGTAAGCATACACTCACACTCACTCACACACTTACTCACACGCACACACTCTCGCACACACTCACACACACTCGCGCACACTCGCACACACTCGCACGCCCACACTCGCACACCCTCGCACACATTTGCACACACTCGCACACATTCGCACCCACTCGCACACTCTCACTCACTCACACTCACTCGCACACATTTGCACACACTCGCACACACTCGCACACACAGTCCTACACACTCACACACACTCGCAAACACTCGCACAAACTCACACACACTCACTCACACGCACACATTTGCACACACTAGCACACACTTGCACGCCCACACTTGCACACATTCGCACTAACTCGCACACACTCGCACGCACACACTCGCACACACTCGCACAAACTCACACACACTCGCACACACTCATACTCAATCGCACAATATACAAACTCACACACACTCGCACACACTCACACACTCGCACCCACTCACTCGTGCACACTCGCACACATTCGCACTCACTCGCACGCACACACTCGCACAAACTCACACACACTCACACACTCATACACAATCGCACGCACACACACTCGCACAAACACACTCACACACACTCGCACACTCTCGCACACATACGCACTCACTCGCACGCACTCGCACGCACACACTCTCACACACTCGCACAAACTCACACACACTCGCACACACTTATACACAATCGCACACACACACTCACTCACTCACACTCACTCGCACACACTTGCACACACTCGCACACACAGTCCTACACACTCACACACACTCGCAAACACTCGCACAAACTCACACACACTCACTCACACGCACACACTTGCACACACTAGCACACACTCGCATGCCCACACTTGCACACACTCACACTCACTCGCACGCACTCGCACGCATACACTCGCACACACTCGCACATACTCGCACACACTTGCACACACTCGCACACACTCGCATGCACACACTCGAACACACACTCACACACACACACTCGCATACACACTCACACACACTCGCACAAACTCCTACACACACTCGTACACACTCACACACACTCGCACACACACTTGCACACACTCGCACACACTCGCACATACACACATACACATTCGCACACACTCGCACACACACTCGCACACACAGTCCTACACACTCACACGCACACTCGCAAACACTCGCACACACTCACACACATGCTCACTCACACGTACACACTCGCGCACACTCACTCACACTAGCACACACTCGTAAGCATACACTCGCACACACTCATACACAATCGCACGCACACACTCGCACACACACACTCGCACACACTCGCACACTCTCGCACACATACGAACTCACTCGCACGCACTCGCACGCACACACTCTCACACACTCGCACAAACTCAAACACACTCGCACACACTTATACGCAATCGCACACACACACTCACTCACTCACACTCACTCGCACACACTTGCACACACTCACACACACTCGCACACACAGTCCTACACACTCACACACACTCGCAAACACTCGCACAAACTCACACACACTCACTCACACGCACACACTTGCACACACTAGCACACACTTGCACGCCCACACTTGCACACATTCGCACTCACTCGCACGCACTCGCACGCACACACTCGCACACACTCGCACAAACTCACACACACTCGCACACACTCATACACAATTGCACAAACTCACACACACTCGCACACACTCACACACTCGCACCCACTCACTCGTGCACACTCGCACACATTCGCACTCACTCGCACGCACTCGCACGCACACACTCGCACAAACTCACACACACTCGCACACACTCATACACAATCGCACGCACACACACTCGCACACACACACTCGCACACACTCGCACACTCTCGCACACATTCACACTCACTCGCACGCACTCGCACGCACACACTCGCACACACTCGCACAAACTCACACACACTCGCACACACTTATACACAATCGCACACACACACTCGTACACACACTCACACACACTCGCACACACTCACACACACTCACTCACACACACTCACACACACACACTCGCACACACTCACACACACTCGCACACACTCACATGCACACACACTCGCACACACACTCACACACACTCGCACACACTCACAAGCACAGACTCGCACAGACACTCGCTCACACTCACAAGCACACACTCACATGCACACACTTGCACACACTCGCACCCACTCACTCGTGCACACTCGCGCACACTCGGGCACATTTGCACACACTCGCACAGACACTCGCTCACACTCACAAGCACACACTCACACGCACACACTCGCACACACACTCGCACACATTCGAACACACTCACACACACTCACAAACACTCGCACATACAGTCCTACAAACTCACACACACTCGCACCCACACACAAACTGGCACACACTCAAACACACTCACTCATACACACTCGCACACACTCACTCGCACACACACACACTCGCACACACTCGCACCCAGTCACTCGAGCACACTCGCACACCCTCGCACGCACGCACACACTCGCACGCACGCACACACTTGCACACACTCGCACGCACACAGTCACGCACACACACTTGCGCACACTCGTGCACTCTCACACGCACACATTCGCACACATTCGCACTCACTTGCACACACTCGTACGCACACACTGGCACACACTGGCACACACTGGCACACACACACTCGCACACACTCGCACACACTTGCACACACTAGCACACACACACTCGCACATACTCGCACACACTCGCACGCACACACTCGCACACACACACTCACATACACACTCGCACACACTCGCACAAACTCCTACACACACACCTACACACTCACACACACTCGCACACACACTTGCACACACTCGCACACACTCGCACATTCACACATACACATTCACACACACTCACACACACACTCGCACACACAGTCCTACACACTTACACACACACTCGCAAACACTCGCACACACTCACACACACACTCACTCACACGTACACACTCGCGCAAACTCACACACACTCGCACACACTCACACACTCACACCCACTCACTCGTGCACACTCGCACACAATCGCACTCACTCGCACACACTCACACGCACACACTCGCACACTCTCGCACACATTCGCACTCACTCGCACGCACTCGCACGCACACACTCGCACACGCTCGCACAAACTCGCATGCACACACTCACACACACACTCACACACACACACTCGCATACACACTCGCACACACTCGCATGCACACACTCGCACACACACTCACACACACACACTCGCATACACACTCGCATGCACACACTCGCACACACACTCACACACACACACTCACATACACACTCGCACACACTCACACAAACTCCTACACACACTCGTACACACTCACACACACTCGCACACACACTTGCACACACTCGCACACACTCGCACATACACACATACACATTCGCACACACTCGCACACTCACTCGCACACACAGTCCTACACACTCACACACACACTCGCAAACACTCGCACACACTCACACACACACTCACTCACACGTACACACTCGCGCACACTCACGCACACTAGCACACACTCGTAAGCACACACTCACACTCACTCACACACTTACTCACACGCACACACTCTCGCACACACTCGCGCACACTCGCACACTCTCGCACACATTTGCACACACTCGCACTCACTCGCACCCACTCGCACGCACACACTCGCACACACTCATACACAATCACACAAACTCGCACACACACACTCGCACACATTCGCACACACTCGCACACACACACTCACACTCACTCGCACACACTTGCACACACTCGCACACACTCGCACACACAGTCCTACACACTCACACACACACTCGCAAACACTCGCACAAACTCACACACACTCACTCACACTAGCACACACTCGCACGCCCACACTCGCACACATTCGCACTCAGTCGCACGCACTCGCACGCACACACTCGCACAAACTCACACACACTCGCACACACTCATACACAATCGCACGCACACACACCCGTACACACTCGCACACATTTGCACTCACTCGCACGCACTCGCATGCACACACTCGCACAAACTCACACACACTTATACACAATCGCACACACACACTCTAACACACACTGGCACACACTCGCACACACTCACTCACACACACTCGCACACACTCACACACACTTGCACACACTCGCACACACTCACATGCACACACACTCACACACACACTCACACACACTCGCACACACTCACAAGCACAAACTCGCACACACACTCGCACACACTCACACGCACACACTCACACGCACACACTCGCACACACACTCGCACACACTCGCACCCACTCACTCGTGCACACTCGCGCACACTCGGGCACATTTGAACACACTCGCACACACTCGCACACTCTCGCACACACACTCGCACACACACTCGCACACACTCGAACACACTCGCACACACTCGCAAACACTCGCACATACAGTCCTACAAACTCACACACACTCACACACACTCACACACTCCACCCACACACAAACTGGCACACACTCAAACACACTCACTCACACACACTCACACGCACACACTCGCACACACTCACACACACTTGCACACACTCGCACACACTCACTCGCACACACACTCACACACACCCGCACACACTCACTAGCACACACTCGCACACACACTCGCACACACTCACACGCACACACTCACACGCACACACTCGTACAAACAGTCGCACACACTCGCACCCACTCACTCGTGCACACTCGCGCACACTCGGGCACATTTGCACACACTCGCACACTCTCGCACACACACTCGCACACACTCGAACACACTCGCACACACTCGCAAACACTCGCACATACAGTCCTACAAACTCACACACACTCACACACACTCACACACTCCACCCACACACAAACTGGCACACACTCAAACACACTCACTCATACACACTCGCACACACTCACTCGCACACACACACACTCGCACACACTCGCACCCAGTCACTCGAGCACACTCGCACACACTCGCACGCACGCACACACTCGCACACACTCACACGCACACACACTCACGCACACTCGTGCACACTCGCACGCACACATTCGCACACATTCGCACTCACTTGCACACACTCGTGCGCACACACTGGCACACACTGGCACACACTGGCACACACACACTCGCACACACTCGCACACACTTGCACACACTAGCACACACACTCTCGCACATATTCACACACACTCGCACGCACACACTCGCACACACTCGCACACTCTCGCACACACACTCGCACACACACTCGCACACACTCGAGCACACTTGCACACACTCGCAAACACTCGCACATACAGTCCTACAAACTCACACACACTCACACACACTCACACACTCCACCCACACACAAACTGGCACACACTCAAACACACTCACTCATACACACTCGCACACACTCACTCGCACACACACACACTCGCACACACTCGCACCCAGTCACTCGAGCACACTCGCACACACTCGCACGCACGCACACACTCGCACACACTCACACGCACACACACTCACGCACACTCATGCACACTCGCACGCACACATTCGCACACATTCGCACTCACTTGCACACACTCGTGCGCACACACTGGCAAACACTGGCACACACTGGCACACACACACTCGCACACACTCGCACACACTTGCACACACTAGCACACACACACTCGCACATATTCGCACACACTCGCACGCACACACTCGCACACACTCGCATGCACACACTCGCACACACACTCACACACACACTCACATACACACTCGCACAAACTCCTACACACACTCATGCACACACACACTCGCACACACACTCGCACACACTTGCACACACTCGCACATACACACATACACATTCGCACACACTCGCACACACACTCGCACACACAGTCCTACACACTCACACACACACTCGCAAACACTCACACACACTCACACACACACTCCCTCACACGTACACACTCGCACACACTCACGCACACTAGCACACACTCGCATGCACACACTGGCACACACACTAACACACACACTCACATACACACTCGCACACACTCGCACAAACTCCTACACACACTCGCACACACTCACACACACACTCGCACGCTCACACTTGCACACACTCACACACACTTGCACACACACACTCGCACACAATCACACACACACTCGCAGACACTCGCACACACTCACTCATGCACACACTCACACACACACTCACGCACACACTCGCACACACTCGCACACACTTGCATGCACACATTCGCACGCACTCGCACACACAAACACAAACTGGCACACACTCAAACACACTCACTCATACACACTCGCACACACTCACTCGCACACACACTCGCACACACTCACACACTCACACGCACACACTCACGCACACACACTCGCGCACACTCGCACGCACACTCACTCACACGTACACACTCGCGCACACTCGCGCACACTCACACACACTCACGCACACTAGCACACACTCGTAAGCATACACTCACACTCACTCACACACTTACTCACACGCACACACTCTCGCACACACTCACACACACTCGCGCACACTCGCACGCCCACACTCGCACACTCTCGCACACATTTGCACACACTCGCACACTCTCACACCCACTCGCATGCACACACTCGCACACACTCATACACAATCAAACAAACTCGCACACACACACTCGCACACATTTGCACACACTCGCACACACTCACTCACACTCACTCGCACACACTTGCACACACTCACACACACTCGCACACACAGTTCTACACACTCACACACACACTCGCAAACACTCGCACAAACTCACACACACTCACTCACACACACACACTTGCGCACACTAGCACACACTCGCACGCCCACACTCGCACACATTCGCACTCACTCGCACGCACTCGCACGCACACACTCGCACAAACTCACACACTCACACACACTCATACACAATCGCACACACACACACTCGCACACTCTCGCACACATTCGCACTCACTCGCACGCACACACTCGCACAAACTCGCATGCACACACTCGCACACACTCGTGCACACTTGCACGCACACATTCGCACTCACTTGCACACACTCGTGCGTACACACTGGCACACACTGGCACACACTGGCACACACACACTCGCACACACTTACACACACTAGCACACACACACTCGCACATATTCGCACACACTCGCACGCACACACTCGCACACACTCGCATGCACACACTCGCACACACACTCACACACACACTCACATACACACTCGCACACACTCGCACAAACTCCTACACACACTCGTACACACACACACTCGCACACACACTCGCACACACTCGCACATACACACATACACATTCGCACACACTCGCACACACACTCGCACACACAGTCCTACACACTCACACACACACTCGCACACACTCACACACACTCACTCACACGTACACACTCGCGCACACTCGCACACACTCACGCACACTAGCACACACTCACATGCACACACTGGCACACACACTAACACACACACTCACATACAAACTCGCACACACTCGCACAAACTCCTACACACACTCGCACACACTCACACACACACTCGCACGCTCACACTCGCACACACTCACACACACACTTGCACACACTTGCACACACACACTCGCACACAATCACACACACACTCGCAGACACTCGCACACACTCACTCATGCACACACTCACACACACTCGCCCACACTCGCACACACAGTCCTACACACTCACACACACTCGCAAACACTCGCAAACACTCACACACACACTCACTCACACGTACACACTCGCGCACACTCGCACGCCCGCACTCTCACACTCTCGCACACATTTGCACACACTCGCACTCACTCGCACACACTCGCACGCACACACTCGCACACACTCGCACACACTTGCACACACTTGCACACGCTTGCACACACTCGCACACACTCGCACACACTCACACACACGCACACACACGCACACACACTCACGCACACACTCGCACACACTCGCACACACTTGCATGCACACATTCGCACGCACTCGCACACACAAACACAAACTGGCACACACTCAAACACACTCACTCATACACACTCGCACACACTCACTCACACACACACACTCGCACACACTCACACACACACTCGCGCACACTCGTGCACACTCGCACGCACACATTCGCACACATTCGCACTCACTTGCACACACTCGTACGCAAACACTGGCACACACTGGCACACACTCGCACACACACACTCGCACAAACTCGCACACACTTGCACACACTAGCACACACACACTCGCACACACTCACACATACTCGCACACACTCACACACACTTGCACGCACACACTCGCATGCACACACTCGCACACACTCACACACACTCGCATACACACTCGCACACGCTCACACAAACTCCTACACACTCGTACTCACGCACACACACTCGCACACACTCGCACATACACACATACACATTCGCACACACTCGCACACACACTCGCACACACAGTCCTACACACTCACACACACACTCGCAAACACTCGCACACACTCACACACACTCACTCACACGTACACACTCGCGCACACTCGCACACACTCATGCACACTAGCACACACTCGTAAGCATACACTCAAACTCACTCACACACTTACTCACATGCACACACTCTCGCACACACTCACAAACACTCGCGCACACTCGCACACACTCGCACGCCCACACTCGCACACTCTCGCACACATTTGCACACACTCGCACTCACTCACACCCACTCGCATGCACACACTCGCACACACTCATACACAATCACACAAACTCGCACACACACACTCGCACACATTCGCACACACTCGCACACACTCACTCACTCACACTCACTCGCACACACTTGCACACACTCGCACACACTCGCACACACAGTCCTACACACTCACACACACTCGCAAACACTCGCACAAACTCACACACACTCACTCACACGCACTCGCACATACAGTCCTACACAATCACACACACTCGCACACTCGCACCCACACACAAACTGGCACACACTCAAACACACTCACTCATACACACTCGCACACACTCACTCGCACACACACACACACTCGCACACACTCGCACCCAGTCACTCGAGCATACTCGCACACCCTCGCACGCACACACTCGCACACACTCACATGCACACACTCATGCACACACACTCGCGCACACTCGTGCACACTCGCACGCACACATTCACACACATTCGCACTCACTTGCACACACTCGTACGCACACACTGGCACACACTCGCACACACTCGCACACACACACGCGCACATACTCGCTCACACTCGCACACACTCGCACGCACACACTCGCACACACTCGCATGCACACACTCGCACACACACTCACACACACACACTCGCATACACACTCGCACAAACTCCTACACACACTCGTACACACTCACACACACTAGCACACACACACTCGCACACACTCGCACATACTCGCACACACTCGCATGCACACACTCGCACACACACTCACACACACACTCTCGCATACACACTCGCACAAACTCCTACACACACTCGTACACACTCACACACACTCGCACACACACTTGCACACACTCGCACACACTCGCACATACACACATACACATTCGCACACACTCGCACACACACTCACACACACAGTCCTACACACTCACACACACTCGCAAACACTCGCACACACACTCACACACACACTCTCGCATACACACTCGCACAAACTCCTACACACACTCGTACACACTCACACACACTCGCACACACACTTGCACACACTCGCACATACACACATACACATTCGCACACACTCGCACACACACTCGCACACACAGTCCTACACACTCACACACACACTCGCAAACACTCGCACACACTCACACACACACTCACTCACACGTACACACTCACGCACACTTGCACACACTCACGCACACTAGCACACACTCGTAAGCATACACTCACAATCACTCACACACTTACTCACACACACACACTCTCGCACACACTCACACACACTCGCGCACACTCGCACACACTCGCACGACCACACTCGCACACTCTCGCACACATTTGCACACACTCGCACTCACTTGCACCCACTCGCACGCACACACTCGCACACACTCATACACAATCACACAAACTCGCACACACACACTCGCACACATTCGCACACACTCGCACACACTCACTCACTCACACTCACTCGCACACACTTGCACACACTCGCACACACTCGCACACACAGTCCTACACACTCACACACACACTCGCAAACACTCACACAAACTCACACACACTCACTCACATGCACACACTTGCGCACACTAGCACACACTCGCACGCCCACACTCGCACACTCTCGCACACATTTGCACACACTCGCACTCACTTGCACCCACTCGCACGCACACACTCGCACACACTTATACACAATCACACAAACTCGCACACACACACTCGCACACATTCGCACACACTCGCACACACTCACTCACTCACACTCACTCGCACACACTTGCACACACTCGCACACACTCGCACACACAGTCCTACACACTCACACACACACTCGCAAACACTCGCACAAACTCACACACACTCACTCACACGCACACACACTCGCATGCCCACACTCACACACATTTGTACTCACTCGCATGCACTCGCACGCACACACTCGCACAAACTCACACACACTCGCACACACTCATACACAATCGCACGCACACACACTCGCACACACACACTCGCACACACTCGCACACTCTCGCACACATTCACACTCACTCGCACGCACTCGCACGCGCACACTCGAACACACTCGCACAAACTCACACACACTTGCACACACTTATACACAAACGCACACACACACTCGTACACACACTCGCACACACTCGCACACACTCGCACACACTCACTCACACACACTCACACACACTCGCACACACTCACACACACTTGCACACACTCACACGCACACACACTCGCACACACACTCACACACTCACACGCACACACTCGCACAAACAGTCGCACACACTCGCACCCACTCACTCGTGCACACTCGCGCACACTCAGGCACATTTGCACACACTCGCACACTCTCGCACACTCTCGCACACACACTCGCACACACACTCGCACACACTCGAACACACTCGCACACACTCGCACATACAGTCCTACAAACTCACACACACTCACACACTCGCACCCACACACAAACTGGCACACACTCAAACACACTCACTCATACACACTCGCACACACTCACTCGCACACACACACACACACTCGCACACACTCGCACCCAGTCACTCGAGCACACTCGCACACCCTCGCACGCACGCACGCACACACTCGCACACACTCACATGCACACACTCACGCACACACACTCGCGCACACTCGTGCACACTCGCACGCACACATTCGCACTCACTTGCACACACTCGTATGCACACACTGGCACACACTCGCACACACACACTCACACATACTCGCTCACACTCGCACACACTCGCACGCACACACTCGCACACACTCGCATGCACACACTCGCACACACACTCACACACACACACTCGCATACACACTCGCACAAACTCCTACACACACTCGTACACACTCACACACACTAGCACACACACACTCGCACACACTCGCACATACTCGCACACACTCGCACACACTCGCACACACTCACACACACTCTCGCACACACACTCGCACAAACTCCTACACACACTCGTACACACTCACACACACTCGCACACACACTTGCACACACTCGCACACACTCGCACATACACACATACACATTCGCACACACTTGCACACACACTCGCACACAAAGTCCTACACACTCACACACACACTCGCACACACTCACACACACACTCACTCACACGTACACACTCACGCACACTTGCACACACTCACGCACACTAGCACACACTCGTAAGCATACACTCACACTCACTCACACACTTACACGCACACACTCTCGCACACACTCACACACACTCGCGCACACTCGCACACACTCGCACGCCCACACTCGCACACTCTCGCACACATTTGCACACACTCGCATTCACTTGCACCCACTCGCACGCACACACTCGCACACAGTCATACACAATCACACAAACTCGCACACACACACTCGCACACATTCGCACACACTCGCACACACTCACTCACTCACACTCACTCGCACACACTTGCACACACTCGCACACACTCGCACACACAGTCCTACACACTCACACACACACTCGCAAACACTCGCACAAACTCACACACACTCACTCACACGCACACACTTGCGCACACTAGCACACACTCGCACGCCCACACTCACACACATTCGCACTCACTCGCATGCACTCGCACGCCCACACTCACACACATTCGCACTCACTCGCATGCACTCGCACGCACACACTCGCACAAACTCACACACACTCGCACACACTCATACACAATCGCACGCACACACACTCGCACACACACACTCGCACACACTCGCACACTCTCGCACACATTCACACTCACTCGCACGCACTCGCACGCGCACACTCGAACACACTCGCACAAACTCACACACACTCGTACACACACTCGCACACACTCACTCACACACACTCACACACACACTCACACACACACACTCGCACACACTCACACACACTTGCACACACTCGCACACACTCACACGCACACACACTCGCACACACACTCGCACACACTCACAAGCACACACTTGCACACACACTCGCACACACTCACACGCACACACTCGCACAAACAGTCGCACACACTCGCACCCACTCACTCGTGCACACTCGCGCACACTCGGGCACATTTGCACACACTCGCACACACTCGCACACTCTCGCACACACACTCGCACACACACTCGCACACACTCGAACACACTCGCACACACTCACAAACACTCGCACATACAGTCCTACAAACTCACACACACTCACACACACTCACACACTCCACCCACACACAAACTGGCACACACTCAAACACACTCACTCATACACACTCGCACACACTCACTCGCACACACACACACTCGCACACACTCGCACCCAGTCACTCGAGCACACTCGCACACACTCGCACGCACGCACACACTCGCACACACTCACACGCACACAGTCACGCACACACACTCGTGCACACTTGCACGCACACATTCGCACACATTCGCACTCACTTGCACACACTCGTGCGCACACACTGGCACACACTGGCACACACTGGCACACACACACTCGCACACACTCGCACACACTTGCACATACTAGCACACACACACTCGCACATATTCGCACACACTCGCACGCACACACTCGCACACACTCGCATGCACACACTCGCACACACACTCACACACACACTCACATACACACTCGCACACACTCGCACAAACTCCTACACACACTCGTACACACACACTCGCACACACACTCGCACACACTCGCACACACTCGCACATACACACATACACATTCGCACACACTCGCACACACACTCGCACACACAGTCCTACACACTCACACACACACTCGCAAACACTCGCACACACTCACACACACACTCACTCACACGTACACACTCGCGCACACTCGCACACACTCACGCACACTAGCACACACTCGCATGCACACACTGGCACACACACTAACACACACACTCACATACACACTCGCACACACTCGCACAAACTCCTGCACACACTCACACACTTGCACGCTCACACTCGCACACACTCACACACACACTTGCACACACTTGCACACACACACTCGCACACAATCACACACACACTCGCAGACACTCGCACACACTCACTCATGCACACACTCACACACACTCGCCCACACTCGCACACACAGTCCTACACACTCACACACACACTCGCAAACACTCACACACACACTCACTCACACGTACACACTCGCACACACTCGCACGCCCACACTCTCACACTTTCGCACACATTTCCACACACTCGCACTCACTCGCACGCACTCGCACACACACTCACACACACACTCGCACAAACTCATACACAATCGCACACACTCACTCGCACACACTTGCACACACTCGCACACACTCGCACACACTTGCACACACTTGCACACACTCGCACACACTCGCACACACTCGCACACACTCACACGCACACACTCGCACACACTCGCACACACTTGAATGCACACATTCGCACGCACTCGCACACACAAACACAAACTGGCACACACTCAAACACACTCACTCATACACACTCGCACACACTCACTCGCACACACACACACACACTTGCACACACTCACACACACTCGCGCACACTCGTGCACACTCGCACGCACACATTCGCACACATTCGCACTCACTTGCACACATTCGTACGCAAACACTGGCACACACTGGCACACACTCGCACACACACACTCGCACACACTCGCACACACTTGCACACACTAGCACACACACACTCGCACACACTCGCACACACTCAAACACACTTGCACTCACACACTCGCATGCACACACTCGCACACACTCACACACACTCGCACACACACTCGTACACACTCGCACATACACACATACACATTCGCACACACTCGCACACACACTCGCACACACAGTCCTACACACTCACACACACACTCGCAAACACTCGCACACACTCACACACACACTCACTCACACGTACACACTCGCGCACACTCGCACACACTCATGCACACTAGCACACACTCGTAAGCATACACTCACACTCACTCACACACTTACTCACATGCACACACTCTCGCACACACTCACACACACTCGCGCACACTCGCACACACTCGCACGCCCACACTCGCACACTCTCGCACACATTTGCACACACTCGCACTCACTCGCACCCACTCGCATGCACACACTCGCACACACTCATACACAATCACACAAACTCGCACACACACACTCGCACACATTCGCACACACTCGCACACACTCACTCACTCACACTCACTCGCACACACTTGCACACACTCGCACACACTCGCACACACAGTCCTACACACTCACACACACACTCGCAAACACTCGCACAAACTCACACACACTCACTCACACGCACACACTTGCGCACACTAGCACACACTCGCACGCCCACACTCGCACACATTCGCACTCACTCGCACGCACTCGCACGCACACACTCGCAAAAAACTCACACACACTCGCACACACTCATACACAATCGCACGCACACACACTCGCACACACACACTCGCACACACTCGCACACTCTCGCACACATTCGCACTCACTCGCACGCAATCGCACGCACACACTCGCACACACTCGCATGCACACACTCGCACACACAAACACACACACTCGTATACACACTCGCACACACTCGCATGCACACACTCGCACACACACTCACACACACACACTCGCATACACAGTCGCACACACTCGCACAAACTCCTACACACACTCGTACACACTCACACACACTCGCACACACACTTGCACACACTCGCACATACACACATACACATTCGCACACACTCGCACACTCACTCGCACACACAGTCCTACACACTCACACACACACTCGCAAACACTCGCACACACACACACTCACTCACACGTACACACTCGCGCACACTCGCACACACTCATGCACACTAGCACACACTCGTAAGCATACACTCACACTCACTCACACACTTACTCACACTCACACACTCTCGCACACACTCACACACACTCGCCCACACTCGCACGCCCACACTCGCACACTCTCGCACACATTTGCACACACTCGCACTCACTCACACCCACTCGCACGCACACACTCGCACACACTCATACACAATCACACAAACTCGCACACACACACTCGCACACATTCGCACACACTCGCACACACTCACTCACTCACACTCACTCGCACACACTTGCACACACTCGCACACACTCGCACACACAGTCCTACACACTCACACACACACTCGCAAACACTCGCACACACACACACTCACTCACACGTACACACTCGTGCACACTCACACACACTCACGCACACTAGCACACACTCGTAAGCATACACTCACACTTACTCACACACTTACTCACACGCACACACTCTCGCACACACTCACACACACTCGCGCACACTCGCACGCCCATACTCGCACACTCTCGCACACATTTGCACACACTCGCACTCACTCACACCGACTCGCACACACACACTCGCACACACTCATACACAATCACACAAACTCGCAAACACACACTCGCACACATTCGTACACACTCACACACACTCACTCACACTCACTCGCACACACAGTCCTACACACTCACACACTCGCAAACACTCACACAAACTCACACACACTCACTCACACGCACACACTTGCACACACTAGCACACACTTGCACGCCCACACTTGCACACATTCGCACTCACTCGCACGCACTCGCACGCACACACTCGCACACACTCGCACAAACTCACACACACTCGCACACACTCATACACAATCGCACAAACTCACACACACTCGCACACACTCACACACTCGCACCCACTCACTTGTGCACACTCGCACACATTCGCACTCACTCGCATGCACTCGCAAGCACACACTCGCACAAACTCACACACACTCGCACACACTCATACACAATCGCACGCACACACACTCGCACACACACTCGCACACACTCGCACACTCTAGCACACATTCACACTCACTCGCACGCACTCGCACAAACTCACACACACTCGCACACACCTATACACAATCGCACACACACTCGTACACACACTCGCACACACTCGCACACACTCACTCACACACACTCACACACACACACACTCGCACACACTCACACACACTCGCACACACTCACATGCACACACACTCACACACACTCACACACACTCACAAGCACACACTCGCACAGACACTCGCTCACACTCACAAGCACACACTCACACGCACACACTTGCACACACTCACACACACTTGCACACACTCACACACACTCACACGCACACACACTCGCACACACACTCACACACACTCGCACACACTCACAAACACACACTCGCACACACACTCGCACACACTCACACGCACACACTCACACGCACACACTCGCACAAACAGTCGCACACACTCGCACCCACTCACTCGTGCACACTCGCACACACTCGGGCACATTTGCACACACTCGCACACACTCGCACACTCTCGCACACACACTCGCACACACACTCGCACACACTCGAACACACTCGCACACACTCGCAAACACTCGCACATACAGTCCTACAAACTCACACACACTCACACACACTCACACACTCCACCCACACACAAACAGGCACACACTCAAACACACTCACTCATTCACATTCGCACACACTCACTCGCACACACACACTCGCACACACTCGCACCCAGTCACTCGAGCACACTCGCACACACTCGCACGCACGCACACACTCGCACACACTCACACGCACACACTCACGCACACACACTCACGCACACTCGTGCACACTCGCACGCACACATTCGCACACATTCGCACTCACTTGCACACACTCGTGCGCACACACTGGCACACACTGGCACACACTGGCACACACACACTCGCACACACTCGCACACACTTGCACACACTAGCACACACACACTCGCACACACTCGCATGCACACACTCGCACACACACTCACACACACACTCACATACACACTCGCACACACTCGCACAAACTCCTACACACACTCGTACACACACACACTCGCACACACACTCGCACACACTTGCACATACACACTTACACATTCGCACACACTCGCACACACAGTCCTACACACTCACACACACACTCGCAAACACTCGCACACACTCACACACACACTCACTCAAACGTACACACTCGCACACACTCACGCACACTAGCACACACTCACATGCACACACTGGCACACACACTAACACACACACTCACATACACACTCGCACACACTCGCACAAACTCCTACACACACTCGCACACACTCGCACGCTCACACTCGCACACACTCACACACACACTTGCACACACTTTCACACACACACTCGCACACAATCACACACACACTCGCAGACACTCGCACACACTCACTCATGCACACACTCACACACACTCGCCCACACTCTCACACACAGTCCTACACACTCACACACACACTCGCAAACACTTGCAAACGCTCACACACACACTCACTCACACGTACACACTCGCGCACACTCGCACGCCGACACTCTCACACTCTCGCACACATTTGCACACACTCGCACTCACTCGCACGCACACACTCGCACACACTCGCACACAATCGCACACACTCACTCGCACACACTTGCACACACTCACACACACTCGCACACACTTGCACACACTTGCACACGCTTGCACACACTCGCACACACTCGCACACACTCACACACACTTGCATGCACACATTCGCACGCACTCGCACACACAAACACAAACTGGCACACACTCAAACACACTCACTCATACACACTCGCACACACTCACTCGCACACACACACACTCGCACACACTCACACGCACACACTCACGCACACACACTCGTGCACACTCGTGCACACTCGCACGCACACTCACTCACACGTACACACTCGCACACACTCACGCACACTAGCACACACTCATAAGCATACACTCACACTCACTCACACACTTACTCACACGCACACACTCTCGCACACACTCACACACACTCGCGCTCACTCGCACACACTCGCACGCCCAGACTCGCACACTCTCGCACACATTTGCACACACTCGCACTCACTCGCACCCACTCGCATGCACACACTCGCACACACTCATACACAATCAAACAAACTCGCACACACACACTCGCACACATTTGCACACACTCGCACACACTCACTCACACTCACTCGCACACACTTGCACACACTCGCACACACAGTTCTACACACTCACACACACACTCGCAAACACTCGCACAAACTCACACACACTCACTCACACGCACACACTTGCGCACACTAGAACACACTCGCACGCCCACACTCGCACACATTCTCACTCACTCGCATGCACTCGCACGCACACACTCGCACAAACTCACACACACTCGCACACACTCATACACAATCGTACGCACACACACACGCACACTCTCGCACACATTCGCACTCACTCGCACGCACACACTCGCACAAACTCGCATGCACACACTCGCACACACACTAACACACACACACTCGCATACACACTCGCACACACTCGCATGCACACACTCGCACACACACTCACACACACACACTCGCATACACACTCGCACACACTCGCACAAACTCCTACACACACTCGTACACACTCACACACACTCGCACACACACTTGCACACACTCGCACACACTCGCACATACACACATACACATTCGCACACACTCGCACACTCACTCGCACACACAGTCCTACACACTCACACACACACACTCGCAAACACTCGCACACACACACTCACTCACACGTACACACTCGCGCACACTCACACACTCACGCACACTAGCACACACTCGTAAGCATACACTCACACTCACTCACACACTTACTCACACGCACACACTCTCGCACACACTCACACACACTCGCGCACACTCGCACACACTCGCACGCCCACACTCGCACACCCTCGCACACATTTGCACACACTCGCACACATTCGCACCCACTCGCACACTCTCACTCACTCACACTCACTCGCACACATTTGCACACACTCGCACACACTCGCACACACAGTCCTACACACTCACACACACTCGCAAACACTCGCACAAACTCACACACACTCACTCACACGCACACATTTGCACACACTAGCACACACTTGCACGCCCACACTTGCACACATTCGCACTAACTCGCACACACTCGCACGCACACACTCGCACACACTCGCACAAACTCACACACACTCGCACACACTCATACTCAATCGCACAATATACAAACTCACACACACTCGCACACACTCACACACTCGCACCCACTCACTCGTGCACACTCGCACACATTCGCACTCACTCGCACGCACACACTCGCACAAACTCACACACACTCACACACTCATACACAATCGCACGCACACACACTCGCACAAACACACTCACACACACTCGCACACTCTCGCACACATACGCACTCACTCGCACGCTCTCGCACGCACACACTCTCACACACTCGCACAAACTCACACACACTCGCACACACTTATACACAATCGCACACACACACTCACTCACTCACACTCACTCGCACACACTTGCACACACTCGCACACACAGTCCTACACACTCACACACACTCGCAAACACTCGCACAAACTCACACACACTCACTCACACGCACACACTTGCACACACTAGCACACACTCGCATGCCCACACTTGCACACACTCACACTCACTCGCACGCACTCGCACGCATACACTCGCACACACTCGCACATACTCGCACACACTTGCACACACTCGCACACACTCGCATGCACACACTCGCACACACACTCACACACACACACTCGCATACACACTCACACACACTCGCACAAACTCCTACACACACTCGTACACACTCACACACACTCGCACACACACTTGCACACACTCGCACACACTCGCACATACACACATACACATTCGCACACACTCGCACACACACTCGCACACACAGTCCTACACACTCACACGCACACTCGCAAACACTCGCACACACTCACACACACGCTCACTCACACGTACACACTCGCGCACACTCACTCACACTAGCACACACTCGTAAGCATACACTCGCACACACTCATACACAATCGCACGCACACACTCGCACACACACACTCGCACACACTCGCACACTCTCGCACACATACGCACTCACTCGCACGCACTCGCACGCACACACTCTCACACACTCGCACAAACTCAAACACACTCGCACACACTTATACGCAATCGCACACACACACTCACTCACTCACACTCACTCGCACACACTTGCACACACTCACACACACTCGCACACACAGTCCTACACACTCACACACACTCGCAAACACTCGCACAAACTCACACACACTCACTCACACGCACACACTTGCACACACTAGCACACACTTGCACGCCCACACTTGCACACATTCGCACTCACTCGCACGCACTCGCACGCACACACTCGCACACACTCGCACAAACTCACACACACTCGCACACACTCATACACAATTGCACAAACTCACACACACTCGCACACACTCACACACTCGCACCCACTCACTCGTGCACACTCGCACACATTCGCACTCACTCGCACGCACTCGCACGCACACACTCGCACAAACTCACACACACTCGCACACACTCATACACAATCGCACGCACACACACTCGCACACACACACTCGCACACACTCGCACACTCTCGCACACATTCACACTCACTCGCACGCACTCGCACGCACACACTCGCACACACTCGCACAAACTCACACACACTCGCACACACTTATACACAATCGCACACACACACTCGTACACACACTCACACACACTCGCACACACTCACACACACTCACTCACACACACTCACACACACACACTCGCACACACTCACACACACTCGCACACACTCACATGCACACACACTCGCACACACACTCACACACACTCGCACACACTCACAAGCACAGACTCGCACAGACACACGCTCACACTCACAAGCACACACTCACATGCACACACTTGCACACACTCGCACCCACTCACTCGTGCACACTCACGCACACTCGGGCACATTTGCACACACTCGCACAGACACTCGCTCACACTCACAAGCACACACTCACACGCACACACTCGCACACACACTCGCACACACTCACACACACTCACTCGTGCACACTCGCGCACACTCGGGCACATTTGCACACACTCGCACACACTCGCACACTCTCGCACACACACTCGCACACACACTCGCACACATTCGAACACACTCACACACACTCACAAACACTCGCACATACAGTCCTACAAACTCACACACACTCGCACCCACAGACAAACTGGCACACACTCAAACACACTCACTCATACACACTCGCACACACTCACTCGCACACACACACACTCGCACACACTCGCACCCAGTCACTCGAGCACACTCGCACACCCTCGCACGCACGCACACACTCGCACGCACGCACACACTTGCACACACTCGCACGCACACAGTCACGCACACACACTCGCGCACACTCGTGCACACTCACACGCACACATTCGCACACATTCGCACTCACTTGCACACACTCGTACGCACACACTGGCACACACTGGCACACACTGGCACACACACACTCGCACACACTCGCACACACTTGCACACACTAGCACACACACACTCGCACATACTCGCACACACTCGCACGCACACACTCGCACACACACACTCACATACACACTCGCACACACTCGCACAAACTCCTACACACACACCTACACACTCACACACACTCGCACACACACTTGCACACACTCGCACACACTCGCACATTCACACATACACATTCACACACACTCACACACACACTCGCACACACAGTCCTACACACTTACACACACACTCGCAAACACTCGCACACACTCACACACACACTCACTCACACGTACACACTCGCGCAAACTCACACACACTCGCACACACTCACACACTCACACCCACTCACTCGTGCACACTCGCACACAATCGCACTCACTCGCACACACTCACACGCACACACTCGCACACTCTCGCACACATTCGCACTCACTCGCACGCACTCGCACGCACACACTCGCACACGCTCGCACAAACTCGCATGCACACACTCACACACACACTCACACACACACACTCGCATACACACTCGCACACACTCGCATGCACACACTCGCACACACACTCACACACACACACTCGCATACACACTCGCACACACTCGCATGCACACACTCGCACACACACTCACACACACACACTCACATACACACTCGCACACACTCACACAAACTCCTACACACACTCGTACACACTCACACACACTCGCACACACACTTGCACACACTCGCACACACTCGCACATACACACAAACACATTCGCACACACTCGCACACTCACTCGCACACACAGTCCTACACACTCACACACACACTCGCAAACACTCGCACACACTCACACACACACTCACTCACACGTACACACTCGCGCACACTCACGCACACTAGCACACACTCGTAAGCATACACTCACACTCACTCACACACTTACTCACACGCACACACTCTCGCACACACTCGCGCACACTCGCACACTCTCGCACACATTTGCACACACTCGCACTCACTCGCACCCACTCGCACGCACACACTCGCACACACTCATACACAATCACACAAACTCGCACACACACACTCGCACACATTCGCACACACTCGCACACACACACTCACACTCACTCGCACACACTTGCACACACTCGCACACACTCGCACACACAGTCCTACACACTCACACACACACTCGCAAACACTCGCACAAACTCACACACACTCACTCACACTAGCACACACTCGCACGCCCACACTCGCACACATTCGCACTCAGTCGCACGCACTCGCACGCACACACTCGCACACACTCGCACAAACTCACACACACTCGCACACACTCATACACAATCGCACGCACACACACCCGTACACACTCGCACACATTTGCACTCACTCGCACGCACTCGCATGCACACACTCGCACAAACTCACACACACTTATACACAATCGCACACACACACTCTAACACACACTGGCACACACTCGCACACACTCACTCACACACACTCGCACACACTCACACACACTTGCACACACTCGCACACACTCACATGCACACACACTCACACACACACTCACACACACTCGCACACACTCACAAGCACAAACTCGCACACACACTCGCACACACTCACACGCACACACTCACACGCACACACTCGCACACACACTCGCACACACTCGCACCCACTCACTCGTGCACACTCGCGCACACTCGGGCACATTTGAACACACTCGCACACACTCGCACACTCTCGCACACACACTCGCACACACACTCGCACACACTCGAACACACTCGCACACACTCGCAAACACTCGCACATACAGTCCTACAAACTCACACACACTCACACACACTCACACACTCCACCCACACACAAACTGGCACACACTCAAACACACTCACTCACACACACTCACACGCACACACTCGCACACACTCACACACACTTGCACACACTCGCACACACTCACTCGCACACACACTCACACACACCCGCACACACTCACTAGCACACACTCGCACACACACTCGCACACACTCACACGCACACACTCACACGCACACACTCGTACAAACAGTCGCACACACTCGCACCCACTCACTCGTGCACACTCGCGCACACTCGGGCACATTTGCACACACTCGCACACTCTCGCACACACACTCGCACACACTCGAACACACTCGCACACACTCGCAAACACTCGCACATACAGTCCTACAAACTCACACACACTCACACACACTCACACACTCCACCCACACACAAACTGGCACACACTCAAACACACTCACTCATACACACTCGCACACACTCACTCGCACACACACACACTCGCACACACTCGCACCCAGTCACTCGAGCACACTCGCACACACTCGCACGCACGCACACACTCGCACACACTCACACGCACACACACTCACGCACACTCGTGCACACTCGCACGCACACATTCGCACACATTCGCACTCACTTGCACACACTCGTGCGCACACACTGGCACACACTGGCACACACTGGCACACACACACTCGCACACACTCGCACACACTTGCACACACTAGCACACACACTCTCGCACATATTCACATACACTCGCACGCACACACTCGCACACACTCGCACACTCTCGCACACACACTCGCACACACACTCGCACACACTCGAGCACACTCGCACACACTCGCAAACACTCGCACATACAGTCCTACAAACTCACACACACTCACACACACTCACACACTCCACCCACACACAAACTGGCACACACTCAAACACACTCACTCATACACACTCGCACACACTCACTCGCACACACACACACTCGCACACACTCGCACCCAGTCACTCGAGCACACTCGCACACACTCGCACGCACGCACACACTCGCACACACTCACACGCACACACACTCACGCACACTCATGCACACTCGCACGCACACATTCGCACACATTCGCACTCACTTGCACACACTCGTGCGCACACACTGGCAAACACTGGCACACACTGGCACACACACACTCGCACACACTCGCACACACTTGCACACACTAGCACACACACACTCGCACATATTCGCACACACTCGCACGCACACACTCGCACACACTCGCATGCACACACTCGCACACACACTCACACACACACTCACATACACACTCGCACAAACTCCTACACACACTCATGCACACACACACTCGCACACACACTCGCACACACTTGCACACACTCGCACATACACACATACACATTCGCACACACTCGCACACACACTCGCACACACAGTCCTACACACTCACACACACACTCGCAAACACTCACACACACTCACACACACACTCCCTCACACGTACACACTCGCACACACTCACGCACACTAGCACACACTCGCATGCACACACTGGCACACACACTAACACACACACTCACATACACACTCGCACACACTCGCACAAACTCCTACACACACTCGCACACACTCACACACACACTCGCACGCTCACACTTGCACACACTCACACACACTTGCACACACACACTCGCACACAATCACACACACACTCGCAGACACTCGCACACACTCACTCATGCACACACTCACACACACACTCACGCACACACTCGCACACACTCGCACACACTTGCATGCACACATTCGCACGCACTCGCACACACAAACACAAACTGGCACACACTCAAACACACTCACTCATACACACTCGCACACACTCACTCGCACACACACTCGCACACACTCACACACTCACACGCACACACTCACGCACACACACTCGCGCACACTTGCACGCACACTCACTCACACGTACACACTCGCGCACACTCGCGCACACTCACACACA
The DNA here is from genome assembly GCF_046119375.1 of Phyllobates terribilis. Lineage (NCBI taxonomy): Eukaryota > Metazoa > Chordata > Amphibia > Anura > Dendrobatidae > Phyllobates > Phyllobates terribilis. The sequence continues at coordinate 5,526,332 of NW_027362853.1, forward strand.
CTCACGCACACTAGCACACACTCGTAAGCATACACTCACACTCACTCACACACTTACTCACACGCACACACTCTCGCACACACTCACACACACTCGCGCACACTCGCACGCCCACACTCGCACACTCTCGCACACATTTGCACACACTCGCACACTCTCACACCCACTCGCATGCACACACTCGCACACACTCATACACAATCAAACAAACTCGCACACACACACTCGCACACATTTGCACACACTCGCACACACTCACTCACACTCACTCGCACACACTTGCACACACTCACACACACTCGCACACACAGTTCTACACACTCACACACACACTCGCAAACACTCGCACAAACTCACACACACTCACTCACACACACACACTTGCGCACACTAGCACACACTCGCACGCCCACACTCGCACACATTCGCACTCACTCGCACGCACTCGCACGCACACACTCGCACAAACTCACACACTCACACACACTCATACACAATCGCACACACACACACTCGCACACTCTCGCGCACATTCGCACTCACTCGCACGCACACACTCGCACAAACTCGCATGCACACACTCGCACACACTCGTGCACACTTGCACGCACACATTCGCACTCACTTGCACACACTCGTGCGTACACACTGGCACACACTGGCACACACTGGCACACACACACTCGCACACACTCGCACACACTTACACACACTAGCACACACACACTCGCACATATTCGCACACACTCGCACGCACACACTCGCACACACTCGCATGCACACACTCGCACACACACTCACACACACACTCACATACACACTCGCACACACTCGCACAAACTCCTACACACACTCGTACACACACACACTCGCACACACACTCGCACACACTCGCACATACACACATACACATTCGCACACACTCGCACACACACTCGCACACACAGTCCTACACACTCACACACACACTCGCACACACTCACACACACTCACTCACACGTACACACTCGCGCACACTCGCACACACTCACGCACACTAGCACACACTCACATGCACACACTGGCACACACACTAACACACACACTCACATACAAACTCGCACACACTCGCACAAACTCCTACACACACTCGCACACACTCACACACACACTCGCACGCTCACACTCGCACACACTCACACACACACTTGCACACACTTGCACACACACACTCGCACACAATCACACACACACTCGCAGACACTCGCACACACTCACTCATGCACACACTCACACACACTCGCCCACACTCGCACACACAGTCCTACACACTCACACACACTCGCAAACACTCGCAAACACTCACACACACACTCACTCACACGTACACACTCGCGCACACTCGCACGCCCGCACTCTCACACTCTCGCACACATTTGCACACACTCGCACTCACTCGCACACACTCGCACGCACACACTCGCACACACTCGCACACACTTGCACACACTTGCACACGCTTGCACACACTCGCACACACTCGCACACACTCACACACACGCACACACACGCACACACACTCACGCACACACTCGCACACACTCGCACACACTTGCATGCACACATTCGCACGCACTCGCACACACAAACACAAACTGGCACACACTCAAACACACTCACTCATACACACTCGCACACACTCACTCACACACACACACTCGCACACACTCACACACACACTCGCGCACACTCGTGCACACTCGCACGCACACATTCGCACACATTCGCACTCACTTGCACACACTCGTACGCAATCACTGGCACACACTGGCACACACTCGCACACACACACTCGCACAAACTCGCACACACTTGCACACACTAGCACACACACACTCGCACACACTCACACATACTCGCACACACTCACACACACTTGCACGCACACACTCGCATGCACACACTCGCACACACTCACACACACTCGCATACACACTCGCACACGCTCACACAAACTCCTACACACTCGTACTCACGCACACACACTCGCACACACTCGCACATACACACATACACATTCGCACACACTCGCACACACACTCGCACACACAGTCCTACACACTCACACACACACTCGCAAACACTCGCACACACTCACACACACTCACTCACACGTACACACTCGCGCACACTCGCACACACTCACGCACACTAGCACACACTCGTAAGCATACACTCAAACTCACTCACACACTTACTCACATGCACACACTCTCGCACACACTCACAAACACTCGCGCACACTCGCACACACTCGCACGCCCACACTCGCACACTCTCGCACACATTTGCACACACTCGCACTCACTCACACCCACTCGCATGCACACACTCGCACACACTCATACACAATCACACAAACTCGCACACACACACTCGCACACATTCGCACACACTCGCACACACTCACTCACTCACACTCACTCGCACACACTTGCACACACTCGCACACACTCGCACACACAGTCCTACACACTCACACACACTCGCAAACACTCACACAAACTCACACACACTCACTCACACGCACTCGCACACACAGTCCTACACAATCACACACACTCGCACACTCGCACCCACACACAAACTGGCACACACTCAAACACACTCACTCATACACACTCGCACACACTCACTCGCACACACACACACACTCGCACACACTCGCACCCAGTCACTCGAGCATACTCGCACACCCTCGCACGCACACACTCGCACACACTCACATGCACACACTCATGCACACACACTCGCGCACACTCGTGCACACTCGCACGCACACATTCACACACATTCGCACTCACTTGCACACACTCGTACGCACACACTGGCACACACTCGCACACACTCGCACACACACACGCGCACATACTCGCTCACACTCGCACACACTCGCACGCACACACTCGCACACACTCGCATGCACACACTCGCACACACACTCACACACACACACTCGCATACACACTCGCACAAACTCCTACACACACTCGTACACACTCACACACACTAGCACACACACACTCGCACACACTCGCACATACTCGCACACACTCGCATGCACACACTCGCACACACACTCACACACACACTCTCGCATACACACTCGCACAAACTCCTACACACACTCGTACACACTCACACACACTCGCACACACACTTGCACACACTCGCACACACTCGCACATACACACATACACATTCGCACACACTCGCACACACACTCACACACACAGTCCTACACACTCACACACACTCGCAAACACTCGCACACACTCACACACACACTCACTCACACGTACACACTCATGCACACTTGCACACACTCACGCACACTAGCACACACTCGTAAGCATACACTCACACTCACTCACACATTTACTCACACGCACACACTCTCGCACACACTCACACACACTCGCGCACACTCGCACACACTCGCACGCCCACACTCGCACACTCTCGCACACATTTGCACACACTCGCACTCACTTGCACCCACTCGCACGCACACACTCGCACACACTCATACATAATCACACAAACTCGCACACACACACTCGCACACACTCGCACACACTCACTCACTCACACTCACTCGCACACACTTGCACACACTCGCACACACTCGCACACACAGTCCTACACACTCACACACACACTCGCAAACACTCACACAAACTCACACACACTCACTCACACGCACACATTTGCGCACACTAGCACACACTCGCACGCCCACACTCACACACATTCGCACTCACTCGCACGCACTCGCACGCACACACTCGCACAAACTCACACACACTCGCACACACTCATTCACAATCGCACGCACACACACTCGCACACACTCCCACACTCTCGCACACATTCGCACTCACTCGCACGCACACACTCGCACAAACTCGCATGCACACACTCGCACACACACTAACACACACACATTCGCATACACACTCGCACACACTCGCATGCACACACTCGCACACACACTCACACACACACACACTCGCATACACACTCGCACACACTCGCACAAACTCCTACACACACTCGTACACACTCACACACACTCGCACACACACTTGCACACACTCGCACACACTCGCACATACACACATACACATTCGCACACACTCGCACACTCACTCGCACACACAGTCCTACACACTCACACACACACTCGCAAACACTCGCACACACACACACTCACTCACACGTACACACTCGCGCACACTCACACACACTCACGCACACTAGCACACACTCATAAGCATACACTCACACTCACTCACACACTTACTCACACGCACACACTCTCGCACACACTCACACACACTCGCCCACACTCGCACACTCTCGCACACATTTGCACACACGCGCACTCACTCACACCCACTCGCACGCACACACTCGCACACACTCATACACAATCACACAAACTCGCACACACACACTCGCACACATTCGCACACACTCACACACACTCACTCACTCACACTCACTCGCACACACAGTCCTACACAATCACACACACTCGCACACTCGCACCCACACACAAACTGGCACACACTCAAACACACTCACTCATACACACTCGCACACACTCACTCGCCCACACACACACACACTTGCACACATTCGCACCCAGTCACTCGAGCACACTCGCACACACTCGCACCCAGTCACTCGAGCACACTCGCACACCCTCGCACGCACGCACGCACACACTCGCACACACTCACATGCACACACTCATGCACACACACTCGCACACACTCGTGCACACTCGCACGCACACATTCACACACATTCGCACTCACTTGCACACACTCGTACGCACACACTGGCACACACTGGCACACACTCGCACACACACACTCGCACATACTCGCTCACACTCGCACACACTCGCACGCACACACTCGCACACACTCGCATGCACACATTCGCACACACACTCACACACACACACTCGCATACACACTCGCACAAACTCCTACACACACTCGTACACACTCACACACACTAGCACACACACACTCGCACACACTCGCACATACTCGCACACACTCGCATGCACACACTCGCACACACACTCACACACACACTCTCGCATACACACTCGCACAAACTCCTACACACACTCGTACACACTCACACACACTCGCACACACACTTGCACACACTCGCACACACTCGCACATACACACATACACATTCGCACACACTCGCACACACACTCACACACACAGTCCTACACACTCACACACACACTCGCAAACACTCGCACACACTCACACACACACTCACTCACACGTGCACACTCATGCACACTTGCACACACTCACGCACACTAGCACACACTCGTAAGCATACACTCACACTCACTCACACATTTACTCACACGCACACACTCTCGCACACACTCACACACACTCGCGCACACTCGCACACACTCGCACGCCCACACTCGCACACTCTCGCACACATTTGCACACACTCGCACTCACTTGCACCCACTCGCACGCACACACTCGCACACACTCATACATAATCACACAAACTCGCACACACACACTCGCACACATTCGCACACACTCGCACACACTCACTCACTCACACTCACTCGCACACACTTGCACACACTCGCACACACTCGCACACACAGTCCTACACACTCACACACACACTCGCAAACACTCACACAAACTCACACACACTCACTCACACGCACACACTTGCGCACACTAGCACACACTCGCACGCCCACACTCACACACATTCGCACTCACTCGCACGCACTCGCACGCACACACTCGCACAAACTCACACACACTCGCACACACTCATACACAATCGCATGCACACACCCTCGCACACACACACTCGCACACTAGCACACTCTCGCACACATTCACACTCACTCGCACGCACTCGCACGCGCACACTCGAACACACTCGAACAAACACACTCGCACACACTTATACACAAACGCACACACACACTCGTACACACACTCGCACACACTCGCACACACTCGCACACACTCACTCACACACACTCACACACACTCACACACACTTGCACACACTCGCACACACTCACACGCACACACACTTGCACACACACTCACACACACTCGCACACACTCACAAGCACACACTCGCACACACACTCGCACACACTCACATACACACTCACACGCACACACTCGCACAAACAGTCGCACACACTCGCACCCACTCACTCGTGCACACTCGCGCACACTCGGGCACATTTGCACACACTCGCACACACTTGCACACTCTCACACACACACTCGCACACACACTCGCACACACTCGAACACACTCGCACACACTCGCAAACACTCGCACATACAGTCCTACAAACTCACACACACTCACACACACTCACACACTCGCACCCACACACAAACTGGCACACACTCAAACACACTCACTCATACACACTCGCACACAATCACTTGCACACACACACACACTCGCACACACTCGCACCCAGTCACTCGAGCACACTCGCACACCCTCGCACGCACGCACACACTCGCACACACTCACATGCACACACTCACACACACACACTCGCGCACACTCGTGCACACTCGCACGCACACATTCGCACTCACTTGCACACACTCGTATGCACACACTGGCACACACTCGCACACACACACTCACACATACTCGCTCACACTCGCACACACTCGCACGCACACACTCGCACACACTCGCATGCACACACTCGCACACACACTCACACACACACTCTCGCATACACACTCGCACAAACTCCTACACACACTCGTACACACTCACACACACTCGCACACACACTTGCACACACTCGCACACACTCGCACATACACACATACACATTCGCACACACTCGCACACACACTCGCACACAAAGTCCTACACACTCACACACACACTCGCACACACTCACACACACACTCACTCACACGTACACACTCACGCACACTTGCACACACTCACGCACACTAGCACACACTCGTAAGCATACACTCACACTCACTCACACACTTACACGCACACACTCTCGCACACACTCACACACACTCGCGCACACTCGCACACACTCGCACGCCCACACTCGCACACTCTCGCACACATTTGCACACACTCGCATTCACTTGCACCCACTCGCACGCCCACACTCGCACACACTCATACACAATCACACAAACTCGCACACACACACTCGCACACATTCGCACACACTCGCACACACTCACTCACTCACACTCACTCGCACACACTTGCACACACTCGCACACACTCGCACACACAGTCCTACACACTCACACACACACTCGCAAACACTCGCACAAACTCACACACACTCACTCACACGCACACACTTGCGCACACTAGCACACACTCGCACGCCCACACTCACACACATTCGCACTCACTCGCATGCACTCGCACGCACACACTCGCACAAACTCACACACACTCGCACACACTCATACACAATCACACGCACACACACTCGCACACACACACTCGCACACACTCGCACACTCTCGCACACATTCACACTCACTCGCACGCACTCGCACGCGCACACTCGAACACACTCGCACAAACTCACACACACTCGTACACACACTCGCACACACTCACTCACACACACTCACACACACACTCACACACACACACTCGCACACACTCAGACACACTTGCACACACTCGCACACACTCACACGCACACACACTCGCACACACACTCGCACACACTCACAAGCACACACTTGCACACACACTCGCACACACTCACACGCACACACTCGCACAAACAGTCGCACACACTCGCACCCACTCACTCGTGCACACTCGCGCACACTCGGGCACATTTGCACACACTCGCACACACTCGCACACTCTCGCACACACACTCGCACACACACTCGCACACACTCGAACACACTCGCACACACTCGCAAACACTCGCACATACAGTCCTACAAACTCACACACACTCACACACACTCACACACTCCACCCACACACAAACTGGCACACACTCAAACACACTCACTCATACACACTCGCACACACTCACTCGCACACACACACACTCGCACACACTCGCACCCAGTCACTCGAGCACACTCGCACACACTCGCACGCACGCACACACTCGCACACACTCACACGCACACAGTCACGCACACACACTCGCGCACACTCGTGCACACTTGCACGCACACATTCGCACACATTCGCACTCACTTGCACACACTCGTGCGCACACACTGGCACACACTGGCACACACTGGCACACACACACTCGCACACACTCGCACACACTTGCACATACTAGCACACACACACTCGCACATATTCGCACACACTCGCACGCACACACTCGCACACACTCGCATGCACACACTCGCACACACACTCACACACACACTCACATACACACTCGCACACACTCGCACAAACTCCTACACACACTCGTACACACACACTCGCACACACACTCGCACACACTCGCACACACTCGCACATACACACATACACATTCGCACACACTCGCACACACACTCGCACACACAGTCCTACACACTCACACACACACTCGCAAACACTCGCACACACTCACACACACACTCACTCACACGTACACACTCGCGCACACTCGCACACACTCACGCACACTAGCACACACTCGCATGCACACACTGGCACACACACTAACACACACACTCACATACACACTCGCACACACTCGCACAAACTCCTGCACACACTCACACACTTGCACGCTCACACTCGCACACACTCACACACACACTTGCACACACTTGCACACACACACTCGCACACAATCACACACACACTCGCAGACACTCGCACACACTCACTCATGCACACACTCACACACACTCGCCCACACTCGCACACACAGTCCTACACACTCACACACACACTCGCAAACACTCACACACACACTCACTCACACGTACACACTCGCACACACTCGCACGCCCACACTCTCACACTCTCGCACACATTTGCACACACTCGCACTCACTCGCACGCACTCGCACACACACTCACACACACACTCGCACAAACTCATACACAATCGCACACACTCACTCGCACACACTTGCACACACTCGCACACACTCGCACACACTTGCACACACTTGCACACACTCGCACACACTCGCACACACTCGCACACACTCACACGCACACACTCGCACACACTCGCACACACTTGAATGCACACATTCGCACGCACTCGCACACACTCACACGCACACACTCGCACACACTCGCACACACTTGAATGCACACATTCGCACACACAAACACAAACTGGCACACACTCAAACACACTCAAACACACTCACTCATACACACTCGCACACACACACTCGCACACACACACACACTCGCACACACTCACACACACTCGCGCACACTCGTGCACACTCGCACGCACACATTCGCACACATTCGCACTCACTTGCACACATTCGTACGCAAACACTGGCACACACTGGCACACACTCGCACACACACACTCGCACACACTCGCACACACTTGCACACACTAGCACACACACACTCGCACACACTCGCACATACTCGCACACACTCAAACACACTTGCACTCACACACTCGCATGCACACACTCGCACACACTCACACACACTCGCACACACACTCGTACACACTCGCACATACACACATACACATTCGCACACACTCGCACACACACTCGCACACACAGTCCTACACACTCACACACACACTCGCAAACACTCGCACACACTCACACACACACTCACTCACACGTACACACTCGCGCACACTCGCACACACTCACGCACACTAGCACACACTCGTAAGCATACACTCACACTCACTCACACACTTACTCACATGCACACACTCTCGCACACACTCACACACACTCGCGCACACTCGCACACACTCGCATGCCCACACTCGCACACTCTCGCACACATTTGCACACACTCGCACTCACTCGCACCCACTCGCATGCACACACTCGCACACACTCATACACAATCACACAAACTCGCACACACACACTCGCACACATTCGCACACACTCGCACACACTCACTCACTCACACTCACTCGCACACACTTGCACACACTCGCACACACTCGCACACACAGTCCTACACACTCACACACACACTCGCAAACACTCGCACAAACTCACACACACTCACTCACACGCACACACTTGCGCACACTAGCACACACTCGCACGCCCACACTCGCACACATTCGCACTCACTCGCACGCACTCGCACGCACTCGCAAAAAACTCACACACACTCGCACACACTCATACACAATCGCACGCACACACACTCGCACACACACACTCGCACACACTCGCACACTCTCGCACACATTCGCACTCACTCGCACGCACTCGCACGCACACACTCGCACACACTCGCATGCACACACTCGCACACACAAACACACACTCGCATACACACTCGCACACACTCGCATGCACACACTCGCACACACACTCACACACACACACTCGCATACACACTCGCACACACTCGCACAAACTCCTACACACACTCGTACACACTCACACACACTCGCACACACACTTGCACACACTCGCACATACACACATACACATTCGCACACACTCGCACACTCACTCGCACACACAGTCCTACACACTCACACACACACTCGCAAACACTCGCACACACACACACTCACTCACACGTACACACTCGCGCACACTCGCACACACTCATGCACACTAGCACACACTCGTAAGCATACACTCACACTCACTCACACACTTACTCACACTCACACACTCTCGCACACACTCACACACACTCGCCCACACTCGCACGCCCACACTCGCACACTCTCGCACACATTTGCACACACTCGCACACATTCGCACACACTCGCACACACTCACTCACACTCACTCGCACACACTTGCACACACTCGCACACACTCGCACACACAGTCCTACACACTCACACACACACTCGCAAACACTCGCACAAACTCACACACACTCACTCACACGCACACACTTGCGCACACTAGCACACACTCGCACGCCCACACTCGCACACATTCGCACTCACTCGCACGCACTCGCACGCACACACTCGCACAAACTCACACACACTCGCACACACTCATACACAATCGCACGCACACACACTCGCACACACTCGCACACTCTCGCACACATTCGCACTCACTCGCACGCACACACTCGCACAAATTCGCATGCACACACTCGCACACACACTAACACACACACATTCGCATACACACTCGCACACACTCGCATGCACACACTCGCACACACACACACACACTCGCATACACACTCGCACACACTCGCACAAACTCCTACACACACTCGTACACACTCACACACACTCGCACACACACTTGCACACACTCGCACACACTCGCACATACACACATACACATTCGCACACACTCGCACACTCACTCGCACACACAGTCCTACACACTCACACACACACTCGCAAACACTCGCACACACACACACTCACTCACACGTACACACTCGTGCACACTCACACACACTCACGCACACTAGCACACACTCGTAAGCATACACTCACACTCACTCACACACTTAATCACACGCACACACTCTCGCACACACTCACACACACTCGCGCACACTCGCACGCCCACACTCGCACACTCTCGCACACATTTGCACACACTCGCACTCACTCACACCCACTCGCACGCACACACTCGCACACACTCATACACAATCACACAAACTCGCAAACACACACTCGCACACATTCGTACACACTCACACACACTCACTCACACTCACTCGCACACACAGTCCTACACACTCACACACTCGCAAACACTCACACAAACTCACACACACTCACTCACACGCACACACTTGCACACACTAGCACACACTTGCACGCCCACACTTGCACACATTCGCACTCACTCGCACGCACTCGCACGCACACACTCGCACACACTCGCACAAACTCACACACACTCGCACACACTCATACACAATCGCACAAACTCACACACACTCGCACACACTCACACACTCGCACCCACTCACTTGTGCACACTCGCACACATTCACACTCACTCGCATGCACTCGCAAGCACACACTCGCACAAACTCACACACACTCGCACACACTCATACACAATCGCACGCACACACACTCACACACACACTCGCACACACTCGCACACTCTAGCACACATTCACACTCACTCGCACGCACTCGCACAAACTCACACACACTCGCACACACCTATACACAATCGCACACACACTCGTACACACACACTCACACACACTCACACACACACACACTCGCACACACTCACACACACTCGCACACACTCACATGCACACACACTCACACACACTCACACACACTCACAAGCACACACTCGCACAGACACTCGCTCACACTCACAAGCACACACTCACACGCACACACTTGCACACACTCACACACACTTGCACACACTCACACACACTCACACGCACACACACTCGCACACACACTCACACACACTCGCACACACTCACAAACACACACTCGCACACACACTCGCACACACTCACACGCACACACTCACACGCACACACTCGCACAAACAGTCGCACACACTCGCACCCACTCACTCGTGCACACTCGCACACACTCGGGCACATTTGCACACACTCGCACACACTCGCACACTCTCGCACACACACTCGCACACACACTCGCACACACTCGAACACACTCGCACACACTCGCAAACACTCGCACATACAGTCCTACAAACTCACACACACTCACACACACTCACACACTCCACCCACACACAAACTGGCACACACTCAAACACACTCACTCATACACATTCGCACACACTCACTCGCACACACACACTCGCACACACTCGCACCCAGTCACTCGAGCACACTCGCACACACTCGCACGCACGCACACACTCGCACACACTCACACGCACACACTCACGCACACACACTCACGCACACTCGTGCACACTTGCACGCACACATTCGCACACATTCGCACTCACTTGCACACACTCGTGCGCACACACTGGCACACACTGGCACACACTGGCACACACACACTCGCACACACTCGCACACACTTGCACACACTAGCACACACACACTCGCACACACTCGCATGCACACACTCGCACACACACTCACACACACACTCACATACACACTCGCACACACTCGCACAAACTCCTACACACACTCGTACACACACACACTCGCACACACACTCGCACACACTTGCACATACACACTTACACATTCGCACACACTCGCACACACAGTCCTACACACTCACACACACACTCGCAAACACTCGCACACACTCACACACACACTCACTCAAACGTACACACTCGCACACACTCACGCACACTAGCACACACTCACATGCACACACTGGCACACACACTAACACACACACTCACATACACACTCGCACACACTCGCACAAACTCCTACACACACTCGCACACACTCGCACGCTCACACTCGCACACACTCACACACACACTTGCACACACTTTCACACACACACTCGCACACAATCACACACACACTCGCAGACACTCGCACACACTCACTCATGCACACACTCACACACACTCGCCCACACTCGCACACACAGTCCTACACAATCACACACACTCTCGCAAACACTTGCAAACACTCACACACACACTCACTCACACGTACACACTCGCGCACACTCGCACGCCGACACTCTCACACTCTCGCACACATTTGCACACACTCGCACTCACTCGCACGCACACACTCGCACACACTCGCACACAATCGCACACACTCACTCGCACACACTTGCACACACTCACACACACTCGCACACACTTGCACACACTTGCACACGCTTGCACACACTCGCACACACTCGCACACACTCACACACACGCACACACATGCACACACACTCACGCACACACTCACACACACTCACACACACTTGCATGCACACATTCACTCGCACACACAAACACAAACTGGCACACACTCAAACACACTCACTCATACACACTCGCACACACTCACTCGCACACACACACACTCGCACACACTCACACGCACACACTCACGCACACACACTCGTGCACACTCGTGCACACTCGCACGCACACTCACTCACACGTACACACTCGCACACACTCACGCACACTAGCACACACTCATAAGCATACACTCACACTCACTCACACACTTACTCACACGCACACACTCTCGCACACACTCACACACACTCGCGCACACTCGCACACACTCGCACGCCCAGACTCGCACACTCTCGCACACATTTGCACACACTCGCACTCACTCGCACCCACTCGCATGCACACACTCGCACACACTCATACACAATCAAACAAACTCGCACACACACACTCGCACACATTTGCACACACTCGCACACACTCACTCACACTCACTCGCACACACTTGCACACACTCGCACACACAGTTCTACACACTCACACACACACTCGCAAACACTCGCACAAACTCACACACACTCACTCACACGCACACACTTGCGCACACTAGAACACACTCGCACGCCCACACTCGCACACATTCTCACTCACTCGCATGCACTCGCACGCACACACTCGCACAAACTCACACACACTCGCACACACTCATACACAATCGTACGCACACACACACGCACACTCTCGCACACATTCGCACTCACTCGCACGCACACACTCGCACAAACTCGCATGCACACACTCGCACACACACTAACACACACACACTCGCATACACACTCGCACACACTCGCATGCACACACTCGCACACACACTCACACACACACACTCGCATACACACTCGCACACACTCGCACAAACTCCTACACACACTCGTACACACTCACACACACTCGCACACACACTTGCACACACTCGCACACACTCGCACATACACACATACACATTCGCACACACTCGCACACTCACTCGCACACACAGTCCTACACACTCACACACACACACTCGCAAACACTCGCACACACACACTCACTCACACGTACACACTCGCGCACACTCACACACTCACGCACACTAGCACACACTCGTAAGCATACACTCACACTCACTCACACACTTACCCACACGCACACACTCTCGCACACACTCACACACACTCGCGCACACTCGCACACACTCGCACGCCCACACTCGCACACCCTCGCACACATTTGCACACACTCGCACACATTCGCACCCACTCGCACACTCTCACTCACTCACACTCACTCGCACACATTTGCACACACTCGCACACACTCGCACACACAGTCCTACACACTCACACACACTCGCAAACACTCGCACAAACTCACACACACTCACTCACACGCACACACTTGCACACACTAGCACACACTTGCACGCCCACACTTGCACACATTCGCACTAACTCGCACACACTCGCACGCACACACTCGCACACACTCGCACAAACTCACACACACTCGCACACACTCACACACTCGCACCCACTCACTCGTGCACACTCGCACACATTCGCACTCACTCGCACGCACACACTCGCACAAACTCACACACACTCACACACTCATACACAATCGCACGCACACACACTCGCACAAACACACTCACACACACTCGCACACTCTCGCACACATACGCACTCACTCGCACGCACTCGCACGCACACACTCTCACACACTCGCACAAACTCACACACACTCCCACACACTTATACACAATCGCACACACACACTCACTCACTCACACTCACTCGCACACACTTGCACACACTCACACACACTCGCAAACACTCGCACAAACTCACACACACTCACTCACACGCACACACTTGCACACACTAGCACACACTCGCACGCCCACACTTGCACACACTCACACTCACTCGCACGCACTCGCACGCATACACTCGCACACACTCGCACATACTCGCACACACTTGCACACACTCGCACACACTCGCATGCACACACTCGCACACACACTCACACACACACACTCGCATACACACTCACACACACTCGCACAAACTCCTACACACACTCGTACACACTCACACACACTCGCACACACACTTGCACACACTCGCACACACTCGCACATACACACATACACATTCGCACACACTCGCACACACACTCGCACACACAGTCCTACACACTCACACGCACACTCGCAAACACTCGCACACACTCACACACACGCTCACTCACACGTACACACTCGCGCACACTCACTCACACTAGCACACACTCGTAAGCATACACTCGCACACACTCATACACAATCGCACGCACACACTCGCACACACACACTCGCACACACTCGCACACTCTCGCACACATACGCACTCACTCGCACGCACTCGCACGCACACACTCTCACACACTCGCACAAACTCAAACACACTCGCACACACTTATACGCAATCGCACACACACACTCACTCACTCACACTCACTCGCACACACTTGCACACACTCACACACACTCGCACACACAGTCCTACACACTCACACACACTCGCAAACACTCGCACAAACTCACACACACTCACTCACACGCACACACTTGCACACACTAGCACAAACTTGCACGCCCACACTTGCACACATTCGCACTCACTCGCACGCAATCGCACGCACACACTCGCACACACTCGCACAAACTCACACACACTCGCACACACTCATACACAATTGCACAAACTCACACACACTCGCACACACTCACACACTCGCACCCACTCACTCGTGCACACTCGCACACATTCGCACTCACTCGCACGCACTCGCACGCACACACTCGCACAAACTCACACACACTCGCACACACTCATACACAATCGCACGCACACACACTCGCACACACACACTCGCACACACTCGCACACTCTCGCACACATTCACACTCACTCGCACGCACTCGCACGCACACACTCGCACACACTCGCACAAACTCACACACACTCGCACACACTTATACACAATCGCACACACACACTCGTACACACACTCACACACACTCGCACACACTCACACACACTCACTCACACACACTCACACACACACACTCGCACACACTCACACACACTCGCACACACTCACATGCACACACACTCGCACACACACTCACACACACTCGCACACACTCACAAGCACAGACTCGCACAGACACTCGCTCACACTCACAAGCACACACTCACATGCACACACTTGCACACACTCGCACCCACTCACTCGTGCACACTCGCGCACACTCGGGCACATTTGCACACACTCGCACAGACACTCGCTCACACTCACAAGCACACACTCACACGCACACACTCGCACACACACTCGCACACACTCGCACACACTCACTCGTGCACACTCGCGCACACTCGGGCACATTTGCACACACTCGCACACACTCGCACACTCTCGCACACACACTCGCACACACACTCGCACACATTCGAACACACTCACACACACTCACAAACACTCGCACATACAGTCCTACAAACTCACACACACTCGCACCCACACACAAACTGGCACACACTCAAACACACTCACTCATACACACTCGCACACACTCACTCGCACACACACACACTCGCACACACTCGCACCCAGTCACTCGAGCACACTCGCACACCCTCGCACGCACGCACACACTCGCACGCACGCACACACTTGCACACACTCGCACGCACACACTCACGCACACACACTCGCGCACACTCGTGCACACTCACACGCACACATTCGCACACATTCGCACTCACTTGCACACACTCGTACGCACACACTGGCACACACTGGCACACACTGGCACACACACACTCGCACACACTCGCACACACTTGCACACACTAGCACACACACACTCGCACATACTCGCACACACTCGCACGCACACACTCGCACACACTCGCATGCACACACTCGCACACACACACTCACATACACACTCGCACACACTCGCACGCCCACACTCTCACACTCTCGCACACATTTGCACACACTCGCACTCACTCTTACGCACTCGCACACACACTCACACACACACTCGCACAAACTCATACACAATCGCACACACTCACTCGCACACACTTGCACACACTCGCACACACTCGCACACACTTGCACACACTTGCACACACTCGCACACACTCGCACACACTCGCACACACTCACACGCACACACTCGCACACACTCGCACACACTTGAATGCACACATTCGCACGCACTCGCACACACAAACACAAACTGGCACACACTCAAACACACTCACTCATACACACTCGCACACACTCACTCGCACACACACACACACTCGCACACACTCACACACACTCGCGCACACTCGTGCACACTCGCACGCACACATTCGCACACATTCGCACTCACTTGCACACATTCGTACGCAAACACTGGCACACACTGGCACACACTCGCACACACACACTCGCACACACTCGCACACACTTGCACACACTAGCACACACACACTCGCACACACTCGCACATACTCGCACACACTCAAACACACTTGCACTCACACACTCGCATGCACACACTCGCACACACTCACACACACTCGCACACACACTCGTACACACTCGCACATACACACATACACATTCGCACACACTCGCACACACACTCGCACACACAGTCCTACACACTCACACACACACTCGCAAACACTCGCACACACTCACACACACACTCACTCACACGTACACACTCGCGCACACTCGCACACACTCACGCACACTAGCACACACTCGTAAGCATACACTCACACTCACTCACACACTTACTCACATGCACACACTCTCGCACACACTCACACACACTCGCGCACACTCGCACACACTCGCACGCCCACACTCGCACACTCTCGCACACATTTGCACACACTCGCACTCACTCGCACCCACTCGCATGCACACACTCGCACACACTCATACACAATCACACAAACTCGCACACACACACTCGCACACATTCGCACACACTCGCACACACTCACTCACTCACACTCACTCGCACACACTTGCACACACTCGCACACACTCGCACACACAGTCCTACACACTCACACACACACTCGCAAACACTCGCACAAACTCACACACACTCACTCACACGCACACACTTGCGCACACTAGCACACACTCGCACGCCCACACTCGCACACATTCGCACTCACTCGCACGCACTCGCAAAAAACTCACACACACTCGCACACACTCATACACAATCGCACGCACACACACTCGCACACACACACTCGCACACACTCGCACACTCTCGCACACATTCGCACTCACTCGCACGCACTCGCACGCACACACTCGCACACACTCGCATGCACACACTCGCACACACAAACACACACTCGCATACACACTCGCATGCACACACTCGCACACACACTCACACACACACACTCGCATACACACTCGCACACACTCGCACAAACTCCTACACACACTCGTACACACTCACACACACTCGCACACACACTTGCACACACTCGCACATACACACATACACATTCGCACACACTCGCACACTCACTCGCACACACAGTCCTACACACTCACACACACACTCGCAAACACTCGCACACACACACACTCACTCACACGTACACACTCGCGCACACTCGCACACACTCATGCACACTAGCACACACTCGTAAGCATACACTCACACTCACTCACACACTTACTCACACTCACACACTCTCGCACACACTCACACACACTCGCCCACACTCGCACGCCCACACTAGCACACTCTCGCACACATTTGCACACACTCGCACTCACTCACACCCACTCGCACGCACACACTCGCACACACTCATACACAATCACACAAACTCGCACACACACACTCGCACACATTCGCACACACTCGCACACACTCACTCACACTCACTCGCACACACTTGCACACACTCGCACACACTCGCACACACAGTCCTACACACTCACACACACACTCGCAAACACTCGCACAAACTCACACACACTCACTCACACGCACACACTTGCGCACACTAGCACACACTCGCACGCCCACACTCGCACACATTCGCACTCACTCGCACGCACTCGCACGCACACACTCGCACAAACTCACACACACTCGCACACACTCATACACAATCGCACGCACACACACTCGCACACACTCGCACACTCTCGCACACATTCGCACTCACTCGCACGCACACACTCGCACAAATTCGCATGCACACACTCGCACACACACTAGCACACACACATTCGCATACACACTCGCACACACTCGCATGCACACACTCGCACACACACACACACACTCGCATACACACTCGCACACACTCGCACAAACTCCTACACACACTCGTACACACTCACACACACTCGCACACACACTTGCACACACTCGCACACACTCGCACATACACACATACACATTCGCACACACTCGCACACTCACTCGCACACACAGTCCTACACACTCACACACACACTCGCAAACACTCGCACACACACACACTCACTCACACGTACACACTCGTGCACACTCACACACACTCACGCACACTAGCACACACTCGTAAGCATACACTCACACTCACTCACACACTTACTCACACGCACACACTCTCGCACACACTCACACACACTCGCGCACACTCGCACGCCCACACTCGCACACTCTCGCACACATTTGCACACACTCGCACTCACTCGCACCCACTCGCATGCACACACTCGCACACACTCATACACAATCAAACAAACTCGCACACACACACTCGCACACATTTGCACACACTCGCACACACTCACTCACACTCACTCGCACACACTTGCACACAATCGCACACACAGTTCTACACACTCACACACACACTCGCAAACACTCGCACAAACTCACACACACTCACTCACACGCACACACTTGCGCACACTAGAACACACTCGCACGCCCACACTCGCACACATTCTCACTCACTCGCATGCACTCGCACGCACACACTCGCACAAACTCACACACACTCGCACACACTCATACACAATCGTACGCACACACACACGCACACTCTCGCACACATTCGCACTCACTCGCACGCACACACTCGCACAAACTCGCATGCACACACTCGCACACACACTAACACACACACACTCGCATACACACTCGCACACACTCGCATGCACACACTCGCACACACACTCACACACACACACTCGCATACACACTCGCACACACTCGCACAAACTCCTACACACACTCGTACACACTCACACACACTCGCACACACACTTGCACACACTCGCACACACTCGCACATACACACATACACATTCGCACACACTCGCACACTCACTCGCACACACAGTCCTACACACTCACACACACACACTCGCAAACACTCGCACACACACACTCACTCACACGTACACACTCGCGCACACTCACACACTCACGCACACTAGCACACACTCGTAAGCATACACTCACACTCACTCACACACTTACTCACACGCACACACTCTCGCACACACTCACACACACTCGCGCACACTCGCACACACTCGCACGCCCACACTCGCACACCCTCGCACACATTTGCACACACTCGCACACATTCGCACCCACTCGCACACTCTCACTCACTCACACTCACTCGCACACATTTGCACACACTCGCACACACTCGCACACACAGTCCTACACACTCACACACACTCGCAAACACTCGCACAAACTCACACACACTCACTCACACGCACACACTTGCACACACTAGCACACACTTGCACGCCCACACTTGCACACATTCGCACTAACTCGCACACACTCGCACGCACACACTCGCACACACTCGCACAAACTCACACACACTCGCACACACTCACACACTCGCACCCACTCACTCGTGCACACTCGCACACATTCGCACTCACTCGCACGCACACACTCGCACAAACTCACACACACTCACACACTCATACACAATCGCACGCACACACACTCGCACAAACACACTCACACACACTCGCACACTCTCGCACACATACGCACTCGCTCGCACGCACTCGCACGCACACACTCTCACACACTCGCACACACTTATACACAATCGCACACACACACTCACTCACTCACACTCACTCGCACACACTTGCACACACTCACACACACTCGCAAACACTCGCACAAACTCACACACACTCACTCACACGCACACACTTGCACACACTAGCACACACTCGCACGCCCACACTTGCACACACTCACACTCACTCGCACGCACTCGCACGCATACACTCGCACACACTCGCACATACTCGCACACACTTGCACACACTCGCACACACTCGCATGCACACACTCGCACACACACTCACACACACACACTCGCATACACACTCACACACACTCGCACAAACTCCTACACACACTCGTACACACTCACACACACTCGCACACACACTTGCACACACTCGCACACACTCGCACATACACACATACACATTCGCACACACTCGCACACACACTCGCACACACAGTCCTACACACTCACACGCACACTCGCAAACACTCGCACACACTCACACACACGCTCACTCACACGTACACACTCGCGCACACTCACTCACACTAGCACACACTCGTAAGCATACACTCGCACACACTCATACACAATCGCACGCACACACTCGCACACACACACTCGCACACACTCGCACACTCTCGCACACATACGCACTCACTTGCACGCACTCGCACGCACACACTCTCACACACTCGCACAAACTCAAACACACTCGCACACACTTATACGCAATCGCACACACACACTCACTCACTCACACTCACTCGCACACACTTGCACACACTCACACACACTCGCACACACAGTCCTACACACTCACACACACTCGCAAACACTCGCACAAACTCACACACACTCACTCACACGCACACACTTGCACACACTAGCACAAACTTGCACGCCCACACTTGCACACATTCGCACTCACTCGCACGCAATCGCACGCACACACTCGCACACACTCGCACAAACTCACACACACTCGCACACACTCATACACAATTGCACAAACTCACACACACTCGCACACACTCACACACTCGCACCCACTCACTCGTGCACACTCGCACACATTCGCACTCACTCGCACGCACTCGCACGCACACACTCGCACAAACTCACACACACTCGCACACACTCATACACAATCGCACGCACACACACTCGCACACACACACTCGCACACACTCGCACACTCTCGCACACATTCACACTCACTCGCACGCACTCGCACGCACACACTCGCACACACTCGCACAAACTCACACACACTCGCACACACTTATACACAATCGCACACACACACTCGTACACACACTCACACACACTCGCACACACTCACACACACTCACTCACACACACACACACTCGCACACACTCACACACACTCGCACACACTCACATGCACACACACTCGCACACACACTCACACACACTCGCACACACTCACAAGCACAGACTCGCACAGACACTCGCTCACACTCACAAGCACACACTCACATGCACACACTTGCACACACTCGCACCCACTCACTCGTGCACACTCGCGCACACTCGGGCACATTTGCACACACTCGCACAGACACTCGCTCACACTCACAAGCACACACTCACACGCACACACTCGCACACACACTCGCACACACTCGCACACACTCACTCGTGCACACTCGCGCACACTCGGGCACATTTGCACACACTCGCACACACTCGCACACTCTCGCACACACACTCGCACACACACTCGCACACATTCGAACACACTCACACACACTCACAAACACTCGCACATACAGTCCTACAAACTCACACACACTCGCACCCACACACAAACTGGCACACACTCAAACACACTCACTCATACACACTCGCACACACTCACTCGCACACACACACACTCGCACACACTCGCACCCAGTCACTCGAGCACACTCGCACACCCTCGCACGCACGCACACACTCGCACGCACGCACACACTTGCACACACTCGCACGCACACACTCACGCACACACTCGCGCACACTCACACGCACACATTCGCACACATTCGCACTCACTTGCACACACTCGTACGCACACACTGGCACACACTGGCACACACTGGCACACACACACTCGCACACACTCGCACACACTTGCACACACTAGCACACACACACTCGCACATACTCGCACACACTCGCACGCACACACTCGCACACACTCGCATGCA
Organism: Phyllobates terribilis; assembly: GCF_046119375.1. Taxonomy (NCBI): domain Eukaryota; kingdom Metazoa; phylum Chordata; class Amphibia; order Anura; family Dendrobatidae; genus Phyllobates; species Phyllobates terribilis. The sequence goes on from NW_027362853.1 coordinate 5,550,914, forward strand.
CACACTCGCACACACACACTCACATACACACTCGCACACACTCGCACGCCCACACTCTCACACTCTCGCACACATTTGCACACACTCGCACTCACTCGCACGCACTCGCACACACACTCACACACACACTCGCACAAACTCATACACAATCGCACACACTCACTCGCACACACTTGCACACACTCGCACAAACTCGCACACACTTGCACACACTTGCACACACTCGCACACACTCGCACACACTCGCACACACTCACACGCACACACTCGCACACACTCGCACACACTTGAATGCACACATTCGCACGCACTCGCACACACAAACACAAACTGGCACACACTCAAACACACTCACTCATACACACTCGCACACACTCACTCGCACACACACACACACTCGCACACACTCACACACACTCGCGCACACTCGTGCACACTCGCACGCACACATTCGCACACATTCGCACTCACTTGCACACATTCGTACGCAAACACTGGCACACACTGGCACACACTCGCACACACACACTCGCACACACTCGCACACACTTGCACACACTAGCACACACACACTCGCACACACTCGCACATACTCGCACACACTCAAACACACTTGCACTCACACACTCGCATGCACACACTCGCACACACTCACACACACTCGCACACACACTCGTACACACTCGCACATACACACATACACATTCGCACACACTCGCACACACACTCGCACACACAGTCCTACACACTCACACACACACTCGCAAACACTCGCACACACTCACACACACACTCACTCACACGTACACACTCGCGCACACTCGCACACACTCACGCACAGTAGCACACACTCGTAAGCATACACTCACACTCACTCACACACTTACTCACATGCACACACTCTCGCACACACTCACACACACTCGCGCACACTCGCACACACTCGCACGCCCACACTCGCACACTCTCGCACACATTTGCACACACTCGCACTCACTCGCACCCACTCGCATGCACACACTCGCACACACTCATACACAATCACACAAACTCGCACACACACACTCGCACACATTCGCACACACTCGCACACACTCACTCACTCACACTCACTCGCACACACTTGCACACACTCGCACACACTCGCACACACAGTCCTACACACTCACACACACACTCGCAAACACTCGCACAAACTCACACACACTCACTCACACGCACACACTTGCGCACACTAGCACACACTCGCACGCCCACACTCGCACACATTCGCACTCACTCGCACGCACTCGCACGCACTCGCAAAAAACTCACACACACTCGCACACACTCATACACAATCGCACGCACACACACTCGCACACACACACTCGCACACACTCGCACACTCTCGCACACATTCGCACTCACTCGCACGCACTCGCACGCACACACTCGCACACACTCGCATGCACACACTCGCACACACAAACACACACTCGCATACACACTCGCATGCACACACTCGCACACACACTCACACACACACACTCGCATACACACTCGCACACACTCGCACAAACTCCTACACACACTCGTACACACTCACACACACTCGCACACACACTTGCACACACTCGCACATACACACATACACATTCGCACACACTCGCACACTCACTCGCACACACAGTCCTACACACTCACACACACACTCGCAAACACTCGCACACACACACACTCACTCACACGTACACACTCGCGCACACTCGCACACACTCATGCACACTAGCACACACTCGTAAGCATACACTCACACTCACTCACACACTTACTCACACTCACACACTCTCGCACACACTCACACACACTCGCCCACACTCGCACGCCCACACTCGCACACTCTCGCACACATTTGCACACACTCGCACTCACTCACACCCACTCGCACGCACACACTCGCACACACTCATACACAATCACACAAACTCGCACACACACACTCGCACACATTCGCACACACTCGCACACACTCACTCACACTCACTCGCACACACTTGCACACACTCGCACACACTCGCACACACAGTCCTACACACTCACACACACTCTCGCAAACACTCGCACAAACTCACACACACTCACTCACACGCACACACTTGCGCACACTAGCACACACTCGCACGCCCACACTCGCACACATTCGCACTCACTCGCACGCACTCGCACGCACACACTCGCACAAACTCACACACACTCGCACACACTCATACACAATCGCACGCACACACACTCGCACACACTCGCACACTCTCGCACACATTCGCACTCACTCGCACGCACACACTCGCACAAATTCGCATGCACACACTCGCACACACACTAACACACACACATTCGCATACACACTCGCACACACTCGCATGCACACACTCGCACACACACACACACACTCGCATACACACTCGCACACACTCGCACAAACTCCTACACACACTCGTACACACTCACACACACTCGCACACACACTTGCACACACTCACACACACTCGCACATACACACATACACATTCGCACACACTCGCACACTCACTCGCACACACAGTCCTACACACTCACACACACACTCGCAAACACTCGCACACACACACACTCACTCACACGTACACACTCGTGCACACTCACACACACTCACGCACACTAGCACACACTCGTAAGCATACACTCACACTCACTCACACACTTACTCACACGCACACACTCTCGCACACACTCACACACACTCGCGCACACTCGCACGCCCACACTCGCACACTCTCGCACACATTTGCACACACTCGCACTCACTCACACCCACTCGCACGCACACACTCGCACACACTCATACACAATCACACAAACTCGCAAACACACACTCGCACACATTCGTACACACTCACACACACTCACTCACACTCACTCGCACACACAGTCCTACACACTCACACACTCGCAAACACTCACACAAACTCACACACACTCACTCACACGCACACACTTGCACACACTAGCACACACTTGCACGCCCACACTTGCACACATTCGCACTCACTCGCACGCACTCGCACGCACACACTCGCACACACTCGCACAAACTCACACACACTCGCACACACTCATACACAATCGCACAAACTCACACACACTCGCACACACTCACACACTCGCACCCACTCACTTGTGCACACTCGCACACATTCGCACTCACTCGCATGCACTCGCAAGCACACACTCGCACAAACTCACACACACTCGCACACACTCATACACAATCGCACGCACACACACTCGCACACACACTCGCACACACTCGCACACTCTAGCACACATTCACACTCACTCGCACGCACTCGCACAAACTCACACACACTCGCACACACCTATACACAATCGCACACACACTCGTACACACACTCGCACACACTCGCACACACTCACTCACACACACTCACACACACACACACTCGCACACACTCACACACACTCGCACACACTCACATGCACACACACTCACACACACTCACACACACTCACAAGCACACACTCGCACAGACACTCGCTCACACTCACAAGCACACACTCACACGCACACACTTGCACACACTCACACACACTTGCACACACTCACACACACTCACACGCACACACACTCGCACACACACTCACACACACTCGCACACACTCACAAACACACACTTGCACACACACTCGCACACACTCACACGCACACACTCACACGCACACACTCGCACAAACAGTCGCACACACTCGCACCCACTCACTCGTGCACACTCGCACACACTCGGGCACATTTGCACACACTCGCACACACTCGCACACTCTCGCACACACACTCGCACACACACTCGCACACACTCGAACACACTCGCACACACTCGCAAACACTCGCACATACAGTCCTACAAACTCACACACACTCACACACACTCACACACTCCACCCACACACAAACTGGCACACACTCAAACACACTCACTCATACACATTCGCACACACTCACTCGCACACACACACTCGCACACACTCGCACCCAGTCACTCGAGCACACTCGCACACACTCGCACGCACGCACACACTCGCACACACTCACACGCACACACTCACGCACACACACTCACGCACACTCGTGCACACTTGCACGCACACATTCGCACACATTCGCACTCACTTGCACACACTCGTGCGCACACACTGGCACACACTGGCACACACTGGCACACACACACTCGCACACACTCGCACACACTTGCACACACTAGCACACACACACTCGCACACACTCGCATGCACACACTCGCACACACACTCACACACACACTCACATACACACTCGCACACACTCGCACAAACTCCTACACACACTCGTACACACACACACTCGCACACACACTCGCACACACTTGCACATACACACTTACACATTCGCACACACTCGCACACACAGTCCTACACACTCACACACACACTCGCAAACACTCGCACACACTCACACACACACTCACTCAAACGTACACACTCGCACACACTCACGCACACTAGCACACACTCACATGCACACACTGGCACACACACTAACACACACACTCACATACACACTCGCACACACTCGCACAAACTCCTACACACACTCGCACACACTCGCACGCTCACACTCGCACACACTCACACACACACTTGCACACACTTTCACACACACACTCGCACACAATCACACACACACTCGCAGACACTCGCACACACTCACTCATGCACACACTCACACACACTCGCCCACACTCGCACACACAGTCCTACACACTCACACACACACTCGCAAACACTTGCAAACACTCACACACACACTCACTCACACGTACACACTCGCGCACACTCGCACGCCGACACTCTCACACTCTCGCACACATTTGCACACACTCGCACTCACTCGCACGCACACACTCGCACACACTCGCACACAATCGCACACACTCACTCGCACACACTTGCACACACTCACACACACTCGCACACACTTGCACACACTTGCACACGCTTGCACACACTCGCACACACTCGCACACACTCACACACACGCACACACATGCACACACACTCACGCACACACTCACACACACTCACACACACTTGCATGCACACATTCGCACGCACTCGCACACACAAACACAAACTGGCACACACTCAAACACACTCACTCATACACACTCGCACACACTCACTCGCACACACACACACTCGCACACACTCACACGCACACACTCACGCACACACACTCGTGCACACTCGTGCACACTCGCACGCACACTCACTCACACGTACACACTCGCACACACTCACGCACACTAGCACACACTCATAAGCATACACTCACACTCACTCACACACTTACTCACACGCACACACTCTCGCACACACTCACACACACTCGCGCACACTCGCACACACTCGCACGCCCAGACTCGCACACTCTCGCACACATTTGCACACACTCGCACTCACTCGCACCCACTCGCATGCACACACTCGCACACACTCATACACAATCAAACAAACTCGCACACACACACTCGCACACATTTGCACACACTCGCACACACTCACTCACACTCACTCGCACACACTTGCACACACTCGCACACACAGTTCTACACACTCACACACACACTCGCAAACACTCGCACAAACTCACACACACTTACTCACACGCACACACTTGCGCACACTAGAACACACTCGCACGCCCACACTCGCACACATTCTCACTCACTCGCATGCACTCGCACGCACACACTCGCACAAACTCACACACACTCGCACACACTCATACACAATCGTACGCACACACACACGCACACTCTCGCACACATTCGCACTCACTCGCACGCACACACTCGCACAAACTCGCATGCACACACTCGCACACACACTAACACACACACACTCGCATACACACTCGCACACACTCGCATGCACACACTCGCACACACACTCACACACACACACTCGCATACACACTCGCACACACTCGCACAAACTCCTACACACACTCGTACACACTCACACACACTCGCACACACACTTGCACACACTCGCACACACTCGCACATACACACATACACATTCGCACACACTCGCACACTCACTCGCACACACAGTCCTACACACTCACACACACACACTCGCAAACACTCGCACACACACACTCACTCACACGTACACACTCGCGCACACTCACACACTCACGCACACTAGCACACACTCGTAAGCATACACTCACACTCACTCACACACTTACTCACACGCACACACTCTCGCACACACTCACACACACTCGCGCACACTCGCACACACTCGCACGCCCACACTCGCACACCCTCGCACACATTTGCACACACTCGCACACATTCGCACCCACTCGCACACTCTCACTCACTCACACTCACTCGCACACATTTGCACACACTCGCACACACTCGCACACACAGTCCTACACACTCACACACACTCGCAAACACTCGCACAAACTCACACACACTCACTCACACGCACACACTTGCACACACTAGCACACACTTGCACGCCCACACTTGCACACATTCGCACTAACTCGCACACACTCGCACGCACACACTCGCACACACTCGCACAAACTCACACACACTCGCACACACTCATACTCAATCGCACAATTGCACAAACTCACACACACTCGCACACACTCACACACTCGCACCCACTCACTCGTGCACACTCGCACACATTCGCACTCACTCGCACGCACACACTCGCACAAACTCACACACACTCACACACTCATACACAATCGCACGCACACACACTCGCACAAACACACTCACACACACTCGCACACTCTCGCACACATACGCACTCACTCGCACGCACTCGCACGCACACACTCTCACACACTCGCACAAACTCACACACACTCGCACACACTTATACACAATCGCACACACACACTCACTCACTCACACTCACTCGCACACACTTGCACACACTCACACACACTCGCAAACACTCGCACAAACTCACACACACTCACTCACACGCACACACTTGCACACACTAGCACACACTCGCACGCCCACACTTGCACACACTCACACTCACTCGCACGCACTCGCACGCATACACTCGCACACACTCGCACATACTCGCACACACTTGCACACACTCGCACACACTCGCATGCACACACTCGCACACACACTCACACACACACACTCGCATACACACTCACACACACTCGCACAAACTCCTACACACACTCGTACACACTCACACACACTCGCACACACACTTGCACACACTCGCACACACTCGCACATACACACATACACATTCGCACACACTGGCACACACACTCGCACACACAGTCCTACACACTCACACGCACACTCGCAAACACTCGCACACACTCACACACACGCTCACTCACACGTACACACTCGCGCACACTCACTCACACTAGCACACACTCGTAAGCATACACTCGCACACACTCATACACAATCGCACGCACACACTCGCACACACACACTCGCACACACTCGCACACTCTCGCACACATACGCACTCACTCGCACGCACTCGCACGCACACACTCTCACACACTCGCACAAACTCAAACACACTCGCACACACTTATACGCAATCGCACACACACTCACTCACTCACACTCACTCGCACACACTTGCACACACTCACACACACTCGCACACACAGTCCTACACACTCACACACACTCGCAAACACTCGCACAAACTCACACACACTCACTCACACGCACACACTTGCACACACTAGCACAAACTTGCACGCCCACACTTGCACACATTCGCACTCACTCGCACGCAATCGCACGCACACACTCGCACACACTCGCACAAACTCACACACACTCGCACACACTCATACACAATTGCACAAACTCACACACACTCGCACACACTCACACACTCGCACCCACTCACTCGTGCACACTCGCACACATTCGCACTCACTCGCACGCACTCGCACGCACACACTCGCACAAACTCACACACACTCGCACACACTCATACACAATCGCACGCACACACACTCGCACACACACACTCGCACACACTCGCACACTCTCGCACACATTCACACTCACTCGCACGCACTCGCACGCACACACTCGCACACACTCGCACAAACTCACACACACTCGCACACACTTATACACAATCGCACACACACACTCGTACACACACTCACACACACTCGCACACACTCACACACACTCACTCACACACACTCACACACACACACTCGCACACACTCACACACACTCGCACACACTCACATGCACACACACTCGCACACACACTCACACACACTCGCACACACTCACAAGCACAGACTCGCACAGACACTCGCTCACACTCACAAGCACACACTCACATGCACACACTTGCACACACTCGCACCCACTCACTCGTGCACACTCGCGCACACTCGGGCACATTTGCACACACTCGCACAGACACTCGCTCACACTCACAAGCACACACTCACACGCACACACTCGCACACACACTCGCACACACTCGCACACACTCACTCGTGCACACTCGCGCACACTCGGGCACAATTTGCACACACTCGCACACACTCGCACACTCTTGCACACACACTCGCACACACACTCGCACACATTCGAACACACTCACACACACTCACAAACACTCGCACATACAGTCCTACAAACTCACACACACTCGCACCCACACACAAACTGGCACACACTCAAACACACTCACTCATACACACTCGCACACACTCACTCGCACACACACACACTCGCACACACTCGCACCCAGTCACTCGAGCACACTCGCACACCCTCGCACGCACGCACACACTCGCACGCACGCACACACTTGCACACACTCGCACGCACACACTCACGCACACACACTCGCGCACACTCGTGCACACTCACACGCACACATTCGCACACATTCGCACTCACTTGCACACACTCGTACGCACACACTGGCACACACTGGCACACACTGGCACACACACACTCGCACACACTCGCACACACACACTCGCACATACTCGCACACACTCGCACGCACACACTCGCACACACTCGCATGCACACACTCGCACACACACACTCACATACACACTCGCACACACTCGCACAAACTCCTACACACACACCTACACACTCACACACACTCGCACACACACTCGCACACACTCGCACACACTCGCACATTCACACATACACATTCACACACACTCACACACACACTCGCACACACAGTTCTACACACTCACACACACACTCGCAAACACTCGCACAAACTCACACACACTCACTCACACGCACACACTTGCGCACACTAGAACACACTCGCACGCCCACACTCGCACACATTCTCACTCACTCGCATGCACTCGCACGCACATACTCGCACAAACTCACACACACTCGCACACACTCATACACAATCGTACGCACACACACACGCACACTCTCGCACACATTCGCACTCACTCGCACGCACACACTCGCACAAACTCGCATGCACACACTCGCACACACACTAACACACACACACTCGCATACACACTCGCACACACTCGCATGCACACACTCGCACACACACTCACACACACACACTCGCATACACACTCGCACACACTCGCACAAACTCCTACACACACTCGTACACACTCACACACACTCGCACACACACTTGCACACACTCGCACACACTCGCACATACACACATACACATTCGCACACACTCGCACACTCACTCGCACACACAGTCCTACACACTCACACACACACACTCGCAAACACTCGCACACACACACTCACTCACACGTACACACTCACGCACACTCACACACTCACGCACACTAGCACACACTCGTAAGCATACACTCACACTCACTCACACACTTACTCACACGCACACACTCTCGCACACACTCACACACACTCGCGCACACTCGCACACACTCGCACGCCCACACTCGCACACCCTCGCACACATTTGCACACACTCGCACACATTCGCACCCACTCGCACACTCTCACTCACTCACACTCACTCGCACACATTTGCACACACTCGCACACACTCGCACACACAGTCCTACACACTCACACACACTCGCAAACACTCGCACAAACTCACACACACTCACTCACACGCACACACTTGCACACACTAGCACACACTTGCACGCCCACACTTGCACACATTCGCACTAACTCGCACACACTCGCACGCACACACTCGCACACACTCGCACAAACTCACACACACTCGCACACACTCATACTCAATCGCACAATTGCACAAACTCACACACACTCGCACACACTCACACACTCGCACCCACTCACTCGTGCACACTCGCACACATTCGCACTCACTCGCACGCACACACTCGCACAAACTCACACACACTCACACACTCATACACAATCGCACGCACACACACTCGCACAAACACACTCACACACACTCGCACACTCTCGCACACATACGCACTCACTCGCACGCACTCGCACGCACACACTCTCACACACTCGCACAAACTCACACACACTCGCACACACTTATACACAATCGCACACACACACTCACTCACTCACACTCACTCGCACACACTTGCACACACTCACACACACTCGCAAACACTCGCACAAACTCACACACACTCACTCACACGCACACACTTGCACACACTAGCACACACTCGCACGCCCACACTTGCACACACTCACACTCACTCGCACGCACTCGCACGCATACACTCGCACACACTCGCACATACTCGCACACACTTGCACACACTCGCACACACTCGCATGCACACACTCGCACACACACTCACACACACACACTCGCATACACACTCACACACACTCGCACAAACTCCTACACACACTCGTACACACTCACACACACTCGCACACACACTTGCACACACTCGCACACACTCGCACATACACACATACACATTCGCACACACTCGCACACACACTCGCACACACAGTCCTACACACTCACACGCACACTCGCAAACACTCGCACACACTCACACACACGCTCACTCACACGTACACACTCGCGCACACTCACTCACACTAGCACACACTCGTAAGCATACACTCGCACACACTCATACACAATCGCACGCACACACTCGCACACACACACTCGCACACACTCGCACACTCTCGCACACATACGCACTCACTCGCACGCACTCGCACGCACACACTCTCACACACTCGCACAAACTCAAACACACTCGCACACACTTATACGCAATCGCACACACACACTCACTCACTCACACTCACTCGCACACACTTGCACACACTCACACACACTCGCACACACAGTCCTACACACTCACACACACTCGCAAACACTCGCACAAACTCACACACACTCACTCACACGCACACACTTGCACACACTAGCACAAACTTGCACGCCCACACTTGCACACATTCGCACTCACTCGCACGCAATCGCACGCACACACTCGCACACACTCGCACAAACTCACACACACTCGCACACACTCATACACAATTGCACAAACTCACACACACTCGCACACACTCACACACTCGCACCCACTCACTCGTGCACACTCGCACACATTCGCACTCACTCGCACGCACTCGCACGCACACACTCGCACAAACTCACACACACTCGCACACACTCATACACAATCGCACGCACACACACTCGCACACACACACTCGCACACACTCGCACACTCTCGCACACATTCACACTCACTCGCACGCACTCGCACGCACACACTCGCACACACTCGCACAAACTCACACACACTCGCACACACTTATACACAATCGCACACACACACTCGTACACACACTCACACACACTCGCACACACTCACACACACTCACTCACACACACTCACACACACACACTCGCACACACTCACACACACTCGCACACACTCACATGCACACACACTCGCACACATTCGAACACACTCACACACACTCACAAACACTCGCACATACAGTCCTACAAACTCACACACACTCGCACCCACACACAAACTGGCACACACTCAAACACACTCACTCATACACACTCGCACACACTCACTCGCACACACACACACTCGCACACACTCGCACCCAGTCACTCGAGCACACTCGCACACCCTCGCACGCACGCACACACTCGCACGCACGCACACACTTGCACACACTCGCACGCACACACTCACGCACACACACTCGCGCACACTCGTGCACACTCACACGCACACATTCGCACACATTCGCACTCACTTGCACACACTCGTACGCACACACTGGCACACACTGGCACACACTGGCACACACACACTCGCACACACTCGCACACACTTGCACACACTAGCACACACACACTCGCACATACTCGCACACACTCGCACGCACACACTCGCACACACTCGCATGCACACACTCGCACACACACACTCACATACACACTCGCACACACTCGCACAAACTCCTACACACACACCTACACACTCACACACACTCGCACACACACTCGCACACACTCGCACACACTCGCACATTCACACATACACATTCACACACACTCACACACACACTCGCACACACAGTCCTACACACTCACACACACACTCGCAAACACTCGCACACACTCACACACACACTCACTCACACGTACACACTCGCGCAAACTCACACACACTCGCACACACTCACACACTCACACCCACTCACTCGTGCACACTCGCACACAATCGCACTCACTCGCACACACTCACACGCACACACTCGCACACTCTCGCACACATTCGCACTCACTCGCACGCACTCGCACGCACACACTCGCACACGCTCGCACAAACTCGCATGCACACACTCACACACACACTCACACACACACACTCGCATACACACTCGCACACACTCGCATGCACACACTCGCACACACACTCACACACACACACTCGCATACACACTCGCACACACTCGCATGCACACACTCGCACACACACTCACACACACACACTCGCGTACACACTCGCACACACTCACACAAACTCCTACACACACTCGTACACACTCACACACACTCGCACACACACTTGCACACACTCGCACACACTCGCACATACACACATACACATTCGCACACACTCGCACACTCACTCGCACACACAGTCCTACACACTCACTCACACACTCGCAAACACTCGCACACACTCACACACACTCACTCACACATACACACTCGTGCACACTCACACACACTCACGCACACTAGCACACACTCGTAAGCATACACTCACACTCACTCACACACTTACTCACACGCACACACTCTCGCACACACTCACACACACTCGCGCACACTCGCACACACTCGCACGCCCACACTCGCACACTCTCGCACACATTTGCACACACTCGCACTCACTCGCACCCACTCGCATGCACACACTCGCACACACTCATACACAATCAAACAATCTCGCACACACACACTCGCACACATTCGCACACACTCGCACACACTCACTCACTCACAATCACTCGCACACACTTGCACACACTCGCACACACCCGCACACACAGTCCTACACACTCACACACACACTCGCAAACACTCGCACAAACTCACACACACTCACTCACACGCACACACTTGCGCACACTAGCACACACTCGCACGCCCACACTCGCACACATTCGCACTCACTCGCACGCACTCGCACGCACACACTCGCACAAACTCACACACACTCGCACACACTCATACACAATCGCACGCACACACACTCGCACACTCTCGCACACATTCGTACTCACTCGCACGCACACACTCGCACAAACTCGCATGCACACACTCGAACACACACTAACACACACACATTCGCATACACACTCTCGCACACACTCGCATGCACACACTCGCACACACACTCACACACACTCGCATACACACTCGCACACACTCGCACAAACTCCTACACACACTCGTACACACTCACACACACTCGCACACACACTTGCACACACTCGCACACACTCGCACATACACACATACACATTCGCACACACTCGCACACTCACTCGCACACACAGTCCTACACACTCACACACACACTCGCAAACACTCGCACACACACACACTCACTCACACGTACACACTCGCGCACACTCACACACACTCACGCACACTAGCACACACTCATAAGCATACACTCACACTCACTCACACACTTACTCACACGCACACACTCTCGCACACACTCACACACACTCGCCCACACTCGCACACTCTCGCACACATTTGCACACACGCGCACTCACTCACACCCACTCGCACGCACACACTCGCACACACTCATACACAATCACACAAACTCGCACACACACACTCGCACACATTCGCACACACTCACACACACTCACTCACTCACACTCACTCGCACACACAGTCCTACACAATCACACACACTCGCACACTCGCACCCACACACAAACTGGCACACACTCAAACACACTCACTCATACACACTCGCACACACTCACTCGCCCACACACACACACACTCGCACACACTCGCACCCAGTCACTCGAGCACACTCGCACACCCTCGCACGCACGCACGCACACACTCGCACACACTCACATGCACACACTCATGCACACACACTCGCGCACACTCGTGCACACTCGCACGCACACATTCACACACATTCGCACTCACTTGCACACACTCGTACGCACACACTGGCACACACTCGCACACACTCGCACACACACACTCGCACATACTCGCTCACACTCGCACACACTCGCACGCACACACTCGCACACACTCGCATGCACACACTCGCACACACACTCACACACACACACTCGCATACACACTCGCACACACTTGCACAAACTCCTACACACACTCGTACACACTCACACACACTCGCAGACACACTTGCACACACTCGCACACACTCGCACATACACACATACACATTCGCACACACTCGCAGACTCACTCGCACACACAGTCCTACACACTCAAACACACTCGCAAACACTCACACAAACTCACACACACTCACTCACACGCACACACTTGCACACACTAGCACACACTTGCACGCCCACACTTGCACACATTCGCACTCACTCGCACGCAATCGCACGCACACACTCGCACACACTCGCACAAACTCACACACACTCGCACACACTCATACACAATCGCACAAACTCACACACACTCGTACACACTCACACACTCGCACCCACTCACTCGTGCACACTCGCACACATTCGCACTCACTCGCACACACTCGCACGCACACACTCGCACAAACTCACACACACTCGCACACACTCATACACAATCGCACGCACACACACTCGCACACACACACTCGCACACACTCGCACACTCTCGCACACATTCACACTCACTCGCACGCACTCGCACGCACACACTCGCACCCACTCGCACAAACTCACACACACTCGCACACACTTATACACAATCGCACACACACACTCGTACACACACTCGCACACACTCGCACACACTCGCTCACACACACTCACACTCACACTCGCACAGACTCACACACACTCGCACACACTCACATGCACACACACTCGCACACACACTCACACACACTCGCACACACTCACAAGCACACACTCGCACAGACACTCGCTCACACTCACAAGCACACACTCACACGCACACACTCGCACATACACTCGCACACACTCGCATCCACTCACTCGTGCACACTCGCGCACACGCGGGCACATTTGCACACACTCGCACACTCTCGCACACACACTCGCACACACACTCGCACACACTCGAACACACTCACACACACTCACAAACAATCGCACATACAGTCCTACAAACTCACACACACTCACACACACTCACACACTCGCACCCACACACAAACTGGCACACACTCAAACACACTCACTCATACACACTCGCACACACTCACTCGCACACACACACACTCGCACACACTCGCACCTAGTCACTCGAGCACACTCGCACACACTCGCACGCACGCACACACTCGCACCCACTCACACGCACACACTCACGCACACACACTCGCGCACACTCGTGCACACTCACACGCACACATTCGCACACATTCGCACTCACTTGCACACACTCGTACGCACACACTGGCACACAATGGCACACACTGGCACACACACACTCGCACACACTCGCACACACTTGCACACACTAGCACACACACACTCGCACATACTCGCACACACTCGCACACACTCGCACGCACACACTCGCACACACTCGCATGCACACACTCGCACACACACTCACACACACACACTCACATACACACTCGCACACACTCGCACAAACTCCTACACACACACGTACACACTCACACACACTCGCACACACACTCGCACACACTCGCACACACTCGCACATACACACATACACATTCACACACACTCGCACACACACTCGCACACACAGTCCTACACACTCACACACACACTCGCAAACACTCGCACACACTCACACACACACTCACTCACACGTACACACTCACGCACACTCACGCACACTAGCACACACTCGTAAGCATACACTCACTCACACACTTACTCACACGCACACACTCTCGCACACACTCGCGCACACTCGCACACTCTCGCACACATTTGCACACACTCGCACTCACTCGCACCCACTCGCACGCACACACTCACACACACTCATACACAATCACACAAACTCGCACACACACACTCGCACACATTCGCACACACTCGCACACACACACTCACACTCACTCGCACACACTTGCACACACTCGCACACACTCGCACACACAGTCCTACACACTCACACACACACTCGCAAACACTCGCACAAACTCACACACACTCACTCACATGCACACACTTGCGCACACTAGCACACACTCGCACGCCCACACTCGCACACATTCGCACTCAGTCGCACGCACTCGCACGCACACACTCGCACACACTCGCACAAACTCACACACACTCGCACACACTCATACACAATCGCACGCACACACACCCGTACACACTCGCACACATTTGCACTCACTCGCACGCACTCGCATGCACACACTCGCACAAACTCACACACACTTATACACAATCGCACACACACACTCTAACACACACTGGCACACACTCGCACACACTCACTCACACACACTCGCACACACTCACACACACTTGCACACACTCGCACACACTCACATGCACACACACTCACACACACACTCACACACACTCGCACACACTCACAAGCACAAACTCGCACACACACTCGCACACACTCACACGCACACACTCACACGCACACACTCGCACACACACTCGCACACACTCGCACCCACTCACTCGTGCACACTCGCGCACACTCGGGCACATTTGAACACACTCGCACACACTCGCACACTCTCGCACACACACTCGCACACACACTCGCACACACTCGAACACACTCGCACACACTCGCAAACACTCGCACATACAGTCCTACAAACTCACACACACTCACACACACTCACACACTCCACCCACACACAAACTGGCACACACTCAAACACACTCACTCACACACACTCACACGCACACACTCGCACACACTCACACACACTTGCACACACTCGCACACACTCACACGCACACACACTCGCACACACACTCACACACACCCGCACACACTCACAAGCACACACTCGCACACACACTCGCACACACTCACACGCACACACTCACACGCACACACTCGTACAGTCGCACACACTCGCACCCACTCACTCGTGCACACTCGCGCACACTCGGGCACATTTGCACACACTCGCACACTCTCGCACACACACTCGCACACACTCGAACACACTCGCACACACTCGCAAACACTCGCACATACAGTCCTACAAACTCACACACACTCACACACACTCACACACTCCACCCACACACAAACTGGCACACACTCAAACACACTCACTCATACACACTCGCACACACTCACTCGCACACACACACACTCGCACACACTCGCACCCAGTCACTCGAGCACACTCGCACACACTCGCACGCACGCACACACTCGCACACACTCACACGCACACACACTCACGCACACTCGTGCACACTCGCACGCACACATTCGCACACATTCGCACTCACTTGCACACACTCGTGCGCACACACTGGCACACACTGGCACACACTGGCACACACACACTCGCACACACTCGCACACACTTGCACACACTAGCACACACACTCTCGCACATATTCACACACACTCGCACGCACACACTCGCACACACTCGCACACTCTCGCACACACACTCGCACACACACTCGCACACACTCGAGCACACTCGCACACACTCGCAAACACTCGCACATACAGTCCTACAAACTCACACACACTCACACACACTCACACACTCCACCCACACACAAACTGGCACACACTCAAACACACTCACTCATACACACTCGCACACACTCACTCGCACACACACACACTCGCACACACTCGCACCCAGTCACTCGAGCACACTCGCACACACTCGCACGCACGCACACACTCGCACACACTCACACGCACACACACTCACGCACACTCATGCACACTCGCACGCACACATTCGCACACATTCGCACTCACTTGCACACACTCGTGCGCACACACTGGCAAACACTGGCACACACTGGCACACACACACTCGCACACACTCGCACACACTTGCACACACTAGCACACACACACTCGCACATATTCGCACACACTCGCACGCACACACTCGCACACACTCGCATGCACACACTCGCACACACACTCACACACACACTCACATACACACTCGCACAAACTCCTACACACACTCATGCACACACACACTCGCACACACACTCGCACACACTTGCACACACTCGCACATACACACATACACATTCGCACACACTCGCACACACACTCGCACACACAGTCCTACACACTCACACACACACTCGCAAACACTCACACACACTCACACACACACTCACTCACACGTACACACTCGCACACACTCACGCACACTAGCACACACTCGCATGCACACACTGGCACACACACTAACACACACACTCACATACACACTCGCACACACTCGCACAAACTCCTACACACACTCGCACACACTCACACACACACTCGCACGCTCACACTCGCACACACTCACACACACTTGCACACACACACTCGCACACAATCACACACACACTCGCAGACACTCGCACACACTCACTCATGCACACACTCACACACACTCGCCCACACTCGCACACACAGTCCTACACACTCACACACACACTCGCACACACTCGCACACACTCACACACACGCACACACACGCACACACACTCACGCACACACTCGCACACACTCGCACACACTTGCATGCACACATTCGCACGCACTCGCACACACAAACACAAACTGGCACACACTCAAACACACTCACTCATACACACTCGCACACACTCACTCGCACACACACTCGCACACACTCACACACTCACACGCACACACTCACGCACACACACTCGCGCACACTCGCACGCACACTCACTCACACGTACACACTCGCGCACACTCACACACACTCACGCACACTAGCACACACTCGTAAGCATACACTCACACTCACTCACACACTTACTCACACGCACACACTCTCGCACACACTCACACACACTCGCGCACACTCGCACGCCCACACTCGCACACTCTCGCACACATTTGCACACACTCGCACACTCTCGCACCCACTCGCATGCACACACTCGCACACACTCATACACAATCAAACAAACTCGCACACACACACTCGCACACATTTGCACACACTCGCACACACTCACTCACACTCACTCGCACACACTTGCACACACTCACACACACTCGCACACACAGTTCTACACACTCACACACACACTCGCAAACACTCGCACAAACTCACACACACTCACTCACACACACACACTTGCGCACACTAGCACACACTCGCACGCCCACACTCGCACACATTCGCACTCACTCGCACGCACTCGCACGCACACACTCGCACAAACTCACACACTCACACACACTCATACACAATCGCACACACACACACTCGCACACTCTCGCACACATTCGCACTCACTCGCACGCACACACTCGCACAAACTCGCATGCACACACTCGCACACACTCGTGCACACTTGCACGCACACATTCGCACACATTCGCACTCACTTGCACACACTCGTGCGTACACACTGGCACACACTGGCACACACTGGCACACACACACTCGCACACACTCGCACACACTTACACACACTAGCACACACACACTCGCACATATTAGCACACACTCGCACGCACACACTCGCACACACTCGCATGCACACACTCGCACACACACTCACACACACACTCACATACACACTCGCACACACTCGCACAAACTCCTACACACACTCGTACACACACACACACTCGCTCACACACTCGCACACACTCGCACATACACACATACACATTCGCACACACTCGCACACACACTCGCACACACAGTCCTACACACTCACACACACACTCGCACACACTCACACACACACTCACTCACACGTACACACTCGCGCACACTCGCACACACTCACGCACACTAGCACACACTCACATGCACACACTGGCACACACACTAACACACACACTCACATACAAACTCGCACACACTCGCACAAACTCCTACACACACTCGCACACACTCACACACACACTCGCACGCTCACACTCGCACACACTCACACACACACTTGCACACACTTGCACACACACACTCGCACACAATCACACACACACTCGCAGACACTCGCACACACTCACTCATGCACACACTCACACACACTCGCCCACACTCGCACACACAGTCCTACACACTCACACACACTCGCAAACACTCGCAAACACTCACACACACACTCACTCACACGTACACACTCGCGCACACTCGCACGCCTGCACTCTCACACTCTCGCACACATTTGCACACACTCGCACTCACTCGCACACACTCGCACGCACACACTCGCACACACTCGCACACACTTGCACACACTTGCACACGCTTGCACACACTCGCACACACTCACACACACGCACACACACGCACACACACTCACGCACACACTCGCACACACTCGCACACACTTGCATGCACACATTCGCACGCACTCGCACACACAAACACAAACTGGCACACACTCAAACACACTCACTCATACACACTCGCACACACTCACTCACACACACACACTCGCACACACTCACACACACACTCACGCACACTCGTGCACACTCGCACGCACACATTCGCACACATTCGCACTCACTTGCACACACTCGTACGCAAACACTGGCACACACTGGCACACACTCGCACACACACACTCGCACAAACTCGCACACACTTGCACACACTAGCACACACACACTCACACACACTCACACATACTCGCACACACTCACACACACTTGCACACACACACTCGCATGCACACACTCGCACACACTCACAAACACTCGCATACACACTCGCACACGCTCACACAAACTCCTACACACTCGTACTCACGCACACACACTCGCACACACTCGCACATACACACATACACATTCGCACACACTCGCACACAAACTCGCACACACAGTCCTACACACTCACACACACACTCGCAAACACTCGCACACACTCACACACACTCACTCACATGTACACACTCGCGCACACTCGCACACACTCACGCACACTAGCACACACTCGTAAGCATACACTCAAACTCACTCACACACTTACTCACATGCACACACTCTCGCACACACTCACAAACACTCGCGCACACTCGCACACACTCGCACGCCCACACTCGCACACTCTCGCACACATTTGCACACACTCGCACTCACTCACACCCACTCGCATGCACACACTCGCACACACTCATACACAATCACACAAACTCGCACACACACACTCGCACACATTCGCACACACTCGCACACACTCACTCACTCACACTCACTCGCACACACTTGCACACACTCGCACACACTCGCACACACAGTCCTACACACTCACACACACACTCGCAAACACTCACACAAACTCACACACACTCACTCACACGCAAACACTTGCGCACACTAGCACACACTCGCACGCCCACACTCGCACACATTCGCACTCACTTGCACGCACTCGCACGCACACACTCGCAAAAAACTCACACACACTCGCACACACTCATACACAATCGCACACACACACTCGCACACACTCGCACACTCTCGCACTCACTCGCACGCACTCGCACGCACACACTCGCACACACTCGCATGCACACACTCGCACACACAAACACACACACACTCGCATACACACTCGCACACACTCAAATGCACACACTCGCACACACACTCACACACACACACACTCGCATACACACTCGCACACACTCGCACAAACTCCTACACACACTCGTACACACTCACACACACTCGCACACACACTTGCACACACTCGCACATACACACATACACATTCGCACACACTCGCACACTCACTCGCACACACAGTCCTACACACTCACACACACACTCACAAACACTCTCACACACACACTCACTCACACGTACACACTCGCGCACACTCGCACACACTCACGCACACTAGCACACACTCGTAAGCATACACTCACACTCACTCACACACTTACTCACACTCACACACTCTCGCACACACTCACACACACTCGCCCACACTCGCACACACTCACACGCCCACACTCGCACACTCTCGCACACATTTGCACACACTCGCACTCACTCACACCCACTCGCACGCACACACTCGCAAACACTCATACACAATCACACAAACTCACACACACTCGCACAATTCGCACACACTCGCACACACTCACTCACTCACACTCACTTGCACACACTTGCACACACTCGCACACACTCGCACACACAGTCCTACACACTCACACACACAAACTCACAAACACTCGCACAAACTCACACACACTCACTCACACGCACACACTTGCGCACACTAGCACACACTCGCACACCCACACTCGCACACATTCGCACTCACTCGCACGCACTTGCACGCACACACTCGCACAAACTCACACACACTCGCACACACTCATACACAATCGCACGCACACACACTCGCACACACTCGCACACTCTCGCACACATTCGCACTCACTCGCACGCACACACTCGCACAAACTCGCATGCATACACTCGCACACACACTAACACACACACATTCGCATACACACTCGCACACACTCGCATGCACACACTCGCACACACACTCACACACACACACTCGCATACACACTCGCACACACTCGCACAAACTCCTACACACACTCGTACACACTCACACACACTCGCACACACACTTGCACACACTCGCACACACTCACACATACACACATACACATTCGCACACACTCGCACACTCACTCGCACACACAGTCCTACACACTCACACACACACTCGCAAACACTCGCACACACACACACTCACTCACACGTACACACTCGCGCACACTCACACACACTCACGCACACTAGCACACACTCGTAAGCATACACTCACACTCACTCACACACTTACTCACACGCACACACTCTCGCACACACTCACACACACTCGCCCACACTCGCACACTCTCGCACACATTTGCACACACGCGCACTCACTCACACCCACTCGCACGCACACACTCGCACACACTCATACACAATCACACAAACTCGCACACACACACTCGCACACATTCGCACACACTCACACACACTCACTCACACTCACTCGCACACACAGTCCTACACAATCACACACACTCGCACACTCGCACCCACACACAAACTGGCACACACTCAAACACACTCACTCATACACACTCGCACACACTCACTCGCACACACACACGCACTCGCACACACTCACACCCAGTCACTCGAGCACACTCGCACACCCTCGCACGCACACACTCGCACACACTCACATGCACACACTCATGCACACACACTCGCGCACACTCGTGCACACTCGCACGCACACATTCACACACATTCGCACTCACTTGCATACACTCGTACGCACACACTGGCACACACTCGCACACACTCGCACACACACACGCGCACATACTCGCTCACACTCGCACACACTCGCACGCACACACTCGCACACACTCGCATGCACACACTCGCACACACACTCACACACACACACTCGCATACACACTCGCACAAACTCCTACACACACTCGTACACACTCACACACACTAGCACACACACACTCGCACACACTCGCACATACTCGCACACACTCGCATGCACACACTCGCACACACACTCACACACACACTCTCGCATACACACTCGCACAAACTCCTACACACACTCGTACACACTCACACACACTCGCACACACACTTGCACACACTCGCACACACTCGCACATACACACATACACATTCGCACACACTCGCACACACACTCACACACACAGTCCTACACACTCACACACACTCGCAAACACTCGCACACACTCACACACACACTCACTCACACGTACACACTCATGCACACTTGCACACACTCACACACACTAGCACACACTCGTAAGCATACACTCACACTCACTCACACATTTACTCACACGCACACACTCTCGCACACACTCACACACACTCGCGCACACTCGCACACACTCGCACGCCCACACTCGCACACTCTCGCACACATTTGCACACACTCGCACTCACTTGCACCCACTCGCACGCACACACTCGCACACACTCATACATAATCACACAAACTCGCACACACACACTCGCACACACTCGCACACACTCACTCACTCACACTCACTCGCACACACTTGCACACACTCGCACACACTCGCACACACAGTCCTACACACTCACACACACACTCGCAAACACTCACACAAACTCACACACACTCACTCACACGCACACACTTGCGCACACTAGCACACACTCGCACGCCCACACTCACACACATTCGCACTCACTCGCATGCACTCGCACGCACACACTCGCACAAACTCACACACACTCGCACACACTCATACACAATCGCACGCACACACACTCGCACACACTCCCACACTCTCGCACACATTCGCACTCACTCGCACGCACACACTCGCACAAACTCGCATGCACACACTCGCACACACACTAACACACACACATTCGCATACACACTCGCACACACTCGCATGCACACACTCGCACACACACTCACACACACACACACTCGCATACACACTCGCACACACTCGCACAAACTCCTACACACACTCGTACACACTCACACACACTCGCACACACACTTGCACACACTCGCACACACTCGCACATACACACATACACATTCGCACACACTCGCACACTCACTCGCACACACAGTCCTACACACACACACACACTCGCAAACACTCGCACACACACACACTCACTCACACGTACACACTCACGCACACTCACACACACTCACGCACACTAGCACACACTCATAAGCATACACTCACACTCACTCACACACTTACTCACACGCACACACTCTCGCACACACTCACACACACTCGCCCACACTCGCACACTCTCGCACACATTTGCACACACGCGCACTCACTCACACCCACTCGCACGCACACACTCGCACACACTCATACACAATCACACAAACTCGCACACACACACTCGCACACATTCGCACACACTCACACACACTCACTCACTCACACTCACTCGCACACACAGTCCTACACAATCACACACACTCGCACACTCGCACCCACACACAAACTGGCACACACTCAAACACACTCACTCATACACACTCGCACACACTCACTCGCCCACACACACACACACTCGCACACACTCGCACCCAGTCACTCGAGCACACTCGCACACCCTCGCACGCACGCACGCACACACTCGCACACACTCACATGCACACACTCATGCACACACACTCGCGCACACTCGTGCACACTCGCACGCACACATTCACACACATTCGCACTCACTTGCACACACTCGTACGCACACACTGGCACACACTCGCACACACTCGCACACACACACTCGCACATACGCGCTCACACTCGCACACACTCGCACGCACACACTCGCACACACTCGCATGCACACACTCGCACACACACTCACACACACACACTCGCATACACACTCGCACAAACTCCTACACACACTCGTACACACTCACACACACTAGCACACACACACTCGCACACACTCGCACATACTCGCACACACTCGCATGCACACACTCGCACACACACTCACACACACACTCTCGCATACACACTCGCACAAACTCCTACACACACTCGTACACACTCACACACACTCGCACACACACTTGCACACACTCGCACACACTCGCACATACACACATACACATTCGCACACACTCGCACACACACTCACACACACAGTCCTACACACTCACACACACACTCGCAAACACTCGCACACACTCACACACACACTCACTCACACGTACACACTCATGCACACTTGCACACACTCACGCACACTAGCACACACTCGTAAGCATACACTCACACTCACTCACACATTTACTCACACGCACACACTCTCGCACACACTCACACACACTCGCGCACACTCGCACACACTCGCACGCCCACACTCGCACACTCTCGCACACATTTGCACACACTCGCACTCACTTGCACCCACTCGCACGCACACACTCGCACACACTCATACATAATCACACAAACTCGCACACACACACTCGCACACATTCGCACACACTCGCACACACTCACTCACTCACACTCACTCGCACACACTTGCACACACTCGCACACACTCGCACACACAGTCCTACACACTCACACACACACTCGCAAACACTCACACAAACTCACACACACTCACTCACACGCACACACTTGCGCACACTAGCACACACTCGCACGCCCACACTCACACACATTCGCACTCACTCGCACACACTCATACACAATCGCATGCACACACACTCGCACACACACACTCGCACACATTCGCACTCACTCGCATGCACTCGCACGCACACACTCGCACAAACTCACACACACTCGCACACACTCATACACAATCGCATGCACACACACTCGCACACACACACTCGCACACTAGCACACTCTCGCACACATTCACACTCACTCGCACGCACTCGCACGCGCACACTCGAACACACTCGCACAAACACACACACACTCGCACACACTTATACACAAACGCACACACACACTCGTACACACACTCGCACACACTCGCACACACTCGCACACACTCACTCACACACACTCACACACACTCGCACACACTCACACACACTTGCACACACTCGCACACACTCACACGCACACACACTTGCACACACACTCACACACACTCGCACACACTCACAAGCACACACTCGCACACACACTCGCACACACTCACATACACACTCACACGCACACACTCGCACAAACAGTCGCACACACTCGCACCCACTCACTCGTGCACACTCGCGCACACTCGGGCACATTTGCACACACTCGCACACACTTGCACACTCACACACACACTCGCACACACACTCGCACACAATCGAACACACTCGCACACACTCGCAAACACTCGCACATACAGTCCTACAAACTCACACACACTCACACACACTCACACACTCGCACCCACACACAAACTGGCACACACTCAAACACACTCACTCATACACACTCGCACACAATCACTTGCACACACACACACACTCGCACACACTCGCACCCAGTCACTCGAGCACACTCGCACACCCTCGCACGCACGCACGCACACACTCGCACACACTCACATGCACACACTCACGCACACACACTCGCGCACACTCGTGCACACTCGCACGCACACATTCGCACTCACTTGCACACACTCGTATGCACACACTGGCACACACTCGCACACACACACTCACACATACTCGCTCACACTCGCACACACTCGCACGCACACACTCGCACACACTCGCATGCACACACTCGCACACACACTCACACACACACACTCGCATACACACTCGCACAAACTCCTACACACACTCGTACACACTCACACACACTAGCACACACACACTCGCACACACTCGCACATACTCGCACACACTCGCACACACTCGCATGCACACACTCGCACACACTCACACACACTCTCGCATACACACTCGCACAAACTCCTACACACACTCGTACACACTCACACACACTCGCACACACACTTGCACACACTCACACACACTCGCACATACACACATACACATTCGCACACACTCGCACACACACTCGCACACAAAGTCCTACACACTCACACACACACTCGCACACACTCACACACACACTCACTCACACGTACACACTCACGCACACTTGCACACACTCACGCACACTAGCACACACTCGTAAGCATACACTCACACTCACTCACACACTTACACGCACACACTCTCGCACACACTCACACACACTCGCGCACACTCGCACACACTCGCACGCCCACACTCGCACACTCTCGCACACATTTGCACACACTCGCATTCACTTGCACCCACTCGCACGCACACACTCGCACACACTCATACACAATCACACAAACTCGCACACACACACTCGCACACATTCGCACACACTCGCACACACTCACTCACTCACACTCACTCGCACACACTTGCACACACTCGCACACACTCGCACACACAGTCCTACACACTCACACACACACTCGCAAACACTCGCACAAACTCACACACACTCACTCACACGCACACACTTGCGCACACTAGCACACACTCGCACGCCCACACTCACACACATTCGCACTCACTCGCATGCACTCGCACGCACACACTCGCACAAACTCACACACACTCGCACACACTCATACACAATCGCACGCACACACACTCGCACACACACACTCGCACACACTCGCACACTCTCGCACACATTCACACTCACTCGCACGCACTCGCACGCGCACACTCGAACACACTCGCACAAACTCACACACACTCGTACACACACTCGCACACACTCACTCACACACACTCACACACACACTCACACACACACACTCGCACACACTCACACACACTTGCACACACTCGCACACACTCACACGCACACACACTCGCACACACACTCGCACACACTCACAAGCACACACTTGCACACACACTCGCACACACTCACACGCACACACTCGCACAAACAGTCGCACACACTCGCACCCACTCACTCGTGCACACTCGCGCACACTCGGGCACATTTGCACACACTCGCACACACTCGCACACTCTCGCACACACACTTGCACACACACTCGCACACACTCGAACACACTCGCACACACTCGCAAACACTCGCACATACAGTCCTACAAACTCACACACACTCACACACACTCACACACTCCACCCACACACAAACTGGCACACACTCAAACACACTCACTCATACACACTCGCACACACTCACTCGCATGCACGCACACACTCGCACACACTCACACGCACACAGTCACGCACACACACTCGCGCACACTCGTGCACACTTGCACGCACACATTCGCACACATTCGCACTCACTTGCACACACTCGTGCGCACACACTGGCACACACTGGCACACACTGGCACACACACACTCGCACACACTCGCACACACTTGCACATACTAGCACACACACACTCGCACATATTCGCACACACTCGCACGCACACACTCGCACACACTCGCATGCACACACTCGCACACACACTCACACACACACTCACATACACACTCGCACACACTCGCACAAACTCCTACACACACTCGTACACACACACTCGCACACACACTCGCACACACTCGCACACACTCGCACATACACACATACACATTCGCACACACTCGCACACACACTCGCACACACAGTCCTACACACTCACACACACACTCGCAAACACTCGCACACACTCACACACACACTCACTCACACGTACACACTCGCGCACACTCGCACACACTCACGCACACTAGCACACACTCGCATGCACACACTGGCACACACACTAACACACACACTCACATACACACTCGCACACACTCGCACAAACTCCTGCACACACTCACACACTTGCACGCTCACACTCGCACACACTCACACACACACTTGCACACACTTGCACACACACACTCGCACACAATCACACACACACTCGCAGACACTCGCACACACTCACTCATGCACACACTCACACACACTCGCCCACACTCGCACACACAGTCCTACACACTCACACACACACACTCGCAAACACTCACACACACACTCACTCACACGTACACACTCGCACACACTCGCACGCCCACACTCTCACACTCTCGCACACATTTGCACACACTCGCACTCACTCGCACGCACTCGCACACACACTCACACACACACTCGCACAAACTCATACACAATCGCACACACTCACTCGCACACACTTGCACACACTCGCACACACTCGCACACACTTGCACACACTTGCACACACTCGCACACACTCGCACACACTCGCACACACTCACACGCACACACTCGCACACACTCGCACACACTTGAATGCACACATTCGCACGCACTCGCACACACAAACACAAACTGGCACACACTCAAACACACTCACTCATACACACTCGCACACACTCACTCGCACACACACACACACTCGCACACACTCACACACACTCGCGCACACTCGTGCACACTCGCACGCACACATTCGCACACATTCGCACTCACTTGCACACATTCGTACGCAAACACTGGCACACACTGGCACACACTCGCACACACACACTCGCACACACTCGCACACACTTGCACACACTAGCACACACACACTCGCACACACTCGCACATACTCGCACACACTCAAACACACTTGCACTCACACACTCGCATGCACACACTCGCACACACTCACACACACTCGCACACACACTCGTACACACTCGCACATACACACATACACATTCGCACACACTCGCACACACACTCGCACACACAGTCCTACACACTCACACACACACTCGCAAACACTCGCACACACTCACACACACACTCACTCACACGTACACACTCGCGCACACTCGCACACACTCACGCACACTAGCACACACTCGTAAGCATACACTCACACTCACTCACACACTTACTCACATGCACACACTCTCGCACACACTCACACACACTCGCGCACACTCGCACACACTCGCACGCCCACACTCGCACACTCTCGCACACATTTGCACACACTCGCACTCACTCGCACCCACTCGCATGCACACACTCGCACACACTCATACACAATCACACAAACTCGCACACACACACTCGCACACATTCGCACACACTCGCACACACTCACTCACTCACACTCACTCGCACACACTTGCACACACTCGCACACACTCGCACACACAGTCCTACACACTCACACACACACTCGCAAACACTCGCACAAACTCACACACACTCACTCACACGCACACACTTGCGCACACTAGCACACACTCGCACGCCCACACTCGCACACATTCGCACTCACTCGCACGCACTCGCACGCACTCGCAAAAAACTCACACACACTCGCACACACTCATACACAATCGCACGCACACACACTCGCACACACACACTCGCACACACTCGCACACTCTCGCACACATTCGCACTCACTCGCACGCACTCGCACGCACACACTCGCACACACTCGCATGCACACACTCCCACACACAAACACACACTCGCATACACACTCGCACACACTCGCATGCACACACTCGCACACACACTCACACACACACACTCGCATACACACTCGCACACACTCGCACAAACTCCTACACACACTCGTACACACTCACACACACTCGCACACACACTTGCACACACTCGCACATACACACATACACATTCGCACACACTCGCACACTCACTCGCACACACAGTCCTACACACTCACACACACACTCGCAAACACTCGCACACACACACACTCACTCACACGTACACACTCGCGCACACTCGCACACACTCATGCACACTAGCACACACTCGTAAGCATACACTCACACTCACTCACACACTTACTCACACTCACACACTCTCGCACACACTCACACACACTCGCCCACACTCGCACGCCCACACTCGCACACTCTCGCACACATTTGCACACACTCGCACACATTCGCACACACTCGCACACACTCACTCACACTCACTCGCACACACTTGCACACACTCGCACACACTCGCACACACAGTCCTACACACTCACACACACACTCGCAAACACTCGCACAAACTCACACACACTCACTCACACGCACACACTTGCGCACACTAGCACACACTCGCACGCCCACACTCGCACACATTCGCACTCACTCGCACGCACTCGCACGCACACACTCGCACAAACTCACACACACTCGCACACACTCATACACAATCGCACGCACACACACTCGCACACACTCGCACACTCTCGCACACATTCGCACTCACTCGCACGCACACACTCGCACAAATTCGCATGCACACACTCGCACACACACTAACACACACACATTCGCATACACACTCGCACACACTCGCATGCACACACTCGCACACACACACACACACTCGCATACACACTCGCACACACTCGCACAAACTCCTACACACACTCGTACACACTCACACACACTTGCACACACACTTGCACACACTCGCACACACTCGCACATACACACATACACATTCGCACACACTCGCACACTCACTCGCACACACAGTCCTACACACTCACACACACACTCGCAAACACTCGCACACACACACACTCACTCACACGTACACACTCGTGCACACTCACACACACTCACGCACACTAGCACACACTCGTAAGCATACACTCACACTCACTCACACACTTACTCACACGCACACACTCTCGCACACACTCACACACACTCGCGCACACTCGCACGCCCACACTCGCACACTCTCGCACACATTTGCACACACTCGCACTCACTCACACCCACTCGCACGCACACACTCGCACACACTCATACACAATGACACAAACTCGCAAACACACACTCGCACACATTCGTACACACTCACACACACTCACTCACACTCACTCGCACACACAGTCCTACACACTCACACACTCGCAAACACTCACACAAACTCACACACACTCACTCACACGCACACACTTGCACACACTAGCACACACTTGCACGCCCACACTTGCACACATTCGCACTCACTCACACGCACTCGCACGCACACACTCGCACAAACTCACACACACTCGCACACACTCATACACAATCGCACAAACTCACACACACTCGCACACACTCACACACTCGCACCCACTCACTTGTGCACACTCGCACACATTCGCACTCACTCGCATGCACTCGCAAGCACACACTCGCACAAACTCACACACACTCGCACACACTCATACACAATCGCACACACACTCGCACACACACTCGCACACACTCGCACACTCTAGCACACATTCACACTCACTCGCACGCACTCGCACAAACTCACACACACTCGCACACACCTATACACAATCGCACACACACTCGTACACACACTCGCACACACTCGCACACACTCACTCACACACACTCACACACACACACACTCGCACACACTCACACACACTCGCACACACTCACATGCACACACACTCACACACACTCACACACACTCACAAGCACACACTCGCACAGACACTCGCTCACACTCACAAGCACACACTCACACGCACACACTTGCACACACTCACACACACTTGCACACACTCACACACACTCACACGCACACACACTCGCACACACACTCACACACACTCGCACACACTCACAAACACACACTCGCACACACACTCGCACACACTCACACGCACACACTCACACGCACACACTCGCACAAACAGTCGCACACACTCGCACCCACTCACTCGTGCACACTCGCACACACTCGGGCACATTTGCACACACTCGCACACACTCGCACACTCTCGCACACACACTCGCACACACACTCGCACACACTCGAACACACTCGCACACACTCGCAAACACTCGCACATACAGTCCTACAAACTCACACACACTCACACACACTCACACACTCCACCCACACACAAACTGGCACACACTCAAACACACTCACTCATACACATTCGCACACACTCACTCGCACACACACACTCGCACACACTCGCACCCAGTCACTCGAGCACACTCGCACACACTCGCACGCACGCACACACTCGCACACACTCACGCACACACACTCACGCACACTCGTGCACACTTGCACGCACACATTCGCACACATTCGCACTCACTTGCACACACTCGTGCGCACACACTGGCACACACTGGCACACACTGGCACACACACACTCGCACACACTCGCACACACTTGCACACACTAGCACACACACACTCGCACACACTCGCATGCACACACTCGCACACACACTCACACACACACTCACATACACACTCGCACACACTCGCACAAACTCCTACACACACTCTTACACACACACACTCGCACACACACTCGCACACACTTGCACATACACACTTACACATTCGCACACACTCGCACACACAGTCCTACACACTCACACACACACTCGCAAACACTCGCACACACTCACACACACACTCACTCAAACGTACACACTCGCACACACTCACGCACACTAGCACACACTCACATGCACACACTGGCACACACACTAACACACACACTCACATACACACTCGCACACACTCGCACAAACTCCTACACACACTCGCACACACTCGCACGCTCACACTCGCACACACTCACACACACACTTGCACACACTTTCACACACACACTCGCACACAATCACACACACACTCGCAGACACTCGCACACACTCACTCATGCACACACTCACACACACTCGCCCACACTCGCACACACAGTCCTACACACTCACACACACACTCGCAAACACTTGCAAACACTCACACACACACTCACTCACACGTACACACTCGCGCACACTCGCACGCCGACACTCTCACACTCTCGCACACATTTGCACACACTCGCACTCACTCGCACGCACACACTCGCACACACTCGCACACAATCGCACACACTCACTCGCACACACTTGCACACACTCACACACACTCGCACACACTTGCACACACTTGCACACGCTTGCACACACTCGCACACACTCGCACACACTCACACACACGCACACACATGCACACACACTCACGCACACACTCACACACACTCACACACACTTGCATGCACACATTCGCACGCACTCGCACACACAAACACAAACTGGCACACACTCAAACACACTCACTCATACACACTCGCACACACTCACTCGCACACACACACACTCGCACACACTCACACGCACACACTCACGCACACACACTCGTGCACACTCGTGCACACTCGCACGCACACTCACTCACACGTACACACTCGCACACACTCACGCACACTAGCACACACTCATAAGCATACACTCACACTCACTCACACACTTACTCACACGCACACACTCTCGCACACACTCACACACACTCGCGCACACTCGCACACACTCGCACGCCCAGACTCGCACACTCTCGCACACATTTGCACACACTCGCACTCACTCGCACCCACTCGCATGCACACACTCGCACACACTCATACACAATCAAACAAACTCGCACACACACACTCGCACACATTTGCACACACTCGCACACACTCACTCACACTCACTCGCACACACTTGCACACACTCGCACACACAGTTCTACACACTCACACACACACTCGCAAACACTCGCACAAACTCACACACACTCACTCACACGCACACACTTGCGCACACTAGAACACACTCGCACGCCCACACTCGCACACATTCTCACTCACTCGCATGCACTCGCACGCACACACTCGCACAAACTCACACACACTCGCACACACTCATACACAATCGTACGCACACACACACGCACACTCTCGCACACATTCGCACTTACTCGCACGCACACACTCGCACAAACTCGCATGCACACACTCGCACACACACTAACACACACACACTCGCATACACACTCGCACACACTCGCATGCACACACTCGCACACACACTCACACACACACACTCGCATACACACTCGCACACACTCGCACAAACTCCTACACACACTCGTACACACTCACACACACTCGCACACACACTTGCACACACTCGCACACACTCGCACATACACACATACACATTCGCACACACTCGCACACTCACTCGCACACACAGTCCTACACACTCACACACACACACTCGCAAACACTCGCACACACACACTCACTCACACGTACACACTCGCGCACACTCACACACTCACGCACACTAGCACACACTCGTAAGCATACACTCACACTCACTCACACACTAACTCACACGCACACACTCTCGCACACACTCACACACACTCGCGCACACTCGCACACACTCGCACGCCCACACTCGCACACCCTCGCACACATTTGCACACACTCGCACACATTCGCACCCACTCGCACACTCTCACTCACTCACACTCACTCGCACACATTTGCACACACTCGCACACACTCGGACACACAGTCCTACACACTCACACACACTCGCAAACACTCGCACAAACTCACACACACTCACTCACACGCACACACTTGCACACACTAGCACACACTTGCACGCCCACACTTGCACACATTCGCACTAACTCGCACACACTCGCACGCACACACTCGCACACACTCGCACAAACTCACACACACTCGCACACACTCACACACTCGCACCCACTCACTCGTGCACACTCGCACACATTCGCACTCACTCGCACGCACACACTCGCACAAACTCACACACACTCACACACTCATACACAATCGCACGCACACACACTCGCACAAACACACTCACACACACTCGCACACTCTCGCACACATACGCACTCACTCGCACGCACTCGCACGCACACACTCTCACACACTCGCACAAACTCACACACACTCGCACACACTTATACACAATCGCACACACACACTCACTCACTCACACTCACTCGCACACACTTGCACACACTCACACACACTCGCAAACACTCGCACAAACTCACACACACTCACTCACACGCACACACTTGCACACACTAGCACACACTCGCACGCCCACACTTGCACACACTCACACTCACTCGCATGCACTCGCACGCATACACTCGCACACACTCGCACATACTCGCACACACTTGCACACACTCGCACACACTCGCATGCACACACTCGCACACACACTCACACACACACACTCGCATACACACTCACACACACTCGCACAAACTCCTACACACACTCGTACACACTCACACACACTCGCACACACACTTGCACACACTCGCACACACTCGCACATACACACATACACATTCGCACACACTCGCACACACACTCGCACACACAGTCCTACACACTCACACGCACACTCGCAAACACTCGCACACACTCACACACACGCTCACTCACACGTACACACTCGCGCACACTCACTCACACTAGCACACACTCGTAAGCATACACTCGCACACACTCATACACAATCGCACGCACACACTCGCACACACACACTCGCACACACTCGCACACTCTCGCACACATACGCACTCACTCGCACGCACTCGCACGCACACACTCTCACACACTCGCACAAACTCAAACACACTCGCACACACTTATACGCAATCGCACACACACACTCACTCACTCACACTCACTCGCACACACTTGCACACACTCACACACACTCGCACACACAGTCCTACACACTCACACACACTCGCAAACACTCGCACAAACTCACACACACTCACTCACACGCACACACTTGCACACACTAGCACAAACTTGCACGCCCACACTTGCACACATTCGCACTCACTCGCACGCAATCGCACGCACACACTCGCACACACTCGCACAAACTCACACACACTCGCACACACTCATACACAATTGCACAAACTCACACACACTCGCACACACTCACACACTCGCACCCACTCACTCGTGCACACTCGCACACATTCGCACTCACTCGCACGCACTCGCACGCACACACTCGCACAAACTCACACACACTCGCACACACTCATACACAATCGCACGCACACACACTCGCACACACACACTCGCACACACTCGCACACTCTCGCACACATTCACACTCACTCGCACGCACTCGCACGCACACACTCGCACACACTCGCACAAACTCACACACACTCGCACACACTTATACACAATCGCACACACACACTCGTACACACACTCACACACACTCGCACACACTCACACACACTCACTCACACACACTCACACACACACACTCGCACACACTCACACACACTCGCACACACTCACATGCACACACACTCGCACACACACTCACACACACTCGCACACACTCACAAGCACAGACTCGCACAGACACTCGCTCACACTCACAAGCACACACTCACATGCACACACTTGCACACACTCGCACCCACTCACTCGTGCACACTCGCGCACACTCGGGCACATTTGCACACACTCGCACAGACACTCGCTCACACTCACAAGCACACACTCACACGCACACACTCGCACACACACTCGCACACACTCGCACACACTCACTCGTGCACACTCGCGCACACTCGGGCACATTTGCACACACTCGCACACACTCGCACACTCTCGCACACACACTCGCACACACACTCGCACACATTCGAACACACTCACACACACTCACAAACACTCGCACATACAGTCCTACAAACTCACACACACTCGCACCCACACACAAAGTGGCACACACTCAAACACACTCACTCATACACACTCGCACACACTCACTCGCACACACACACACTCGCACACACTCGCACCCAGTCACTCGAGCACACTCGCACACCCTCGCACGCACGCACACACTCGCACGCACGCACACACTTGCACACACTCGCACGCACACACTCACGCACACACACTCGCGCACACTCGTGCACACTCACACGCACACATTCGCACACATTCGCACTCACTTGCACACACTCGTACGCACACACTGGCACACACTGGCACACACTGGCACACACACACTCGCACATACTCGCACACACTTGCACACACTAGCACACACACACTCGCACATACTCGCACACACTCGCACGCACACACTCGCACACACTCGCATGCACACACTCGCACACACACACTCACATACACACTCGCACACACTCGCACGCCCACACTCTCACACTCTCGCACACATTTGCACACACTCGCACTCACTCGCACGCACTCGCACACACACTCACACACACACTCGCACAAACTCATACACAATCGCACACACTCACTCGCACACACTTGCACACACTCGCACACACTCGCACACACTTGCACACACTTGCACACACTCGCACACACTCGCACACACTCGCACACACTCACACGCACACACTCGCACACACTCGCACACACTTGAATGCACACATTCGCACGCACTCGCACACACAAACACAAACTGGCACACACTCAAACACACTCACTCATACACACTCGCACACACTCACTCGCACACACACACACACTCGCACACACTCACACACACTCGCGCACACTCGTGCACACTCGCACGCACACATTCGCACACATTCGCAATCACTTGCACACATTCGTACGCAAACACTGGCACACACTGGCACACACTCGCACACACACACTCGCACACACTCGCACACACTTGCACACACTAGCACACACACACTCGCACACACTCGCACATACTCGCACACACTCAAACACACTTGCACTCACACACTCGCATGCACACACTCGCACACACTCACACACACTCGCACACACACTCGTACACACTCGCACATACACACATACACATTCGCACACACTCGCACACACACTCGCACACACAGTCCTACACACTCACACACACACTCGCAAACACTCGCACACACTCACACACACACTCACTCACACGTACACACTCGCGCACACTCGCACACACTCACGCACACTAGCACACACTCGTAAGCATACACTCACACTCACTCACACACTTACTCACATGCACACACTCTCGCACACACTCACACACACTCGCGCACACTCGCACACACTCGCACGCCCACACTCGCACACTCTCGCACACATTTGCACACACTCGCACTCACTCGCACCCACTCGCATGCACACACTCGCACACACTCATACACAATCACACAAACTCGCACACACACACTCGCACACATTCGC
This sequence comes from Phyllobates terribilis, assembly GCF_046119375.1. NCBI lineage: Eukaryota > Metazoa > Chordata > Amphibia > Anura > Dendrobatidae > Phyllobates > Phyllobates terribilis. The sequence goes on from NW_027362853.1 coordinate 5,591,780, forward strand.
ACACACTCGCACACACTCACTCACTCACACTCACTCGCACACACTTGCACACACTCGCACACACTCGCACACACAGTCCTACACACTCACACACACACTCGCAAACACTCGCACAAACTCACACACACTCACTCACACGCACACACTTGCGCACACTAGCACACACTCGCACGCCCACACTCGCACACATTCGCACTCACTCGCACGCACTCGCACGCACTCGCAAAAAACTCACACACACTCGCACACACTCATACACAATCGCACGCACACACACTCGCACACACACACTCGCACACACTCGCACACTCTCGCACACATTCGCACTCACTCGCACGCACTCGCACGCACACACTCGCACACACTCGCATGCACACACTCGCACACACAAACACACACTCGCATACACACTCGCATGCACACACTCGCACACACACTCACACACACACACTCGCATACACACTCGCACACACTCGCACAAACTCCTACACACACTCGTACACACTCACACACACTCACACACACACTTGCACACACTCGCACATACACACATACACATTCGCACACACTCGCACACTCACTCGCACACACAGTCCTACACACTCACACACACACTCGCAAACACTCGCACACACACACACTCACTCACACGTACACACTCGCGCACACTCGCACACACTCATGCACACTAGCACACACTCGTAAGCATACACTCACACTCACTCACACACTTACTCACACTCACACACTCTCGCACACACTCACACACACTCGCCCACACTCGCACGCCCACACTCGCACACTCTCGCACACATTTGCACACACTCGCACTCACTCACACCCACTCGCACGCACACACTCGCACACACTCATACACAATCACACAAACTCGCACACACACACTCGCACACATTCGCACACACTCGCACACACTCACTCACACTCACTCGCACACACTTGCACACACTCGCACACACTCGCACACACAGTCCTACACACTCACACACACACTCGCAAACACTCGCACAAACTCACACACACTCACTCACACGCACACACTTGCGCACACTAGCACACACTCGCACGCCCACACTCGCACACATTCGCACTCACTCGCACGCACTCGCACGCACACACTCGCACAAACTCACACACACTCGCACACACTCATACACAATCGCACGCACACACACTCGCACACACTCGCACACTCTCGCACACATTCGCACTCACTCGCACGCACACACTCGCACAAATTCGCATGCACACACTCGCACACACACTAACACACACACATTCGCATACACACTCGCACACACTCGCATGCACACACTCGCACACACACACACACACTCGCATACACACTCGCACACACTCGCACAAACTCCTACACACACTCGTACACACTCACACACACTCGCACACACACTTGCACACACTCGCACACACTCGCACATACACACATACACATTCGCACACACTCGCACACTCACTCGCACACACAGTCCTACACACTCACACACACACTCGCAAACACTCGCACACACACACACTCACTCACACGTACACACTCGTGCACACTCACACACACTCACGCACACTAGCACACACTCGTAAGCATACACTCACACTCACTCACACACTTACTCACACGCACACACTCTCGCACACACTCACACACACTCGCGCACACTCGCACGCCCACACTCGCACACTCTCGCACACATTTGCACACACTCGCACTCACTCACACCCACTCGCACGCACACACTCGCACACACTCATACACAATCACACAAACTCGCAAACACACACTCGCACACATTCGTACACACTCACACACACTCACTCACACTCACTCGCACACACAGTCCTACACACTCACACACTCGCAAACACTCACACAAACTCACACACACTCACTCACACGCACACACTTGCACACACTAGCACACACTTGCACGCCCACACTTGCACACATTCGCACTCACTCGCACGCACTCGCACGCACACACTCGCACACACTCGCACAAACTCACACACACTCGCACACACTCATACACAATCGCACAAACTCACACACACTCGCACACACTCACACACTCGCACCCACTCACTTGTGCACACTCGCACACATTCGCACTCACTCGCATGCACTCGCAAGCACACACTCGCACAAACTCACACACACTCGCACACACTCATACACAATCGCACGCACACACACTCGCACACACACTCGCACACACTCGCACACTCTAGCACACATTCACACTCACTCGCACGCACTCGCACAAACTCACACACACTCGCACACACCTATACACAATCGCACACACACTCGTACACACACTCGCACACACTCGCACACACTCACTCACACACACTCACACACACACACACTCGCACACACTCACACACACTCGCACACACTCACATGCACACACACTCACACACACTCACACACACTCACAAGCACACACTCGCACAGACACTCGCTCACACTCACAAGCACACACTCACACGCACACACTTGCACACACTCACACACACTTGCACACACTCACACGCACACACACTCGCACACACACTCACACACACTCGCACACACTCACAAACACACACTTGCACACACACTCGCACACACTCACACGCACACACTCACACGCACACACTCGCACAAACAGTCGCACACACTCGCACCCACTCACTCGTGCACACTCGCACACACTCGGGCACATTTGCACACACTCGCACACACTCGCACACTCTCGCACACACACTCGCACACACACTCGCACACACTCGAACACACTCGCACACACTCGCAAACACTCGCACATACAGTCCTACAAACTCACACACACTCACACACACTCACACACTCCACCCACACACAAACTGGCACACACTCAAACACACTCACTCATACACATTCGCACACACTCACTCGCACACACACACTCGCACACACTCGCACCCAGTCACTCGAGCACACTCGCACACACTCGCACGCACGCACACACTCGCACACACTCACACGCACACACTCACGCACACACACTCACGCACACTCGTGCACACTTGCACGCACACATTCGCACACATTCGCACTCACTTGCACACACTCGTGCGCACACACTGGCACACACTGGCACACACTGGCACACACACACTCGCACACACTCGCACACACTTGCACACACTAGCACACACACACTCGCACACACTCGCATGCACACACTCGCACACACACTCACACACACACTCACATACACACTCGCACACACTCGCACAAACTCCTACACACACTCGTACACACACACACTCGCACACACACTCGCACACACTTGCACATACACACTTACACATTCGCACACACTCGCACACACAGTCCTACACACTCACACACACACTCGCAAACACTCGCACACACTCACACACACACTCACTCAAACGTACACACTCGCACACACTCACGCACACTAGCACACACTCACATGCACACACTGGCACACACACTAACACACACACTCACATACACACTCGCACACACTCGCACAAACTCCTACACACACTCGCACACACTCGCACGCTCACACTCGCACACACTCACACACACACTTGCACACACTTTCACACACACACTCGCACACAATCACACACACACTCGCAGACACTCGCACACACTCACTCATGCACACACTCACACACACTCGCCCACACTCGCACACACAGTCCTACACACTCACACACACACTCGCAAACACTTGCAAACACTCACACACACACTCACTCACACGTACACACTCGCGCACACTCGCACGCCGACACTCTCACACTCTCGCACACATTTGCACACACTCGCAGTCACTCGCACGCACACACTCGCACACACTCGCACACAATCGCACACACTCACTCGCACACACTTGCACACACTCACACACACTCGCACACACTTGCACACACTTGCACACGCTTGCACACACTCGCACACACTCGCACACACTCACACACACGCACACACATGCACACACACTCACGCACACACTCACACACACTCACACACACTTGCATGCACACATTCGCACGCACTCGCACACACAAACACAAACTGGCACACACTCAAACACACTCACTCATACACACTCGCACACACTCACTCGCACACACACACACTCGCACACACTCACACGCACACACTCACGCACACACACTCGTGCACACTCGTGCACACTCGCACGCACACTCACTCACACGTACACACTCGCACACACTCACGCACACTAGCACACACTCATAAGCATACACTCACACTCACTCACACACTTACTCACACGCACACACTCTCGCACACACTCACACACACTCGCGCACACTCGCACACACTCGCACGCCCAGACTCGCACACTCTCGCACACATTTGCACACACTCGCACTCACTCGCACCCACTCGCATGCACACACTCGCACACACTCATACACAATCAAACAAACTCGCACACACACACTCGCACACATTTGCACACACTCGCACACACTCACTCACACTCACTCGCACACACTTGCACACACTCGCACACACAGTTCTACACACTCACACACACACTCGCAAACACTCGCACAAACTCACACACACTCACTCACACGCACACACTTGCGCACACTAGAACACACTCGCACGCCCACACTCGCACACATTCTCACTCACTCGCATGCACTCGCACGCACACACTCGCATAAACTCACACACACTCGCACACACTCATACACAATCGTACGCACACACACACGCACACTCTCGCACACATTCGCACTCACTCGCACGCACACACTCGCACAAACTCGCATGCACACACTCGCACACACACTAACACACACACACTCGCATACACACTCGCACACACTCGCATGCACACACTCGCACACACACTCACACACACACACTCGCATACACACTCGCACACACTCGCACAAACTCCTACACACACTCGTACACACTCACACACACTCGCACACACACTTGCACACACTCGCACACACTCGCACATACACACATACACATTCGCACACACTCGCACACTCACTCGCACACACAGTCCTACACACTCACACACACACACTCGCAAACACTCGCACACACACACTCACTCACACGTACACACTCGCGCACACTCACACACTCACGCACACTAGCACACACTCGTAAGCATACACTCACACTCACTCACACACTTACTCACACGCACACACTCTCGCACACACTCACACACACTCGCGCACACTCGCACACACTCGCACGCCCACACTCGCACACCCTCGCACACATTTGCACACACTCGCACACATTCGCACCCACTCGCACACTCTCACTCACTCACACTCACTCGCACACATTTGCACACACTCGCACACACTCGCACACACAGTCCTACACACTCACACACACTCGCAAACACTCACACAAACTCACACACACTCACTCACACGCACACACTTGCACACACTAGCACACACTTGCACGCCCACACTTGCACACATTCGCACTAACTCGCACACACTCGCACGCACACACTCGCACACACTCGCACAAACTCACACACACTCGCACACACTCATACTCAATCGCACAATTGCACAAACTCACACACACTCGCACACACTCACACACTCGCACCCACTCACTCGTGCACACTCGCACACATTCGCACTCACTCGCACGCACACACTCGCACAAACTCACACACACTCACACACTCATACACAATCGCACGCACACACACTCGCACAAACACACTCACACACACTCGCACACTCTCGCACACATACGCACTCACTCGCACGCACTCGCACGCACACACTCTCACACACTCGCACAAACTCACACACACTCGCACACACTTATACACAATCGCACACACACACTCACTCACTCACACTCACTCGCACACACTTGCACACACTCACACACACTCGCAAACACTCGCACAAACTCACACACACTCACTCACACGCACACACTTGCACACACTAGCACACACTCGCACGCCCACACTTGCACACACTCACACTCACTCGCACGCACTCGCACGCATACACTCGCACACACTCGCACATACTCGCACACACTTGCACACACTCGCACACACTCGCATGCACACACTCGCACACACACTCACACACACACACTCGCATACACACTCACACACACTCGCACAAACTCCTACACACACTCGTACACACTCACACACACTCGCACACACACTTGCACACACTCGCACACACTCGCACATACACACATACACATTCGCACACACTGGCACACACACTCGCACACACAGTCCTACACACTCACACGCACACTCGCAAACACTCGCACACACTCACACACACGCTCACTCACACGTACACACTCGCGCACACTCACTCACACTAGCACACACTCGTAAGCATACACTCGCACACACTCATACACAATCGCACGCACACACTCGCACACACACACTCGCACACACTCGCACACTCTCGCACACATACGCACTCACTCGCACGCACTCGCACGCACACACTCTCACACACTCGCACAAACTCAAACACACTCGCACACACTTATACGCAATCGCACACACACACTCACTCACTCACACTCACTCGCACACACTTGCACACACTCACACACACTCGCACACACAGTCCTACACACTCACACACACTCGCAAACACTCGCACAAACTCACACACACTCACTCACACGCACACACTTGCACACACTAGCACAAACTTGCACGCCCACACTTGCACACATTCGCACTCACTCGCACGCAATCGCACGCACACACTCGCACACACTCGCACAAACTCACACACACTCGCACACACTCATACACAATTGCACAAACTCACACACACTCGCACACACTCACACACTCGCACCCACTCACTCGTGCACACTCGCACACATTCGCACTCACTCGCACGCACTCGCACGCACACACTCGCACAAACTCACACACACTCGCACACACTCATACACAATCGCACGCACACACACTCGCACACACACACTCGCACACACTCGCACACTCTCGCACACATTCACACTCACTCGCACGCACTCGCACGCACACACTCGCACACACTCGCACAAACTCACACACACTCGCACACACTTATACACAATCGCACACACACACTCGTACACACACTCACACACACTCGCACACACTCACACACACTCACTCACACACACTCACACACACACTCGCACACACTCACACACACTCGCACACACTCACATGCACACACACTCGCACACACACTCACACACACTCGCACACACTCACAAGCACAGACTCGCACAGACACTCGCTCACACTCACAAGCACACACTCACATGCACACACTTGCACACACTCGCACCCACTCACTCGTGCACACTCGCGCACACTCGGGCACATTTGCACACACTCGCACAGACACTCGCTCACACTCACAAGCACACACTCACACGCACACACTCGCACACACACTCGCACACACTCGCACACACTCACTCGTGCACACTCGCGCACACTCGGGCACATTTGCACACACTCGCACACACTCGCACACTCTCGCACACACACTCGCACACACACTCGCACACATTCGAACACACTCACACACACTCACAAACACTCGCACATACAGTCCTACAAACTCACACACACTCGCACCCACACACAAACTGGCACACACTCAAACACACTCACTCATACACACTCGCACACACTCACTCGCACACACACACACTCGCACACACTCGCACCCAGTCACTCGAGCACACTCGCACACCCTCGCACGCACGCACACACTCGCACGCACGCACACACTTGCACACACTCGCACGCACACACTCACGCACACACACTCGCGCACACTCGTGCACACTCACACGCACACATTCGCACACATTCGCACTCACTTGCACACACTCGTACGCACACACTGGCACACACTGGCACACACTGGCACACACACACTCGCACACACTCGCACACACTTGCACACACTAGCACACACACACTCGCACATACTCGCACACACTCGCACGCACACACTCGCACACACTCGCATGCACACACTCGCACACACACACTCACATACACACTCGCACACACTCGCACAAACTCCTACACACACACCTACACACTCACACACACTCGCACACACACTCGCACACACTCGCACACACTCGCACATTCACACATACACATTCACACACACTCACACACACACTCGCACACACAGTTCTACACACTCACACACACACTCGCAAACACTCGCACAAACTCACACACACTCACTCACACGCACACACTTGCGCACACTAGAACACACTCGCACGCCCACACTCGCACACATTCTCACTCACTCGCATGCACTCGCACGCACACACTCGCACAAACTCACACACACTCGCACACACTCATACACAATCGTACGCACACACACACGCACACTCTCGCACACATTCGCACTCACTCGCACGCACACACTCGCACAAACTCGCATGCACACACTCGCACACACACTAACACACACACACTCGCATACACACTCGCACACACTCGCATGCACACACTCGCACACACACTCACACACACACACTCGCATACACACTCGCACACACTCGCACAAACTCCTACACACACTCGTACACACTCACACACACTCGCACACACACTTGCACACACTCGCACACACTCGCACATACACACATACACATTCGCACACACTCGCACACTCACTCGCACACACAGTCCTACACACTCACACACACACACTCGCAAACACTCGCACACACACACTCACTCACACGTACACACTCGCGCACACTCACACACTCACGCACACTAGCACACACTCGTAAGCATACACTCACACTCACTCACACACTTACTCACACGCACACACTCTCGCACACACTCACACACACTCGCGCACACTCGCACACACTCGCACGCCCACACTCGCACACCCTCGCACACATTTGCACACACTCGCACACATTCGCACCCACTCGCACACTCTCACTCACTCACACTCACTCGCACACATTTGCACACACTCGCACACACTCGCACACACAGTCCTACACACTCACACACACTCGCAAACACTCGCACAAACTCACACACACTCACTCACACGCACACACTTGCACACACTAGCACACACTTGCACGCCCACACTTGCACACATTCGCACTAACTCGCACACACTCGCACGCACACACTCGCACACACTCGCACAAACTCACACACACTCGCACACACTCATACTCAATCGCACAATTGCACAAACTCACACACACTCGCACACACTCACACACTCGCACCCACTCACTCGTGCACACTCGCACACATTCGCACTCACTCGCACGCACACACTCGCACAAACTCACACACACTCACACACTCATACACAATCGCACGCACACACACTCGCACAAACACACTCACACACACTCGCACACTCTCGCACACATACGCACTCACTCGCACGCACTCGCACGCACACACTCTCACACACTCGCACAAACTCACACACACTCGCACACACTTATACACAATCGCACACACACACTCACTCACTCACACTCACTCGCACACACTTGCACACACTCACACACACTCGCAAACACTCGCACAAACTCACACACACTCACTCACACGCACACACTTGCACACACTAGCACACACTCGCACGCCCACACTTGCACACACTCACACTCACTCGCACGCACTCGCACGCATACACTCGCACACACTCGCACATACTCGCACACACTTGCACACACTCGCACACACTCGCATGCACACACTCGCACACACACTCACACACACACACTCGCATACACACTCACACACACTCGCACAAACTCCTACACACACTCGTACACACTCACACACACTCGCACACACACTTGCACACACTCGCACACACTCGCACATACACACATACACATTCGCACACACTCGCACACACACTCGCACACACAGTCCTACACACTCACACGCACACTCGCAAACACTCGCACACACTCACACACACGCTCACTCACACGTACACACTCGCGCACACTCACTCACACTAGCACACACTCGTAAGCATACACTCGCACACACTCATACACAATCGCACGCACACACTCGCACACACACACTCGCACACACTCGCACACTCTCGCACACATACGCACTCACTCGCACGCACTCGCACGCACACACTCTCACACACTCGCACAAACTCAAACACACTCGCACACACTTATACGCAATCGCACACACACACTCACTCACTCACACTCACTCGCACACACTTGCACACACTCACACACACTCGCACACACAGTCCTACACACTCACACACACTCGCAAACACTCGCACAAACTCACACACACTCACTCACACGCACACACTTGCACACACTAGCACAAACTTGCACGCCCACACTTGCACACATTCGCACTCACTCGCACGCAATCGCACGCACACACTCGCACACACTCGCACAAACTCACACACACTCGCACACACTCATACACAATTGCACAAACTCACACACACTCGCACACACTCACACACTCGCACCCACTCACTCGTGCACACTCGCACACATTCGCACTCACTCACACGCACTCGCACGCACACACTCGCACAAACTCACACACACTCGCACACACTCATACACAATCGCACGCACACACACTCGCACACACACACTCGCACACACTCGCACACTCTCGCACACATTCACACTCACTCGCACGCACTCGCACGCACACACTCGCACACACTCGCACAAACTCACACACACTCGCACACACTTATACACAATCGCACACACACACTCGTACACACACTCACACACACTCGCACACACTCACACACACTCACTCACACACACTCACACACACACACTCGCACACACTCACACACACTCGCACACACTCACATGCACACACACTCGCACACATTCGAACACACTCACACACACTCACAAACACTCGCACATACAGTCCTACAAACTCACACACACTCGCACCCACACACAAACTGGCACACACTCAAACACACTCACTCATACACACTCGCACACACTCACTCGCACACACACACACTCGCACACACTCGCACCCAGTCACTCGAGCACACTCGCACACCCTCGCACGCACGCACACACTCGCACGCACGCACACACTTGCACACACTCGCACGCACACACTCACGCACACACACTCGCGCACACTCGTGCACACTCACACGCACACATTCGCACACATTCGCACTCACTTGCACACACTCGTACGCACACACTGGCACACACTGGCACACACTGGCACACACACACTCGCACACACTCGCACACACTTGCACACACTAGCACACACACACTCGCACATACTCGCACACACTCGCACGCACACACTCGCACACACTCGCATGCACACACTCGCACACACACACTCACATACACACTCGCACACACTCGCACAAACTCCTACACACACACCTACACACTCACACACACTCGCACACACACTCGCACACACTCGCACACACTCGCACATTCACACATACACATTCACACACACTCACACACACACTCGCACACACAGTCCTACACACTCACACACACACTCGCAAACACTCGCACACACTCACACACACTCACTCACACGTACACACTCGCGCAAACTCACACACACTCGCACACACTCACACACTCACACCCACTCACTCGTGCACACTCGCACACAATCGCACTCACTCGCACACACTCACACGCACACACTCGCACACTCTCGCACACATTCGCACTCACTCGCACGCACTCGCACGCACACACTCGCACACGCTCGCACAAACTCGCATGCACACACTCACACACACACTCACACACACACACTCGCATACACACTCGCACACACTCGCATGCACACACTCGCACACACACTCACACACACACACTCGCATACACACTCGCACACACTCGCATGCACACACTCGCACACACACTCACACACACACACTCGCATACACACTTGCACACACTCACACAAACTCCTACACACACTCGTACACACTCACACACACTCGCACACACACTTGCACACACTCGCACACACTCGCACATACACACATACACATTCGCACACACTCGCACACTCACTCGCACACACAGTCCTACACACTCACACACACACTCGCAAACACTCGCACACACTCACACACACTCACTCACACATACACACTCGTGCACACTCACACACACTCACGCACACTAGCACACACTCGTAAGCATACACTCACACTCACTCACACACTTACTCACACGCACACACTCTCGCACACACTCACACACACTCGCGCACACTCGCACACACTCGCACGCCCACACTCGCACACTCTCGCACACATTTGCACACACTTGCACTCACTCGCACCCACTCGCATGCACACACTCGCACACACTCATACACAATCAAACAATCTCGCACACACACACTCGCACACATTCGCACACACTCGCACACACTCACTCACTCACAATCACTCGCACACACTTGCACACACTCGCACACACCCGCACACACAGTCCTACACACTCACACACACACTCGCAAACACTCGCACAAACTCACACACACTCACTCACACGCACACACTTGCGCACACTAGCACACACTCGCACGCCCACACTCGCACACATTCGCACTCACTCGCACGCACTCGCACGCACACACTCGCACAAACTCACACACACTCGCACACACTCATACACAATCGCACGCACACACACTCGCACACTCTCGCACACATTCGTACTCACTCGCACGCACACACTCGCACAAACTCGCATGCACACACTCGAACACACACTAACACACACACATTCGCATACACACTCTCGCACACACTCGCATGCACACACTCGCACACACACTCACACACACTCGCATACACACTCGCACACACTCGCACAAACTCCTACACACACTCGTACACACTCACACACACTCGCACACACACTTGCACACACTCGCACACACTCGCACATACACACATACACATTCGCACACACTCGCACACTCACTCGCACACACAGTCCTACACACTCACACACACACTCGCAAACACTCGCACACACACACACTCACTCACACGTACACACTCGCGCACACTCACACACACTCACGCACACTAGCACACACTCATAAGCATACACTCACACTCACTCACACACTTACTCACACGCACACACTCTCGCACACACTCACACACACTCGCCCACACTCGCACACTCTCGCACACATTTGCACACACGCGCACTCACTCACACCCACTCGCACGCACACACTCGCACACACTCATACACAATCACACAAACTCGCACACACACACTCGCACACATTCGCACACACTCACACACACTCACTCACTCACACTCACTCGCACACACAGTCCTACACAATCACACACACTCGCACACTCGCACCCACACACAAACTGGCACACACTCAAACACACTCACTCATACACACTCGCACACACTCACTCGCCCACACACACACACACTCGCACACACTCGCACCCAGTCACTCGAGCACACTCGCACACCCTCGCACGCACGCACGCACACACTCGCGCACACTCACATGCACACACTCATGCACACACACTCGCGCACACTCGTGCACACTCGCACGCACACATTCACACACATTCGCACTCACTTGCACACACTCGTACGCACACACTGGCACACACTCGCACACACTCGCACACACACACTCGCACATACTCGCTCACACTCGCACACACTCGCACGCACACACTCGCACACACTCGCATGCACACACTCGCACACACACTCACACACACACACTCGCATACACACTCGCACACACTTGCACAAACTCCTACACACACTCGTACACACTCACACACACTCGCAGACACACTTGCACACACTCGCACACACTCGCACATACACACATACACATTCGCACACACTCGCACACTCACTCGCACACACAGTCCTACACACTCAAACACACTCGCAAACACTCACACAAACTCACACACACTCACTCACACGCACACACTTGCACACACTAGCACACACTTGCACGCCCACACTTGCACACATTTGCACTCACTCGCACGCAATCGCACGCACACACTCGCACACACTCGCACAAACTCACACACACTCGCACACACTCATACACAATCGCACAAACTCACACACACTCGTACACACTCACACACTCGCACCCACTCACTCGTGCACACTCGCACACATTCGCACTCACTCGCACACACTCGCACGCACACACTCGCACAAACTCACACACACTCGCACACACTCATACACAATCGCACGCACACACACTCGCACACACACACTCGCACACACTCGCACACTCTCGCACACATTCACACTCACTCGCACGCACTCGCACGCACACACTCGCACCCACTCGCACAAACTCACACACACTCGCACACACTTATACACAATCGCACACACACACTCGTACACACACTCGCACACACTCGCACACACTCGCTCACACACACTCACACTCACACTCGCACAGACTCACACACACTCGCACACACTCACATGCACACACACTCGCACACACACTCACACACACTCGCACACACTCACAAGCACACACTCGCACAGACACTCGCTCACACTCACAAGCACACACTCACACGCACACACTCGCACATACACTCGCACACACTCGCATCCACTCACTCGTGCACACTCGCGCACACGCGGGCACATTTGCACACACTCGCACACTCTCGCACACACACTCGCACACACACTCGCACACACTCGAACACACTCACACACACTCACAAACAATCGCACATACAGTCCTACAAACTCACACACACTCACACACACTCACACACTCGCACCCACACACAAACTGGCACACACTCAAACACACTCACTCATACACACTCGCACACACTCACTCGCACACACACACACTCGCACACACTCGCACCTAGTCACTCGAGCACACTCGCACACACTCGCACGCACGCACACACTCGCACCCACTCACACGCACACACTCACGCACACACACTCGCGCACACTCGTGCACACTCGCACGCACACATTCGCACACATTCGCACTCACTTGCACACACTCGTACGCACACACTGGCACACAATGGCACACACTGGCACACACACACTCGCACACACTCGCACACACTTGCACACACTAGCACACACACACTCGCACATACTCGCACACACTCGCACACACTCGCACGCACACACTCGCACACACTCGCATGCACACACTCGCACACACACTCACACACACACTCACATACACACTCGCACACACTCGCACAAACTCCTACACACACACGTACACACTCACACACACTCGCACACACACTCGCACACACTCGCACACACTCGCACATACACACATACACATTCACACACACTCGCACACACACTCGCACACACAGTCCTACACACTCACACACACACTCGCAAACACTCGCACACACTCACACACACACTCACTCACACGTACACACTCGCGCACACTCACGCACACTAGCACACACTCGTAAGCATACACTCACTCACACACTTACTCACACGCACACACTCTCGCACACACTCGCGCACACTCGCACACTCTCGCACACATTTGCACACACTCGCACTCACTCGCACCCACTCGCACGCACACACTCGCACACACTCATACACAATCACACAAACTCGCACACACACACTCGCACACATTCGCACACACTCGCACACACACACTCACACTCACTCGCACACACTTGCACACACTCGCACACACTCGCACACACAGTCCTACACACTCACACACACACTCGCAAACACTCGCACAAACTCACACACACTCACTCACATGCACACACTTGCGCACACTAGCACACACTCGCACGCCCACACTCGCACACATTCGCACTCAGTCGCACGCACTCGCACGCACACACTCGCACACACTCGCACAAACTCACACACACTCGCACACACTCATACACAATCGCACGCACACACACCCGTACACACTCGCACACATTTGCACTCACTCGCACGCACTCGCATGCACACACTCGCACAAACTCACACACACTTATACACAATCGCACACACACACTCTAACACACACTGGCACACACTCGCACACACTCACTCACACACACTCGCACACACTCACACACACTTGCACACACTCGCACACACTCACATGCACACACACTCACACACACACTCACACACACTCGAACACACTCACAAGCACAAACTCGCACACACACTCGCACACACTCACACGCACACACTCACACGCACACACTCGCACACACACTCGCACACACTCGCACCCACTCACTCGTGCACACTCGCGCACACTCGGGCACATTTGAACACACTCGCACACACTCGCACACTCTCGCACACACACTCGCACACACACTCGCACAAACTCGAACACACTCGCACACACTCGCAAACACTCGCACATACAGTCCTACAAACTCACACACACTCACACACACTCACACACTCCACCCACACACAAACTGGCACACACTCAAACACACTCACTCACACACACTCACACGCACACACTCGCACACACTCACACACACTTGCACACACTCGCACACACTCACACGCACACACACTCGCACACACACTCACACACACCCGCACACACTCACAAGCACACACTCGCACACACACTCGCACACACTCACACGCACACACTCACACGCACACACTCGTACAAACAGTCGCACACACTCGCACCCACTCACTCGTGCACACTCGCGCACACTCGGGCACATTTGCACACACTCGCACACTCTCGCACACACACTCGCACACACTCGAACACACTCGCACACACTCGCAAACACTCGCACATACAGTCCTACAAACTCACACACACTCACACACACTCACACACTCCACCCACACACAAACTGGCACACACTCAAACACACTCACTCATACACACTCGCACACACTCACTCGCACACACACACACTCGCACACACTCGCACCCAGTCACTCGAGCACACTCGCACACACTCGCACGCACGCACACACTCGCACACACTCACACGCACACACACTCACGCACACTCGCGCACACTCGCACGCACACATTCGCACACATTCGCACTCACTTGCACACACTCGTGCGCACACACTGGCACACACTGGCACACACTGGTACACACACACTCGCACACACTCGCACACACTTGCACACACTAGCACACACACTCTCGCACATATTCACACACACTCGCACGCACACACTCGCACACACTCGCACACTCTCGCACACACACTCGCACACACACTCGCACACACTCGAGCACACTCGCACACACTCGCAAACACTCGCACATACAGTCCTACAAACTCACACACACTCACACACACTCACACACTCCACCCACACACAAACTGGCACACACTCAAACACACTCACTCATACACACTCGCACACACTCACTCGCACACACACACACTCGCACACACTCGCACCCAGTCACTCGAGCACACTCGCACACACTCGCACGCACGCACACACTCGCACACACTCACACGCACACACACTCACGCACACTCATGCACACTCGCACGCACACATTTGCACACATTCGCACTCACTTGCACACACTCGTGCGCACACACTGGCAAACACTGGCACACACTGGCACACACACACTCGCACACACTCGCACACACTTGCACACACTAGCACACACACACTCGCACATATTCGCACACACTCGCACGCACACACTCGCACACACTCGCATGCACACACTCGCACACACACTCACACACACACTCACATACACACTCGCACAAACTCCTACACACACTCATGCACACACACACTCGCACACACACTCGCACACACTTGCACACACTCGCACATACACACATACACATTCGCACACACTCGCACACACACTCGCACACACAGTCCTACACACTCACACACACACTCGCAAACACTCACACACACTCACACACACACTCACTCACACGTACACACTCGCACACACTCACGCACACTAGCACACACTCGCATGCACACACTGGCACACACACTAACACACACACTCACATACACACTCGCACACACTCGCACAAACTCCTACACACACTCGCACACACTCACACACACACTCGCACGCTCACACTCGCACACACTCACACACACTTGCACACACACACTCGCACACAATCACACACACACTCGCAGACACTCGCACACACTCACTCATGCACACACTCACACACACTCGCCCACACTCGCACACACAGTCCTACACACTCACACACACACTCGCACACACTCGCACACACTCACACACACGCACACACACGCACACACACTCACGCACACACTCGCACACACTCGCACACACTTGCATGCACACATTCGCACGCACTCGCACACACAAACACAAACTGGCACACACTCAAACACACTCACTCATACACACTCGCACACACTCACTCGCACACACACTCGCACACACTCACACACTCACACGCACACACTCACGCACACACACTCGCGCACACTCGCACGCACACTCACTCACACGTACACACTCGCGCACACTCACACACACTCACGCACACTAGCACACACTCGTAAGCATACACTCACACTCACTCACACACTTACTCACACGCACACACTCTCGCACACACTCACACACACTCGCGCACACTCGCACGCCCACACTCGCACACTCTCGCACACATTTGCACACACTTGCACACTCTCGCACCCACTCGCAGGCACACACTCGCACACACTCATACACAATCAAACAAACTCGCACACACACACTCGCACACATTTGCACACACTCGCACACACTCACTCACACTCACTCGCACACACTTGCACACACTCACACACACTCGCACACACAGTTCTACACACTCACACACACACTCGCAAACACTCGCACAAACTCACACACACTCACTCACACACACACACTTGCGCACACTAGCACACACTCGCACGCCCACACTCGCACACATTCGCACTCACTCGCACGCACTCGCACGCACACACTCGCACAAACTCACACACTCACACACACTCATACACAATCGCACACACACACACTCGCACACTCTCGCACACATTCGCACTCACTCGCACGCACACACTCGCACAAACTCGCATGCACACACTCGCACACACTCGTGCACACTTGCACGCACACATTCGCACACATTCGCACTCACTTGCACACACTCGTGCGTACACACTGGCACACACTGGCACACACTGGCACACACACACTCGCACACACTCGCACACACTTACACACACTAGCACACACACACTCGCACATATTCGCACACACTCGCACGCACACACTCGCACACACTCGCATGCACACACTCGCACACACACTCACACACACACTCACATACACACTCGCACACACTCGCACAAACTCCTACACACACTCGTACACACACACACACTCGCTCACACACTCGCACACACTCGCACATACACACATACACATTCGCACACACTCGCACACACACTCGCACACACAGTCCTACACACTCACACACACACTCGCACACACTCACACACACACTCACTCACATGTACACACTCGCGCACACTCGCACACACTCACGCACACTAGCACACACTCACATGCACACACTGGCACACACACTAACACACACACTCACATACAAACTCGCACACACTCGCACAAACTCCTACACACACTCGCACACACTCACACACACACTCGCACGCTCACACTCGCACACACTCACACACACACTTGCACACACACACTCGCACACAATCACACACACACTCGCAGACACTCGCACACACTCACTCATGCACACACTCACACACACTCGCCCACACTCGCACACACAGTCCTACACACTCACACACACTCACAAACACTCGCAAACACTCACACACACACTCACTCACACGTACACACTCGCGCACACTCGCACGCCTGCACTCTCACACTCTCGCACACATTTGCACACACTCGCACTCACTCGCACACACTCGCACGCACACACTCGCACACACTCGCACACACTTGCACACACTTGCACACGCTTGCACACACTCGCACACACTCGCACACACTCACACACACGCACACACACGCACACACACTCACGCACACACTCGCACACACTTGCATGCACACATTCGCACGCACTCGCACACACAAACACAAACTGGCACACACTCAAACACACTCACTCATACACACTCGCACACACTCACTCACACACACACACTCGCACACACTCACACACACACTCACGCACACTCGTGCACACTCGCACGCACACATTCGCACACATTCGCACTCACTTGCACACACTCGTACGCAAACACTGGCACACACTGGCACACACTCGCACACACACACTCGCACAAACTCGCACACACTTGCACACACTAGCACACACACACTCGCACACACTCACACATACTCGCACACACTCACACACACTTGCACACACACACTCGCATGCACACACTCGCACACACTCACAAACACTCGCATACACACTCGCACACGCTCACACAAACTCCTACACACTCGTACTCACGCACACACACTCGCACACACTCGCACATACACACATACACATTCGCACACACTCGCACACAAACTCGCACACACAGTCCTACACACTCACACACACACTCGCAAACACTCGCACACACTCACACACACTCACTCACATGTACACACTCGCGCACACTCGCACACACTCACGCACACTAGCACACACTCGTAAGCATACACTCAAACTCACTCACACACTTACTCACATGCACACACTCTCGCACACACTCACAAACACTCGCGCACACTCGCACACACTCGCACGCCCACACTCGCACACTCTCGCACACATTTGCACACACTCGCACTCACTCACACCCACTCGCATGCACACACTCGCACACACTCATACACAATCACACAAACTCGCACACACACACTCGCACACATTCGCACACACTCGCACACACTCACTCACTCACACTCACTCGCACACACTTGCACACACTCGCACACACTCGCACACACAGTCCTACACACTCACACACACACTCGCAAACACTCACACAAACTCACACACACTCACTCACACGCAAACACTTGCGCACACTAGCACACACTCGCACGCCCACACTCGCACACATTCGCACTCACTTGCACGCACTCGCACGCACACACTCGCAAAAAACTCACACACACTCGCACACACTCATACACAATCGCACGCACACACACACTCGCACACACTCGCACACTCTCGCACTCACTCGCACGCACTCGCACGCACACACTCGCACACACTCGCATGCACACACTCGCACACACAAACACACACACACTCGCATACACACTCGCACACACTCAAATGCACACACTCGCACACACACTCACACACACACACACTCGCATACACACTCGCACACACTCGCACAAACTCCTACACACACTCGTACACACTCACACACACTCGCACACACACTTGCACACACTCGCACATACACACATACACATTCGCACACACTCGCACACTCACTCGCACACACAGTCCTACACACTCACACACACACTCACAAACACTCTCACACACACACTCACTCACACGTACACACTCGCGCACACTCGCACACACTCACGCACACTAGCACACACTCGTAAGCATACACTCACACTCACTCACACACTTACTCACACTCACACACTCTCGCACACACTCACACACACTCGCCCACACTCGCACACACTCACACGCCCACACTCGCACACTCTCGCACACATTTGCACACACTCGCACTCACTCACACCCACTCGCACGCACACACTCGCAAACACTCATACACAATCACACAAACTCACACACACTCGCACACATTCGCACACACTCGCACACACTCACTCACTCACACTCACTTGCACACACTTGCACACACTCGCACACACTCGCACACACAGTCCTACACACTCACACACAAAAACTCACAAACACTCGCACAAACTCACACACACTCACTCACACGCACACACTTGCGCACACTAGCACACACTCGCACACCCACACTCGCACACATTCGCACTCACTCGCACGCACTTGCACGCACACACTCGCACAAACTCACACACACTCGCACACACTCATACACAATCGCAGGCACACACACTCGCACACACTCGCACACTCTCGCACACATTCGCACTCACTCGCACGCACACACTCGCACAAACTCGCATGCATACACTCGCACACACACTAACACACACACATTCGCATACACACTCGCACACACTCGCATGCACACACTCGCACACACACTCACACACACACACTCGCATACACACTCGCACAGACTCGCACAAACTCCTACACACACTCGTACACACTCACACACACTCGCACACACACTTGCACACACTCGCACACACTCACACATACACACATACACATTCGCACACACTCGCACACTCACTCGCACACACAGTCCTACACACTCACACACACACTCGCAAACACTCGCACACACACACACTCACTCACACGTACACACTCGCGCACACTCACACACACTCACGCACACTAGCACACACTCGTAAGCATACACTCACACTCACTCACACACTTACTCACACGCACACACTCTCGCACACACTCACACACACTCGCCCACACTCGCACACTCTCGCACACATTTGCACACATGCGCACTCACTCACACCCACTCGCACGCACACACTCGCACACACTCATACACAATCACACAAACTCGCACACACACACTCGCACACATTCGCACACACTCACACACACTCACTCACACTCACTCGCACACACAGTCCTACACAATCACACACACTCGCACACTCGCACCCACACACAAACTGGCACACACTCAAACACACTCACTCATACACACTCGCACACACTCACTCGCACACACACACACACTCGCACACACTCGCACCCAGTCACTTGAGCACACTCGCACACCCTCGCACGCACACACTCGCACACACTCACATGCACACACTCATGCACACACACTCACGCACACTCGTGCACACTCGCACGCACACATTCACACACATTCGCACTCACTTGCATACACTCGTACGCACACACTGGCACACACTCGCACACACTCGCACACACACACGCGCACATACTCGCTCACACTCGCACACACTCGCACGCACACACTCGCACACACTCGCATGCACACACTCGCACACACACTCACACACACACACTCGCATACACACTCGCACAAACTCCTACACACACTCGTACACACTCACACACACTAGCACACACACACTCGCACACACTCGCACATACTCGCACACACTCGCATGCACACACTCGCACACACACTCACACACACACTCTCGCATACACACTCGCACAAACTCCTACACACACTCGTACACACTCACACACACTCGCACACACACTTGCACACACTCGCACACACTCGCACATACACACATACACATTCGCACACACTCGCACACACACTCACACACACAGTCCTACACACTCACACACACTCGCAAACACTCGCACACACTCACACACACACTCACTCACACGTACACACTCATGCACACTTGCACACACTCACACACACTAGCACACACTCGTAAGCATACACTCACACTCACTCACACATTTACTCACACGCACACACTCTCGCACACACTCACACACACTCGCGCACACTCGCACACACTCGCACGCCCACACTCGCACACTCTCGCACACATTTGCACACACTCGCACTCACTTGCACCCACTCGCACGCACACACTCGCACACACTCATACATAATCACACAAACTCGCACACACACACTCGCACACACTCGCACACACTCACTCACTCACACTCACTCGCACACACTTGCACACACTCGCACACACTCGCACACACAGTCCTACACACTCACACACACACTCGCAAACACTCACACAAACTCACACACACTCACTCACACGCACACACTTGCGCACACTAGCACACACTCGCACGCCCACACTCACACACATTCGCACTCACTCGCATGCACTCGCACGCACACACTCGCACAAACTCACACACACTCGCACACACTCATACACAATCGCACGCACACACACTCGCACACACTCCCACACTCTCGCACACATTCGCACTCACTCGCACGCACACACTCGCACAAACTCGCATGCACACACTCGCACACACACTAACACACACACATTCGCATACACACTCGCACACACTCGCATGCACACACTCGCACACACACTCACACACACACACACTCGCATACACACTCGCACACACTCGCACAAACTCCTACACACACTCGTACACACTCACACACACTCGCACACACACTTGCACACACTCGCACACACTCGCACATACACACATACACATTCGCACACACTCGCACACTCACTCGCACACACAGTCCTACACACACACACACACTCGCAAACACTCGCACACACACACACTCACTCACACGTACACACTCGCGCACACTCACACACACTCACGCACACTAGCACACACTCATAAGCATACACTCACACTCACTCACACACTTACTCACACGCACACACTCTCGCACACACTTACACACACTCGCCCACACTCGCACACTCTCGCACACATTTGCACACACGCGCACTCACTCACACCCACTCGCACGCACACACTCGCACACACTCATACACAATCACACAAACTCGCACACACACACTCGCACACATTCGCACACACTCACACACACTCACTCACTCACACTCACTCGCACACACAGTCCTACACAATCACACACACTCGCACACTCGCACCCACACACAAACTGGCACACACTCAAACACACTCACTCATACACACTCGCACACACTCACTCGCCCACACACACACACACTCGCACACACTCGCACCCAGTCACTCGAGCACACTCGCACACCCTCGCACGCACGCACGCACACACTCGCACACACTCACATGCACACACTCATGCACACACACTCGCGCACACTCGTGCACACTCGCACGCACACATTCACACACATTCGCACTCACTTGCACACACTCGTACGCACACACTGGCACACACTCGCACACACTCGCACACACACACTCGCACATACGCGCTCACACTCGCACACACTCGCACGCACACACTCGCACACACTCGCATGCACACACTCGCACACACACTCACACACACACACTCGCATACACACTCGCACAAACTCCTACACACACTCGTACACACTCACACA
Source organism: Phyllobates terribilis (assembly GCF_046119375.1). Classification (NCBI taxonomy): domain Eukaryota; kingdom Metazoa; phylum Chordata; class Amphibia; order Anura; family Dendrobatidae; genus Phyllobates; species Phyllobates terribilis. Next base: position 5,617,277 of record NW_027362853.1, read on the forward strand.
CACTAGCACACACACACTCGCACATACTCGCACACACTCGCACACACTCGCATGCACACACTCGCACACACACTCACACACTCTCGCATACACACTCGCACAAACTCCTACACACACTCGTACACACTCACACACACTCGCACACACACTTGCACACACTCGCACACACTCGCACATACACACATACACATTCGCACACACTCGCACACACACTCACACACACAGTCCTACACACTCACACACACACTCGCAAACACTCGCACACACTCACACACACACTCACTCACACGTACACACTCATGCACACTTGCACACACTCACGCACACTAGCACACACTCGTAAGCATACACTCACACTCACTCACACATTTACTCACACGCACACACTCTCGCACACACTCACACACACTCGCGCACACTCGCACACACTCGCACGCCCACACTCGCACACTCTCGCACACATTTGCACACACTCGCACTCACTTGCACCCACTCGCACGCACACACTCGCACACACTCATACATAATCACACAAACTCGCACACACACACTCGCACACATTCGCACACACTCGCACACACTCACTCACTCACACTCACTCGCACACACTTGCACACACTCGCACACACTCGCACACACAGTCCTACACACTCACACACACACTCGCAAACACTCACACAAACTCACACACACTCACTCACACGCACACACTTGCGCACACTAGCACACACTCGCACGCCCACACTCACACACATTCGCACTCACTCGCACGCACACACTCGCACAAACTCACACACACTCGCACACACTCATACACAATCGCATGCACACACACTCGCACACACACACTCGCACACTAGCACACTCTCGCACACATTCACACTCACTCGCACGCACTCGCACGCGCACACTCGAACACACTCGCACAAACACACACACACTTGCACACACTTATACACAAACGCACACACACACTCGTACACACACTCGCACACACTCGCACACACTCGCACACACTCACTCACACACACTCACACACACTCGCACACACTCACACACACTTGCACACACTCGCACACATTCACACGCACACACACTTGCACACACACTCACACACACTCGCACACACTCACAAGCACACACTCGCACACACACTCGCACACACTCACATACACACTCACACGCACACACTCGCACAAACAGTCGCACACACTCGCACCCACTCACTCGTGCACACTCGCGCACACTCGGGCACATTTGCACACACTCGCACACACTTGCACACTCACACACACACTCGCACACACACTCGCACACAATCGAACACACTCGCACACACTCGCAAACACTCGCACATACAGTCCTACAAACTCACACACACTCACACACACTCACACACTCGCACCCACACACAAACTGGCACACACTCAAACACACTCACTCATACACACTCGCACACAATCACTTGCACACACACACACACTCGCACACACTCGCACCCAGTCACTCGAGCACACTCGCACACCCTCGCACGCACGCACGCACACACTCGCACACACTCACATGCACACACTCACGCACACACACTCGCGCACACTCGTGCACACTCGCACGCACACATTCGCACTCACTTGCACACACTCGTATGCACACACTGGCACACACTCGCACACACACACTCACACATACTCGCTCACACTCGCACACACTCGCACGCACACACTCGCACACACTCGCATGCACACACTCGCACACACACTCACACACACACACTCGCATACACACTCGCACAAACTCCTACACACACTCGTACACACTCACACACACTAGCACACACACACTCGCACACACTCGCACATACTCGCACACACTCGCACACACTCGCATGCACACACTCGCACACACTCACACACACTCTCGCATACACACTCGCACAAACTCCTACACACACTCGTACACACTCACACACACTCGCACACACACTTGCACACACTCGCACACACTCGCACATACACACATACACATTCGCACACACTCGCACACACACTCGCACACAAAGTCCTACACACTCACACACACACTCGCACACACTCACACACACACTCACTCACACGTACACACTCACGCACACTTGCACACACTCACGCACACTAGCACACACTCGTAAGCATACACTCACACTCACTCACACACTTACACGCACACACTCTCGCACACACTCACACACACTCGCGCACACTCACACACACTCGCACGCCCACACTCGCACACTCTCGCACACATTTGCACACACTCGCATTCACTTGCACCCACTCGCACGCACACACTCGCACACACTCATACACAATCACACAAACTCGCACACACACACTCGCACACATTCGCACACACTCGCACACACTCACTCACTCACACTCACTCGCACACACTTGCACACACTCGCACACACTCGCACACACAGTCCTACACACTCACACACACACTCGCAAACACTCGCACAAACTCACACACACTCACTCACACGCACACACTTGCGCACACTAGCACACACTCGCACGCCCACACTCACACACATTCGCACTCACTCGCATGCACTCGCACGCACACACTCGCACAAACTCACACACACTCGCACACACTCATACACAATCGCACGCACACACACTCGCACACACACACTCGCACACACTCGCACACTCTCGCACACATTCACACTCACTCGCACGCACTCGCACGCGCACACTCGAACACAATCGCACAAACTCACACACACTCGTACACACACTCGCACACACTCACTCACACACACTCACACACACACACTCGCACACACTCACACACACTTGCACACACTCGCACACACTCACACGCACACACACTCGCACACACACTCGCACACACTCACAAGCACACACTTGCACACACACTCGCACACACTCACACGCACACACTCGCACAAACAGTCGCACACACTCGCACCCACTCACTCGTGCACACTCGCGCACACTCGGGCACATTTGCACACACTCGCACACACTCGCACACTCTCGCACACACACTTGCACACACACTCGCACACACTCGAACACACTCGCACACACTCGCAAACACTCGCACATACAGTCCTACAAACTCACACACACTCACACACACTCACACACTCCACCCACACACAAACTGGCACACACTCAAACACACTCACTCATACACACTCGCACACACTCACTCGCATGCACGCACACACTCGCACACACTCACACGCACACAGTCACGCACACACACTCGCGCACACTCGTGCACACTTGCACGCACACATTCGCACACATTCGCACTCACTTGCACACACTCGTGCGCACACACTGGCACACACTGGCACACACTGGCACACACACACTCGCACACACTCGCACACACTTGCACATACTAGCACACACACACTCGCACATATTCGCACACACTCGCACGCACACACTCGCACACACTCGCATGCACACACTCGCACACACACTCACACACACACTCACATACACACTCGCACACACTCGCACAAACTCCTACACACACTCGTACACACACACTCGCACACACACTCGCACACACTCGCACACACTCGCACATACACACATACACATTCGCACACACTCGCACACACACTCGCACACACAGTCCTACACACTCACACACACACTCGCAAACACTCGCACACACTCACACACACACTCACTCACACGTACACACTCGCGCACACTCGCACACACTCACGCACACTAGCACACACTCGCATGCACACACTGGCACACACACTAACACACACACTCACATACACACTCGCACACACTCGCACAAACTCCTGCACACACTCACACACTTGCACGCTCACACTCGCACACACTGACACACACACTTGCACACACTTGCACACACACACTCGCACACAATCACACACACACTCGCAGACACTCGCACACACTCACTCATGCACACACTCACACACACTCGCCCACACTCGCACACACAGTCCTACACACTCACACACACACACTCGCAAACACTCACACACACACTCACTCACACGTACACACTCGCACACACTCGCACGCCCACACTCTCACACTCTCGCACACATTTGCACACACTCGCACTCACTCGCACGCACTCGCACACACACTCACACACACACTCGCACAAACTCATACACAATCGCACACACTCACTCGCACACACTTGCACACACTCGCACACACTCGCACACACTTGCACACACTTGCACACACTCGCACACACTCGCACACACTCGCACACACTCACACGCACACACTCGCACACACTCGCACACACTTGAATGCACACATTCGCACGCACTCGCACACACAAACACAAACTGGCACACACTCAAACACACTCACTCATACACACTCGCACACACTCACTCGCACACACACACACACTCGCACACACTCACACACACTCGCGCACACTCGTGCACACTCGCACGCACACATTCGCACACATTCGCACTCACTTGCACACATTCGTACGCAAACACTGGCACACACTGGCACACACTCGCACACACACACTCGCACACACTCGCACACACTTGCACACACTAGCACACACACACTCGCACACACTCGCACATACTCGCACACACTCAAACACACTTGCACTCACACACTCGCATGCACACACTCGCACACACTCACACACACTCGCACACACACTCGTACACACTCGCACATACACACATACACATTCGCACACACTCGCACACACACTCGCACACACAGTCCTACACACTCACACACACACTCGCAAACACTCGCACACACTCACACACACACTCACTCACACGTACACACTCGCGCACACTCGCACACACTCACGCACACTAGCACACACTCGTAAGCATACACTCACACTCACTCACACACTTACTCACATGCACACACTCTCGCACACACTCACACACACTCGCGCACACTCGCACACACTCGCACGCCCACACTCGCACACTCTCGCACACATTTGCACACACTCGCACTCACTCGCACCCACTCGCATGCACACACTCGCACACACTCATACACAATCACACAAACTCGCACACACACACTCGCACACATTCGCACACACTCGCACACACTCACTCACTCACACTCACTCGCACACACTTGCACACACTCGCACACACTCGCACACACAGTCCTACACACTCACACACACACTCGCAAACACTCGCACAAACTCACACACACTCACTCACACGCACACACTTGCGCACACTAGCACACACTCGCACGCCCACACTCGCACACATTCGCACTCACTCGCACGCACTCGCACGCACTCGCAAAAAACTCACACACACTCGCACACACTCATACACAATCGCACGCACACACACTCGCACACACACACTCGCACACACTCGCACACTCTCGCACACATTCGCACTCACTCGCACGCACTCGCACGCACACACTCGCACACACTCGCATGCACACACTCGCACACACAAACACACACTCGCATACACACTCGCACACACTCGCATGCACACACTCGCACACACACTCACACACACACACTCGCATACACACTCGCACACACTCGCACAAACTCCTACACACACTCGTACACACTCACACACACTCGCACACACACTTGCACACACTCGCACATACACACATACACATTCGCACACACTCGCACACTCACTCGCACACACAGTCCTACACACTCACACACACACTCGCAAACACTCGCACACACACACACTCACTCACACGTACACACTCGCGCACACTCGCACACACTCATGCACACTAGCACACACTCGTAAGCATACACTCACACTCACTCACACACTTACTCACACTCACACACTCTCGCACACACTCACACACACTCGCCCACACTCGCACGCCCACACTCGCACACTCTCGCACACATTTGCACACACTCGCACACATTCGCACACACTCGCACACACTCACTCACACTCACTCGCACACACTTGCACACACTCGCACACACTCGCACACACAGTCCTACACACTCACACACACACTCGCAAACACTCGCACAAACTCACACACACTCACTCACACGCACACACTTGCGCACACTAGCACACACTCGCACGCCCACACTCGCACACATTCGCACTCACTCGCACGCACTCGCACGCACACACTCGCACAAACTCACACACACTCGCACACACTCATACACAATCGCACGCACACACACTAGCACACACTCGCACACTCTCGCACACATTCGCACTCACTCGCACGCACACACTCGCACAAATTCGCATGCACACACTCGCACACACACACACACTCGCATACACACTCGCACACACTCGCACAAACTCCTACACACACTCGTACACACTCACACACACTCGCACACACACTTGCACACACTCGCACACACTCGCACAAATTCGCATGCACACACTCGCACACACACACACACATTCGCATACACACTCGCACACACTCGCATGCACACACTCGCACACACACACACACACTCGCATACACACTCGCACACACTCGCACAAACTCCTACACACACTCGTACACACTCACACACACTCGCACACACACTTGCACACACTCGCACACACTCGCACATACACACATACACATTCGCACACACTCGCACACTCACTCGCACACACAGTCCTACACACTCACACACACACTCGCAAACACTCGCACACACACACACTCACTCACACGTACACACTCGTGCACACTCGCACACACTCACGCACACTAGCACACACTCGTAAGCATACACTCACACTCACTCACACACTTACTCACACGCACACACTCTCGCACACACTCACACACACTCGCGCACACTCGCACGCCCACACTCGCACACTCTCGCACACATTTGCACACACTCGCACTCACTCACACCCACTCGCACGCACACACTCGCACACACTCATACACAATCACACAAACTCGCAAACACACACTCGCACACATTCGTACACACTCACACACACTCACTCACACTCACTCGCACACACAGTCCTACACACTCACACACTCGCAAACACTCACACAAACTCACACACACTCACTCACACGCACACACTTGCACACACTAGCACACACTTGCACGCCCACACTTGCACACATTCGCACTCACTCGCACGCACTCGCACGCACACACTCGCACACACTCGCACAAACTCACACACACTCGCACACACTCATACACAATCGCACAAACTCACACACACTCGCACACACTCACACACTCGCACCCACTCACTTGTGCACACTCGCACACATTCGCACTCACTCGCATGCACTCGCAAGCACACACTCGCACAAACTCACACACACTCGCACACACTCATACACAATCGCACGCACACACACTCGCACACACACTCGCACACACTCGCACACTCTAGCACACATTCACACTCACTCGCACGCACTCGCACAAACTCACACACACTCGCACACACCTATACACAATCGCACACACACTCGTACACACACTCGCACACACTCGCACACACTCACTCACACACACTCACACACACACACACTCGCACACACTCACACACACTCGCACACACTCACATGCACACACACTCACACACACTCACACACACTCACAAGCACACACTCGCACAGACACTCGCTCACACTCACAAGCACACACTCACACGCACACACTTGCACACACTCACACACACTTGCACACACTCACACACACTCACACGCACACACACTCGCACACACACTCACACACACTCGCACACACTCACAAACACACACTCGCACACACACTCGCACACACTCACACGCACACACTCACACGCACACACTCGCACAAACAGTCGCACACACTCGCACCCACTCACTCGTGCACACTCGCACACACTCGGGCACATTTGCACACACTCGCACACACTCGCACACTCTCGCACACACACTCGCACACACACTCGCACACACTCGAACACACTCGCACACACTCGCAAACACTCGCACATACAGTCCTACAAACTCACACACACTCACACACACTCACACACTCCACCCACACACAAACTGGCACACACTCAAACACACTCACTCATACACATTCGCACACACTCACTCGCACACACACACTCGCACACACTCGCACCCAGTCACTCGAGCACACTCGCACACACTCGCACGCACGCACACACTCGCACACACTCACACGCACACACTCACGCACACACACTCACGCACACTCGTGCACACTTGCACGCACACATTCGCACACATTCGCACTCACTTGCACACACTCGTGCGCACACACTGGCACACACTGGCACACACTGGCACACACACACTCGCACACACTCGCACACACTCGTGCACACTAGCACACACACACTCGCACACACTCGCATGCACACACTCGCACACACACTCACACACACACTCACATACACACTCGCACACACTCGCACAAACTCCTACACACACTCGTACACACACACACTCGCACACACACTCGCACACACTTGCACATACACACTTACACATTCGCACACACTCGCACACACAGTCCTACACACTCACACACACACTCGCAAACACTCGCACACACTCACACACACACTCACTCAAACGTACACACTCGCACACACTCACGCACACTAGCACACACTCACATGCACACACTGGCACACACACTAACACACACACTCACATACACACTCGCACACACTCGCACAAACTCCTACACACACTCGCACACACTCGCACGCTCACACTCGCACACACTCACACACACACTTGCACACACTTTCACACACACACTCGCACACAATCACACACACACTCGCAGACACTCGCACACACTCACTCATGCACACACTCACACACACTCGCCCACACTCGCACACACAGTCCTACACACTCACACACACACTCGCAAACACTTGCAAACACTCACACACACACTCACTCACACGTACACACTCGCGCACACTCGCACGCCGACACTCTCACACTCTCGCACACATTTGCACACACTCGCACTCACTCGCACGCACACACTCGCACACACTCGCACACAATCGCACACACTCACTCGCACACACTTGCACACACTCACACACACTCGCACACACTTGCACACACTTGCACACGCTTGCACACACTCGCACACACTCGCACACACTCACACACACGCACACACATGCACACACACTCACGCACACACTCACACACACTCACACACACTTGCATGCACACATTCGCACGCACTCGCACACACAAACACAAACTGGCACACACTCAAACACACTCACTCATACACACTCGCACACACTCACTCGCACACACACACACTCGCACACACTCACACGCACACACTCGCACACACACTCGCACACACTCACATGCACACACTCGCACAAACAGTCGCACACACTCGCACCCACTCACTCGTGCACACTCGCGCACACTCGGGCACATTTGCACACACTCGCACACACTCGCACACTCTCGCACACACACTCGCACACACACTCGCACACACTCGAACACACTCGCACACACTCGCAAACACTCGCACATACAGTCCTACAAACTCACACACACTCACACACACTCACACACTCCACCCACACACAAACTGGCACACACTCAAACACACTCACTCATACACACTCGCACACACTCACTCGCACACACACACACTCGCACACACTCGCACCCAGTCACTCGAGCACACTCGCACACACTCGCACGCACGCACACACTCGCACACACTCACACGCACACAGTCACGCACACACACTCGCGCACACTCGTGCACACTTGCACGCACACATTCGCACACATTCGCACTCACTTGCACACACTCGTGCGCACACACTGGCACACACTGGCACACACTGGCACACACACACTCGCACACACTCGCACACACTTGCACATACTAGCACACACACACTCGCACATATTCGCACACACTCGCACGCACACACTCGCACACACTCGCATGCACACACTCGCACACACACTCACACACACACTCACATACACACTCGCACACACTCGCACAAACTCCTACACACACTCGTACACACACACTCGCACACACACTCGCACACACTCGCACATACACACATACACATTCGCACACACTCGCACACACACTCGCACACACAGTCCTACACACTCACACACACACTCGCAAACACTCGCACACACTCACACACACACTCACTCACACGTACACACTCGCGCACACTCGCACACACTCACGCACACTAGCACACACTCGTAAGCATACACTCACACTCACTCACACACTTACTCACATGCACACACTCTCGCACACACTCACACACACTCGCGCACACTCGCACACACTCGCACGCCCACACTCGCACACTCTCGCACACATTTGCACACACTCGCACACATTCGCACCCACTCGCACACACTCACACACACAGTCCTACACACTCGCACACACTCGCAAACACTCGCACAAACTCACACACACTCACACACTTGCACACACTAGCACACACTTGCACACCCACACTTGCACACATTCACACTCACTCGCACGCACTCGCACGCACACACTCGCACACACTCGCACTCACTCGCACCCACTCGCATGCACACACTCGCACACACTCATACACAATCACACAAACTCGCACACACACACTCGCACACATTCGCACACACTCGCACACACTCACTCACTCACACTCACTCGCACACACTTGCACACACTCGCACACACTCGCACACACAGTCCTACACACTCACACACACACTCACAAACACTCGCACAAACTCACACACACTCACTCACACGCACACACTTGCGCACACTAGCACACACTCGCACGCCCACACTCGCACACATTCGCACTCACTCGCACGCACTCGCACGCACACACTCGCAAAAAACTCACACACACTCGCACACACTCATACACAATCGCACGCACACACACTCGCACACACACACTCGCACACACTCGCACACTCTCGCACACATTCGCACTCACTCGCACGCACTCGCACGCACACACTCGCACACACTCGCATGCACACACTCGCACACACAAACACACACACTCGCATACACACTCGCACACACTCGCATGCACACACTCGCACACACACTCACACACACACACTCGCATACACACTCGCACACACTCGCACAAACTCCTACACACACTCGTACACACTCACACACACTCGCACACACACTTGCACACACTCGCACATACACACATACACATTCGCACACACTCGCACACTCACTCGCACACACAGTCCTACACACTCACACACACACTCGCAAACACTCGCACACACACACACTCACTCACACGTACACACTCGCGCACACTCGCACACACTCATGCACACTAGCACACACTCGTAAGCATACACTCACACTCACTCACACACTTACTCACACTCACACACTCTCGCACACACTCACACACACTCGCCCACACTCGCACGCCCACACTCGCACACTCTCGCACACATTTGCACACACTCGCACTCACTCACACCCACTCGCACGCACACACTCGCACACACTCATACACAATCACACAAACTCGCACACACACACTCGCACACATTCGCACACACTCGCACACACTCACTCACTCACACTCACTCGCACACACTTGCACACACTCGCACACACTCGCACACACAGTCCTACACACTCACACACACACTCGCAAACACTCGCACAAACTCACACACACTCACTCACACGCACACACTTGCGCACACTAGCACACACTCGCACGCCCACACTCGCACACATTCGCACTCACTCGCACGCACTCGCACGCACACACTCGCACAAACTCACACACACTCGCACACACTCATACACAATCGCACGCACACACACTCGCACACACTCGCACACTCTCGCACACATTCGCACTCACTCGCACGCACACACTCGCACAAATTCGCATGCACACACTCGCACACACACTAACACACACACATTCGCATACACACTCGCACACACTCGCATGCACACACTCGCACACACACACACACACTCGCATACACACTCGCACACACTCGCACAAACTCCTACACACACTCGTACACACTCACACACACTCGCACACACACTTGCACACACTCGCACACACTCGCACATACACACATACACATTCGCACACACTCGCACACTCACTCGCGCACACAGTCCTACACACTCACACACACACTCGCAAACACTCGCACACACACACACTCACTCACACGTACACACTCGTGCACACTCACACACACTCACGCACACTAGCACACACTCGTAAGCATACACTCACACTCACTCACACACTTACTCACACGCACACACTCTCGCACACACTCACACACACTCGCGCACACTCACACGCCCACACTCGCACACTCTCGCACACATTTGCACACACTCGCACTCACTCACACCCACTCGCACGCACACACTCGCACACACTCATACACAATCACACAAACTCGCAAACACACACTCGCACACATTCGTACACACTCACACACACTCACTCACACTCACTCGCACACACAGTCCTACACACTCACACACTCGCAAACACTCACACAAACTCACACACACTCACTCACACGCACACACTTGCACACACTAGCACACACTTGCACGCCCACACTTGCACACATTCGCACTCACTCGCACGCACTCGCACGCACACACTTGCACACACTCGCACAAACTCACACACACTCGCACACACTCATACACAATCGCACAAACTCACACACACTCGCACACACTCACACACTCGCACCCACTCACTTGTGCACACTCGCACACATTCGCACTCACTCGCATGCACTCGCAAGCACACACTCGCACAAACTCACACACACTCGCACACACTCATACACAATCGCACGCACACACACTCGCACACACACTCGCACACACTCGCACACTCTAGCACACATTCACACTCACTCGCACGCACTCGCACAAACTCACACACACTCGCACACACCTATACACAATCGCAAACACACTCGTACACACACTCGCACACACTCGCACACACTCACTCACACACACTCACACACACACACACTCGCACACACTCACACACACTCGCACACACTCACATGCACACACACTCACACACACTCACACACACTCACAAGCACACACTCGCACAGACACTCGCTCACACTCACAAGCACACACTCACACGCACACACTTGCACACACTCACACACACTTGCACACACTCACACACACTCACACGCACACACACTCGCACACACACTCACACACACTCGCACACACTCACAAACACACACTCGCACACACACTCGCACACACTCACACGCACACACTCACACGCACACACTCGCACAAACAGTCGCACACACTCGCACCCACTCACTCGTGCACACTCGCACACACTCGGGCACATTTGCACACACTCGCACACACTCGCACACTCTCGCGCACACACTCGCACACACTCTCGCACACACTCGAACACACTCGCACACACTCGCAAACACTCGCACATACAGTCCTACAAACTCACACACACTCACACACACTCACACACTCCACCCACACACAAACTGGCACACACTCAAACACACTCACTCATACACATTCGCACACACTCACTCGCACACACACACTCGCACACACTCGCACCCAGTCACTCGAGCACACTCGCACACACACACTCGCACACATTCGCACACACTCACACACACTCACTCACTCACACTCACTCGCACACACAGTCCTACACAATCACACACACTCGCACACTCGCACCCACACACAAACTGGCACACACTCAAACACACTCACTCATACACACTCGCACACACTCACTCGCCCACACACACACACACTCGCACACACTCGCACCCAGTCACTCGAGCACACTCGCACACCCTCGCACGCACACACTCTCACACACTCGCACAAACTCACACACACTCGCACACACTTATAAACAATCGGACACACACACTCACTCACTCACACTCACTCGCACACACTTGCACACACTCGCACACACTCGCACACACAGTCCTACACACTCACACACCCTCGCAAACACTCGCACAAACTCACACACACTCACTCACACGCACACACTTGCACACACTAGCACACACTCGCACGCCCACACTTGCACACACTCACTCGCACGCACTCGCACTCTCTCGCACACATTCGTACTCACTCGCACGCACACACTCGCACAAACTCGCATGCACACACTCGCACACACACTAACACACACACATTCGCATACACACTCTCGCACACACTCGCATGCACACACTCGCACACACACTCACACACACTCGCATACACACTCGCACACTCGCACAAACTCCTACACACACTCGTACACACTCACACACACTCGCACACACACTTGCACACACTCGCACACACTCGCACATACACACATACACATTCGCACACACTCGCACACTCACTCGCACACACAGTCCTACACACACACACACTCGCAAACACTCGCACACACACACACTCACTCACACGTACACACTCGCGCACACTCACACACACTCACGCACACTAGCACACACTCATAAGCATACACTCACACTCACTCACACACTTACTCACACGCACACACTCTCGCACACACTCACACACACTCGCCCACACTCGCACACTCTCGCACACATTTGCACACACGCGCACTCACTCACACCCACTCGCACGCACACACTCGCACACACTCATACACAATCACACAAACTCGCACACACACACTCGCACACATTCGCACACACTCACACACACTCACTCACTCACACTCACTCGCACACACAGTCCTACACAATCACACACACTCGCACACTCGCACCCACACACAAACTGGCACACACTCAAACACACTCACTCATACACACTCGCACACACTCACTCGCCCACACACACACACACTCGCACACACTCGCACCCAGTCACTCGAGCACACTCGCACACCCTCGCACGCACGCACGCACACACTCGCACACACTCACATGCACACACTCATGCACACACACTCGCGCACACTCGTGCACACTCGCACGCACACATTCACACACATTCGCACTCACTTGCACACACTCGTACGCACACACTGGCACACACTCGCACACACTCGCACACACACACTCGCACATACTCGCTCACACTCGCACACACTCGCACGCACACACTCGCACACACTCGCATGCACACACTCGCACACACACTCACACACACACACACTCGCATACACACTCGCACACACTTGCACAAACTCCTACACACACTCGTACACACTCACACACACTCGCAGACACACTTGCACACACTCGCACACACTCGCACATACACACATACACATTCGCACACACTCGCACACTCACTCGCACACACAGTCCTACACACTCAAACACACTCGCAAACACTCACACAAACTCACACACACTCACTCACACGCACACACTTGCACACAATAGCACACACTTGCACGCCCACACTTGCACACATTCGCACTCACTCGCACGCACTCGCACGCACACACTCGCACACACTCGCACAAACTCACACACACTCGCACACACTCATACACAATCGCACAAACTCACACACACTCGTACACACTCACACACTCGCACCCACTCACTCGTGCACACTCGCACACATTCGCACTCACTCGCACACACTCGCACGCACACACTCGCACAAACTCACACACACTCGCACACACTCATACACAATCGCACGCACACACACTCGCACACACACACTCGCACACACTCGCACACTCTCGCACACATTCACACTCACTCGCACGCACTCGCACGCACACACTCGCACCCACTCGCACAAACTCACACACACTCGCACACACTTATACACAATCGCACACACACACTCGTACACACACTCGCACACACTCGCACACACTCGCTCACACACACTCACACACACACTCGCACAGACTCACACGCACTCGCACACACTCACATGCACACACACTCGCACACACACTCACACACACTCGCACACACTCACAAGCACACACTCGCACAGACACTCGCTCACACTCACAAGCACACACTCACACGCACACACTCGCACATACACTCGCACACACTCGCATCCACTCACTCGTGCACACTCGCGCACACGCGGGCACATTTGCACACACTCGCACACTCTCGCACACACACTCGCACACACACTCGCACACACTCGAACACACTCACACACACTCACAAACAATCGCACATACAGTCCTACAAACTCACACACACTCACACACACTCACACACTCGCACCCACACACAAACTGGCACACACTCAAACACACTCACTCATACACACTCGCACACACTCACTCGCACACACACACACTCGCACACACTCGCACCTAGTCACTCGAGCACACTCGCACACACTCGCACGCACGCACACGCACAAACTCACACACACTCGCACACACTCATACACAATCGCATGCACACACACTCGCACACACACACTCGCACACTAGCACACTCTCGCACACATTCACACTCACTCGCACGCACTCGCACGCGCACACTCGAACACACTCGCACAAACACACACACACTCGCACACACTTATACACAAACGCACACACACTCGTACACACACTCGCACACACTCGCACACACTCGCACACACTCACTCACACACACTCACACACACTCGCACACACTCACACACACTTGCACACACTCGCACACACTCACACGCACACACACTTGCACACACACTCACACACACTCGCACACACTCACAAGCACACACTCGCACACACACTCGCACACACTCACACACACACTCACACGCACACACTCGCACAAACAGTCGCACACACTCGCACCCACTCACTCGTGCACACTCGCGCACACTCGGGCACATTTGCACACACTCGCACACACTCGCACACTCTCACACACACACTCGCACACACACTCGCACACACTCGAACACACTCGCACACACTCGCAAACACTCGCACACACAGTCCTACAAACTCACACACACTCACACACACTCACACACTCGCACCCACACACAAACTGGCACACACTCAAACACACTCACTCATACACACTCGCACACAATCACTCGCACACACACACACACTCGCACACACTCGCACCCAGTCACTCGAGCACACTCGCACACCCTCGCACGCACGCACGCACACACTCGCACACACTCACATGCACACACTCACGCACACACACTCGCGCACACTCGTGCACACTCGCACGCACACATTCACACATTCGCACTCACTTGCACACACTCGTACGCACACACTGGCACACACTCGCACACACACACTCACACATACTCGCTCACACTCGCACACACTCGCACGCACACACTCGCACACACTCGCATGCACACACTCGCACACACACTCACACACACACACTCGCATACACACTCGCACAAACTCCTACACACACTCGTACACACTCACACACACTAGCACACACACATCCGCACACACTCGCACATACTCGCACACACTCGCACACACTCGCATGCACACACTCGCACACACTCACACACACTCTCGCATACACACTCGCACAAACTCCTACACACACTCGTACACACTCACACACACTCGCACACACACTTGCACACACTCGCACACACTCGCACATACACACATACACATTCGCACACACTCGCACACACACTCGCACACAAAGTCCTACACACTCACACACACACTCGCACACACTCACACACACACTCACTCACACGTACACACTCACGCACACTTGCACACACTCACGCACACTAGCACACACTCGTAAGCATACACTCACACTCACTCACACACTTACACGCACACACTCTCGCACACACTCACACACACTCGCGCACACTCGCACACACTCGCACGCCCACACTCGCACACTCTCGCACACATTTGCACACACTCGCATTCACTTGCACCCACTCGCACGCACACACTCGCACACACTCATACACAATCACACAAACTCGCACACACACACTCGCACACATTCGCACACACTCGCACACACTCACTCACTCACACTCACTCGCACACACTTGCACACACTCGCACACACTCGCACACACAGTCCTACACACTCACACACACACTCGCAAACACTCGCACAAACTCACACACACTCACTCACACGCACACACTTGCGCACACTAGCACACACTCGCACGCCCACACTCACACACATTCGCACTCACTCGCATGCACTCGCACGCACACACTCGCACAAACTCACACACACTCGCACACACTCATACACAATCGCACGCACACACACTCGCACACACTCGCACACTCTCGCACACATTCACACTCACTCGCACGCACTCGCACGCGCACACTCGAACACACTCGCACAAACTCACACACTCGTACACACACTCGCACACACTCACACACACTCACACACACACTCACACACACACACTCGCACACACTCACACACACTTGCACACACTCGCACACACTCACACGCACACACACTCGCACACACACTCGCACACACTCACAAGCACACACTTGCACACACACTCGCACACACTCACACGCACACACTCGCACAAACAGTCGCACACACTCGCACCCACTCACTCGTGCACACTCGCGCACACTCGGGCACATTTGCACACACTCGCACACACTCGCACACTCTCGCACACACACTCGCACACACACTCGCACACACTCGAACACACTCGCAAACACTCGCACATACAGTCCTACAAACTCACACACACTCACACACTCCACCCACACACAAACTGGCACACACTCAAACACACTCACTCATACACACTCGCACACACTCACTCGCACACACACACACTCGCACACACTCGCACCCAGTCACTCGAGCACACTCGCACACACTCGCACGCACGCACACACTCGCACACACTCACACGCACACAGTCACGCACACACACTCGCGCACACTCGTGCACACTTGCACGCACACATTCGCACACATTCGCACTCACTTGCACACACTCGTGCGCACACACTGGCACACACTGGCACACACTGGCACACACACACTCGCACACACTCGCACACACTTGCACATACTAGCACACACACACTCGCACATATTCGCACACACTCGCACGCACACACTCGCACACACTCGCATGCACACACTCGCACACACACTCTCACACACACTCACATACACACTCGCACACACTCGCACAAACTCCTACACACACTCGTACACACACACTCGCACACACACTCGCACACACTCGCACACACTCGCACATACACACATACACATTCGCACACACTCGCACACACACTCGCACACACAGTCCTACACACTCACACACACACTCGCAAACACTCGCACACACTCACACACACACTCACTCACACGTACACACTCGCGCACACTCGCACACACTCACATACACACTCGCACACACTCGCACACACTCACACACTCTCGCACACATTCGCACTCACTCGCACGCACACACTCTCACACACTCGCACAAACTCACCCACACTCGCACACACTTATACATAATCGCACACACACACTCACTCACTCACACTCACTCGCACACACTTGCACACACTCGCACACACTCGCACACACAGTCCTACACACTCACACACACTCGCAAACACTCGCACAAACTCACACACACTCACTCACATGCACACACTCGCACACACTCGCACACACAGTCCTACACACTCACACACACTCGCAAACACTCGCACAAACTCACACACACTCACTCACACGCACACACTTGCACACACTAGCACACACTCGCACGCCCACACTTGCACACACTCACACTCATTCGCACGCACTCGCACGCACACACTCGCACACACTCGCACATACTCGCACACACTTGCACACACTCGCACACACTCGCATGCACAAACTCGCACACACACTCACAAACACACACTCGCATACACACTCGCACAAACTCCTACACACACTCGTACACACTCACACACACTCGCACACACACTTGCACACACTCACACACACTTGCACATACACACATACACATTCGCACACACTCGCACACACACTCGCACACACAGTCCTACACACACACTCTCAAACACTCGCACACACTCACACACACACTCACTCACACGTACACACTCGCACACACTCGCACACACTCACGCACACTAGCACACACTCATAAGCATACACTCACACTCACTCACACGAACACACTCTCGCACACACTCGCGCACACTCGCACACACTCGCACGCCCACACTCGCACACTCTCGCACACATTTGCACACACTCACACTCACTCACACCCACTCACACGCACACACTCGCACACACTCATACACAATCACACAAACTCGCACACACACACTCGCACACATTCGCACACACTCGCACACACTCACTCACACTCACTCGCACACACTTGCACACACTCGCACACACTCGCACACACAGTCCTACACACTCACACACACTCGCAAACACTCGCACAAACTCACACACACTCACTCACACGCACATACTTGCACACACTAGCACACACTCGCACGCCCACACTTGCACACATTCGCACTCACTCGCACGCACTCGCACGCACACACTCGCACACACTTGCACAAACTCACACACACTCGCACACACTCATACTCAATCGCACAATCGCACAAACTCACACACACTCGCACACACTCACACACTCGCACCCACTCACTCGTGCACACTCGCACACATTCGCACTCACTCGCACGCACTCGCACGCACACACTCGCACAAACTCACACACACTCGCACACACTCATACACAATCGCACGCACACACACTCGCACACACACACTCACACACACTCGCACACTCTCGCACACATACGCACTCACTCGCACACACTCGCACGCACACACTCTCACACACTCGCACAAACTCACACACACTCGCACACACTTATACACAATCGGACACACACACTCACTCACTCACACTCACTCGCACACACTTGCACACACTCGCACACACTCGCACACACAGTCCTACACACTCACACACCCTCGCAAACACTCGCACAAACTCACACACACTCACTCACACGCACACACTTGCACACACTAGCACACACTCGCACGCCCACACTTGCACACACTCACTCGCACGCACTCGCACTCTCTCGCACACATTCGTACTCACTCGCACACACACACTCGCACAAACTCGCATGCACACACTCGCACACACACTAACACACACACATTCGCATACACACTCTCGTACACACTCACATGCACACACTCGCACACACTCGCATACACACTCGCACACACTCGCACAAACTCCTACACACACTCGTACACACTCACACACACTCGCACACACACTTGCACACACTCGCACACACTCGCACATACACACATACACATTCGCACACACTCGCACACTCACTCGCACACACAGTCCTACACACACACACACACTCGCAAACACTCGCACACACACACACTCACTCACACGTACACACTCGCGCACACTCACACACACTCACGCACACTAGCACACACTCATAAGCATACACTCACACTCACTCACACACTTACTCACACGCACACACTCTCGCACACACTCACACACACTCGCCCACACTCGCACACTCTCGCACACATTTGCACACACGCGCACTCACTCACACCCACTCGCACGCACACACTCGCACACACTCATACACAATCACACAAACTCGCACACACACACTCGCACACATTCGCACACACTCACACACACTCACTCACTCACACTCACTCGCACACACAGTCCTACACAATCACACACACTCGCACACTCGCACCCACACACAAACTGGCACACACTCAAACACACTCACTCATACACACTCGCACACACTCACTCGCCCACACACACACACACTCGCACACACTCGCACCCAGTCACTCGAGCACACTCGCACACCCTCGCACGCACGCACGCACACACTCGCACACACTCACATGCACACACTCATGCACACACACTCGCGCACACTCGTGCACACTCGCACGCACACATTCACACTCATTCGCACTCACTTGCACACACTCGTACGCACACACTGGCACACACTCGCACACACTCGCACACACACACTCGCACATACTCGCTCACACTCGCACACACTCGCACGCACACACTCGCACACACTCGCATGCACACACTCGCACACACACTCACACACACACACTCGCATACACACTCGCACACACTTGCACAAACTCCTACACACACTCGTACACACTCACACACACTCGCAGACACACTTGCACACACTCGCACACACTCGCACATACACACATACACATTCGCACACACTCGCAGACTCACTCGCACACACAGTCCTACACACTCAAACACACTCGCAAACACTCACACAAACTCACACACACTCACTCACACGCACACACTTGCACACACTAGCACACACTTGCACGCCCACACTTGCACACATTCGCACTCACTCGCACGCACTCGCACGCACACACTCGCACACACTCGCACAAACTCACACACACTCGCACACACTCATACACAATCGCACAAACTCACACACACTCGTACACACTCACACACTCGCACCCACTCACTCGTGCACACTCGCACACATTCGCACTCACTCGCACACACTCGCACGCACACACTCGCACAAACTCACACACACTCGCACACACTCATACACAATCGCACGCACACACACTCGCACACACACACTCGCACACACTCGCACACTCTCGCACACATTCACACTCACTCGCACGCACTCGCACGCACACACTCGCACCCACTCGCACAAACTCACACACACTCGCACACACTTATACACAATCGCACACACACACTCGTACACACACTCGCACACACTCGCACACACTCGCTCACACACACTCACACACACACTCGCACAGACTCACACACACTCGCACACACTCACATGCACACACACTCGCACACACACTCACACACACTCGCACACACTCACAAGCACACACTCGCACAGACACTCGCTCACACTCACAAGCACACACTCACACGCACACACTCGCACATACACTCGCACACACTCGCATCCACTCACTCGTGCACACTCGCGCACACGCGGGCACATTTGCACACACTCGCACACTCTCGCACACACACTCGCACACACACTCGCACACACTCGAACACACTCACACACACTCACAAACAATCGCACATACAGTCCTACAAACTCACACACACTCACACACACTCACACACTCGCACCCACACACAAACTGGCACACACTCAAACACACTCACTCATACACACTCGCACACACTCACTCGCACACACACACACTCGCACACACTCGCACCTAGTCACTCGAGCACACTCGCACACACTCGCACGCACGCACACACTCGCACCCACTCACACGCACACACTCACGCACACACACTCGCGCACACTCGTGCACACTCGCACGCACACATTCGCACACATTCGCACACATTCGCACTCACTTGCACACACTCGTACGCACACACTGGCACACAATGGCACACACTGGCACACACACACTCGCACACACTCGCACACACTTGCACACACTAGCACACACACACTCGCACATACTCGCACACACTCGCACACACTCGCACGCACACACTCGCACACACTCGCATGCACACACTCGCACACACACTCACACACACACACTCACATACACACTCGCACACACTCGCACAAACTCCTACACACACACGTACACACACACACACACTCGCACACACACTCGCACACACTCGCACACACTCGCACATACACACATACACATTCACACACACTCGCACACACACTCGCACACACAGTCCTACACACTCACACACACTCGCAAACACTCGCACACACTCACACACACACTCACTCACACGTACACACTCGCGCACACTCACGCACACTAGCACACACTCGTAAGCATACACTCACACTCACTCACACACTTACTCACACGCACACACTCTCGCACACACTCGCGCACACTCGCACACTCTCGCACACATTTGCACACACTCGCACTCACTCGCACCCACTCGCACGCACACACTCGCACACACTCATACACAATCACACAAACTCGCACACACACACTCGCACACATTCGCACACACTCGCACACACACACTCACACTCACTCGCACACACTTGCACACACTCGCACACACTCGCACACACAGTCCTACACACTCACACACACACTCGCAAACACTCGCACAAACTCACACACACTCACTCACATGCACACACTTGCGCACACTAGCACACACTCGCACGCCCACACTCGCACACATTCGCACTCAGTCGCACGCACTCGCACGCACACACTCGCACACACTCGCACAAACTCACACACACTCGCACACACTCATACACAATCGCACGCACACACACCCGTACACACTCGCACACATTTGCACTCACTCGCACGCACTCGCATGCACACACTCGCACAAACTCACACACACTTATACACAATCGCACACACACACTCTAACACACACAGGCACACACTCGCACACACTCACTCACACACACTCGCACACACTCACACACACTTGCACACACTCGCACACACTCACATGCACACACACTCACACACACACTCACACACACTCGCACACACTCACAAGCACAAACTCGCACACACACTCGCACACACTCACACGCACACACTCACACGCACACACTCGCACACACACTCGCACACACTCGCACCCACTCACTCGTGCACACTCGCGCACACTCGGGCACATTTGAACACACTCGCACACACTCGCACACTCTCGCACACACACTCGCACACACACTCGCACACACTCGAACACACTCGCACACACTCGCAAACACTCGCACATACAGTCCTACAAACTCACACACACTCACACACACTCACACACTCCACCCACACACAAACTGGCACACACTCAAACACACTCACTCACACACACTCACACGCACACACTCGCACACACTCACACACACTTGCACACACTCGCACACACTCACACGCACACACACTCGCACACACACTCACACACACCCGCACACACTCACAAGCACACACTCGCACACACACTCGCACACACTCACACGCACGCACACACTCGTACAAACAGTCGCACACACTCGCACCCACTCACTCGTGCACACTCGCGCACACTCGGGCACATTTGCACACACTCGCACACTCTCGCACACACACTCGCACACACTCGAACACACTCGCACACACTCGCAAACACTCGCACATACAGTCCTACAAACTCACACACACTCACACACACTCACACACTCCACCCACACACAAACTGGCACACACTCAAACACACTCACTCATACACACTCGCACACACTCACTCGCACACACACACTCGCACACACTCACACCCAGTCACTCGAGCACACTCGCACACACTCGCACGCACGCACACACTCGCACACACTCACACGCACACACTCACGCACACACACTCACGCACACTCGTGCACACTCGCACGCACACATTCGCACACATTCGCACTCACTTGCACACACTCGTGCGCACACACTGGCACACACTGGCACACACTGGCACACACACACTTGCACACACTCGCACACACTTGCACACACTAGCACACACACTCTCGCACATATTCACACACACTCGCACGCACACACTCGCACACACTCGCACACTCTCGCACACACACTCGCACACACACTCGCACACACTCGAGCACACTCGCACACACTCGCAAACACTCGCACATACAGTCCTACAAACTCACACACACTCACACACACTCACACACTCCACCCACACACAAACTGGCACACACTCAAACACACTCACTCATACACACTCGCACACACTCACTCGCACACACACACACTCGCACACACTCGCACCCAGTCACTCGAGCACACTCGCACACCCTCGCACGCACGCACGCACACACTCGCACACACTCACATGCACACACTCATGCACACACACTCGCGCACACTCGTGCACACTCGCACGCACACATTCACACACATTCGCACTCACTTGCACACACTCGTACGCACACACTGGCACACACTCGCACACACTCGCACACACACACTCGCACATACTCGCTCACACTCGCACACACTCGCACGCACACACTCGCACACACTCGCATGCACACACTCGCACACACACTCACACACACACACACTCGCATACACACTCGCACACACTTGCACAAACTCCTACACACACTCGTACACACTCACACACACTCGCAGACACACTTGCACACACTCGCACACACTCGCACATACACACATACACATTCGCACACACTCGCACACTCACTCGCACACACAGTCCTACACACTCAAACACACTCGCAAACACTCACACAAACTCACACACACTCACTCACACGCACACACTTGCACACAATAGCACACACTTGCACGCCCACACTTGCACACATTCGCACTCACTCGCACGCACTCGCACGCACACACTCGCACACACTCGCACAAACTCACACACACTCGCACACACTCATACACAATCGCACAAACTCACACACACTCGTACACACTCACACACTCGCACCCACTCACTCGTGCACACTCGCACACATTCGCACTCACTCGCACACACTCGCACGCACACACTCGCACAAACTCACACACACTCGCACACACTCATACACAATCGCACGCACACACACTCGCACACACACACTCGCACACACTCGCACACTCTCGCACACATTCACACTCACTCGCACGCACTCGCACGCACACACTCGCACCCACTCGCACAAACTCACACACACTCGCACACACTTATACACAATCGCACACACACACTCGTACACACACTCGCACACACTCGCACACACTCGCTCACACACACTCACACACACACTCGCACAGACTCACACACACTCGCACACACTCACATGCACACACACTCGCACACACACTCACACACACTCGCACACACTCACAAGCACACACTCGCACAGACACTCGCTCACACTCACAAGCACACACTCACACGCACACACTCGCACATACACTCGCACACACTCGCATCCACTCACTCGTGCACACTCGCGCACACGCGGGCACATTTGCACACACTCGCACACTCTCGCACACACACTCGCACACACACTCGCACACACTCGAACACACTCACACACACTCACAAACAATCGCACATACAGTCCTACAAACTCACACACACTCACACACACTCACACACTCGCACCCACACACAAACTGGCACACACTCAAACACACTCACTCATACACACTCGCACACACTCACTCGCACACACACACACTCGCACACACTCGCACCTAGTCACTCGAGCACACTCGCACACACTCGCACGCACGCACACACTCGCACCCACTCACACGCACACACTCACGCACACACACTCGCGCACACTCGTGCACACTCGCACGCACACATTCGCACACATTCGCACACATTCGCACTCACTTGCACACACTCGTACGCACACACTGGCACACAATGGCACACACTGGCACACACACACTCGCACACACTCGCACACACTTGCACACACTAGCACACACACACTCGCACATACTCGCACACACTCGCACACACTCGCACGCACACACTCGCACACACTCGCATGCACACACTCGCACACACACTCACACACACACACTCACATACACACTCGCACACACTCGCACAAACTCCTACACACACACGTACACACTCACACACACTCGCACACACACTCGCACACACTCGCACACACTCGCACATACACACATACACATTCACACACACTCGCACACACACTCGCACACACAGTCCTACACACTCACACACACTCGCAAACACTCGCACACACTCACACACACACTCACTCACACGTACACACTCGCGCACACTCACGCACACTAGCACACACTCGTAAGCATACACTCACACTCACTCACACACTTACTCACACGCACACACTCTCGCACACACTCGCGCACACTCGCACACTCTCGCACACATTTGCACACACTCGCACTCACTCGCACCCACTCGCACGCACACACTCGCACACACTCATACACAATCACACAAACTCGCACACACACACTCGCACACATTCGCACACACTCGCACACACACACTCACACTCACTCGCACACACTTGCACACACTCGCACACACTCGCACACACAGTCCTACACACTCACACACACACTCGCAAACACTCGCACAAACTCACACACACTCACTCACATGCACACACTTGCGCACACTAGCACACACTCGCACGCCCACACTCGCACACATTCGCACTCAGTCGCACGCACTCGCACGCACACACTCGCACACACTCGCACAAACTCACACACACTCGCACACACTCATACACAATCGCACGCACACACACCCGTACACACTCGCACACATTTGCACTCACTCGCACGCACTCGCATGCACACACTCG
Organism: Phyllobates terribilis; assembly: GCF_046119375.1. Classification (NCBI taxonomy): domain Eukaryota; kingdom Metazoa; phylum Chordata; class Amphibia; order Anura; family Dendrobatidae; genus Phyllobates; species Phyllobates terribilis. The sequence goes on from NW_027362853.1 coordinate 5,645,955, forward strand.
CACAAACTCACACACACTTATACACAATCGCACACACACACTCTAACACACACAGGCACACACTCGCACACACTCACTCACACACACTCGCACACACTCACACACACTTGCACACACTCGCACACACTCACATGCACACACACTCACACACACACTCACACACACTCGCACACACTCACAAGCACAAACTCGCACACACACTCGCACACACTCACACGCACACACTCACACGCACACACTCGCACACACACTCGCACACACTCGCACCCACTCACTCGTGCACACTCGCGCACACTCGGGCACATTTGAACACACTCGCACACACTCGCACACTCTCGCACACACACTCGCACACACACTCGCACACACTCGAACACACTCGCACACACTCGCAAACACTCGCACATACAGTCCTACAAACTCACACACACTCACACACACTCACACACTCCACCCACACACAAACTGGCACACACTCAAACACACTCACTCACACACACTCACACGCACACACTCGCACACACTCACACACACTTGCACACACTCGCACACACTCACACGCACACACACTCGCACACACACTCACACACACCCGCACACACTCACAAGCACACACTCGCACACACACTCGCACACACTCACACGCACGCACACACTCGTACAAACAGTCGCACACACTCGCACCCACTCACTCGTGCACACTCGCGCACACTCGGGCACATTTGCACACACTCGCACACTCTCGCACACACACTCGCACACACTCGAACACACTCGCACACACTCGCAAACACTCGCACATACAGTCCTACAAACTCACACACACTCACACACACTCACACACTCCACCCACACACAAACTGGCACACACTCAAACACACTCACTCATACACACTCGCACACACTCACTCGCACACACACACTCGCACACACTCACACCCAGTCACTCGAGCACACTCGCACACACTCGCACGCACGCACACACTCGCACACACTCACACGCACACACTCACGCACACACACTCACGCACACTCGTGCACACTCGCACGCACACATTCGCACACATTCGCACTCACTTGCACACACTCGTGCGCACACACTGGCACACACTGGCACACACTGGCACACACACACTTGCACACACTCGCACACACTTGCACACACTAGCACACACACTCTCGCACATATTCACACACACTCGCACGCACACACTCGCACACACTCGCACACTCTCGCACACACACTCGCACACACACTCGCACACACTCGAGCACACTCGCACACACTCGCAAACACTCGCACATACAGTCCTACAAACTCACACACACTCACACACACTCACACACTCCACCCACACACAAACTGGCACACACTCAAACACACTCACTCATACACACTCGCACACACTCACTCGCACACACACACACTCGCACACACTCGCACCCAGTCACTCGAGCACACTCGCACACACTCGCACGCACGCACGCACACACTCGCACACACTCACACGCACACACACTCACGCACACTCATGCACACTCGCACGCACACATTCGCACACATTCGCACTCACTTGCACACACTCGTGCGCACACACTGGCAAACACTGGCACACACTGGCACACACACACTCGCACACACTCGCACACACTTGCACACACTAGCACACACACACTCGCACATATTCGCACACACTCACACGCACACACTCGCACACACTCGCATGCACACACTCGCACACACACTCACACACACACTCACATACACACTCGCACAAACTCCTACACACACTCATGCACACACACACTCGCACACACACTCGCACACACTTGCACACACTCGCACATACACACATACACATTCGCACACACTCGCACACACACTCGCACACACAGTCCTACACACTCACACACACACTCGCAAACACTCACACACACTCACACACACACTCACTCACACGTACACACTCGCACACACTCACGCACACTAGCACACACTCGCATGCACACACTGGCACACACACTAACACACACTCACATACACACTCGCACACACTCGCACAAACTCCTACACACACTCGCACACACTCACACACACACTCGCACGCTCACACTCGCACACACTCACACACACACTTGCACACACTTGCACACACACACTCGCACACAATCACACACACACTCGCAGACACTCGCACACACTCACTCATGCACACACTCATACACACTCGCCCACACTCGCACACACAGTCCTACACACTCACACACACACTCGCAAACACTCGCAATCACTCACACACACACTCACTCACACGTACACACTCGCACACACTCGCACGCCCACACTCTCACACTCTCGCACACATTTGCACACACTCGCACGCACTCACACACACACTCACACACACACTCGCACAAACTCATACACAATCGCACACACTCACTCGCACACACTTGCACACACTCGCACACACTCGCACACACTTGCACACACTTGCACACGCTTGCACACACTCGCACACACTCGCACACACTCAAACACACGCACACACACGCACACACACTCACGCACACACTCGCACACACTCGCACACACTTGCATGCACACACTCGCACTCAATCACACACACACTCGCAGACACTCGCACACACTCACTCATGCACACACTCACACACACTCGCCCACACTCGCACACACAGTCCTACACACTCACACACACACTCGCAAACACTTGCAATCACTCACACACACACTCACTCACACGTACACACTCGTGCACACTCGCACGCCGACACTCTCACACTCTCGCACACATTTGCACACACTCGCACTCACTCGCATGCACACACTCGCACACACTCGCACAAACTCATTCACAATCACACACACTCACTCGCACACACTTGCACACACTCGCACACACTCGCACACACTTGCACACACTTTCACACGCTTGCACACACTCGCACACACTCGCACACACTCACACACACGCACACACACGCACACACACTCACGCACACACTCGCACACACTCACACACACTTGCATGCACACATTCGCACGCACTCGCACACACAAACACAAACTGGCACACACTCAAACACACTCACTCATACACACTCGCACACACTCACTCGCACACACACTCGCACACACTCACACACTCACACACACACACTCACGCACACACACTCGCGCACACTCGCACGCACACTCACTCACACGTACACACTCGCGCACACTCACACACACTCACGCACACTAGCACACACTCGTAAGCATACACTCACACTCACTCACACACTTACTCACACGCACACACTCTCGCACACACTCACACACACTCGCGCACACTCGCACGCCCACACTCGCACACTCTCGCACACATTTGCACACACTCGCACACTCTCGCACCCACTCGCATGCACACACTCGCACACACTCATACACAATCAAACAAACTCGCACACACACACTCGCACACATTCGCACACACTCGCACACACTCACTCACACTCACTCGCACACACTTGCACACACTCACACACACTCGCACACACAGTTCTACACACTCACACACACACTCGCAAACACTCGCACAAACTCACACACACTCACTCACACACACACTTGCGCACACTAGCACACACTCGCACGCCCACACTCGCACACATTCGCACTCACTCGCACGCACTCGCACGCACACACTCGCACAAACTCACACACTCACACACACTCATACACAATCGCACACACACACACTCGCACACTCTCGCACACATTCGCACTCACTCGCACGCACACACTCGCACAAACTCGCATGCACACACTCGCACACACTCGTGCACACTTGCACGCACACATTCGCACACATTCGCACTCACTTGCACACACTCGTGCGTACACACTGGCACACACTGGCACACACTGGCACACACACACTCGCACACACTCGCACACACTTACACACACTAGCACACACACACTCGCACATATTCGCACACACTCGCACGCACACACTCGCACACACTCGCATGCACACACTCGCACACACACTCACACACACACTCACATACACACTCGCACACACTCGCACAAACTCCTACACACACTCGTACACACACACACTCGCACACACACTCGCACACACTCGCACATACACACATACACATTCGCACACACTCGCACACACACTCGCACACACAGTCCTACACACTCACACACACACTCGCACACACTCACACACACACTCACTCACACGTACACACTCGCGCACACTCGCACACACTCACGCACACTAGCACACACTCACATGCACACACTGGCACACACACTAACACACACACTCACATACAAACTCGCACACACTCGCACAAACTCCTACACACACTCGCACACACTCACACACACACTCGCACGCTCACACTCGCACACACTCACACACACACTTGCACACACACACTCGCACACAATCACACACACACTCGCAGACACTCGCACACACTCACTCATGCACACACTCACACACACTCGCCCACACTCGCACACACAGTCCTACACACTCACACACACTCGCAAACACTCGCAAACACTCACACACACACTCACTCATACGTACACACTCGCGCACACTCGCACGCCCACACTCTCACACTCTCGCACACATTTGCACACACTCGCACTCACTCGCACACACTCGCACGCACACACTCGCACACACTCGCACACACTTGCACACACTTGCACACGCTTGCACACACTCGCACACACTCGCACACACTCACACACACGCACACACACGCACACACACTCACGCACACACTCGCACACACTCGCACACACTTGCATGCACACATTCGCACGCACTCGCACACACAAACACAAACTGGCACACACTCAAACACACTCACTCATACACACTCGCACACACTCACTCACACACACACACTCGCACACACTCACACACACACTCGCGCACACTCGTGCACACTCGCACGCACACATTCGCACACATTCGCACTCACTTGCACACACTCGTAAGCAAACACTGGCACACACTGGCACACACTCGCACACACACACTCGCACAAACTCGCACACACTTGCACACACTAGCACACACACACTCGCACACACTCACACATACTCGCACACACTCACACACACTTGCACGCACACACTCGCATGCACACACTCGCACACACTCACACACACTCGCATACACACTCGCACACGCTCACACAAACTCCTACACACTCGTACTCACGCACACACACTCGCACACACTCGCACATACACACATACACATTCGCACACACTCGCACACACACTCGCACACACAGTCCTACACACACACACTCGCAAACACTCGCACACACTCACACACACTCACTCACACGTACACACTCGCGCACACTCGCACACACTCACACACACTAGCACACACTCGTAAGCATACACTCAAACTCACTCACACACTTACTCACATGCACACACTCTCGCACACACTCACAAACACTCGCGCACACTCGCACACACTCGCACGCCCACACTCGCACACATTTGCACACACTCGCACTCACTCACACCCACTCGCATGCACACACTCGCACACACTCATACACAATCACACAAACTCGCACACACACATTCGCACACACTCGCACACACTCACTCACTCACACTCACTCGCACACACTTGCACACACTCGCACACACTCGCACACACAGTCCTACACACTCACACACACACTCGCAAACACTCACACAAACTCACACACACTCACTCACACGCAAACACTTGCGCACACTAGCACACACTCGCACGCCCACACTCGCACACATTCGCACTCACTTGCACGCACTCGCACGCACACACTCGCAAAAAACTCACACACACTCGCACACACTCATACACAATCGCACGCACACACACACTCGCACACACTCGCACACTCTCGCACTCACTCGCACGCACTCGCACGCACACACTCGCACACACTCGCATGCACACACTCGCACACACAAACACACACACACTCGCATACACACTCGCACACACTCAAATGCACACACTCGCACACACACTCACACACACACACTCGCATACACACTCGCACACACTCGCACAAACTCCTACACACACTCGTACACACTCACACACACTCGCACACACACTTGCACACACTCGCACACACTCGCACATACACACATACACATTCGCACACACTCGCACACTCACTCGCACACACAGTCCTACACACTCACACACACACTCACAAACACTCGCACACACACACTCACTCACACGTACACACTCGCGCACACTCGCACACACTCACGCACACTAGCACACACTCGTAAGCATACACTCACACTCACTCACACTTACTCACACTCACACTCTCGCACACACTCACACACACTCGCCCACACTCGCACACACTCACACGCCCACACTCGCACACTCTCGCACACATTTGCACACACTCGCACTCACTCACACCCACTCACACGCACACACTCGCAAACACTCATACACAATCACACAAACTCGCACACACACACTCGCACACATTCGCACACACTCGCACACACTCACTCACACTCACTTGCACACACTTGCACACACTCGCACACACTCGCACACACAGTCCTACACACTCACACACACACACTCACAAACACTCGCACAAACTCACACACACTCACTCACACGCACACACTTGCGCACACTAGCACACACTCGCACACCCACACTCGCACACATTCGCACTCACTCGCACGCACTCGCACGCACACACTCGCACAAACTCACACACACTCGCACACACTCATACACAATCGCATGCACACACACTCGCACACACTCGCACACTCTCGCACACATTAGCACTCACTCGCACGCACACACTCGCACAAACTCGCATGCACACACTCGCACACACACTAACACACACACATTCGCATACACACTCGCACACACTCGCATGCACACACTCGCACACACACTCACACACACACACTCGCATACACACTCACACACACTCGCACAAACTCCTACACACACTCGTACACACTCACACACACTCGCACACACACTTGCACACACTCGCACACACTCGCACATACACACATACACATTCGCACACACTCGCACACTCACTCGCACACACAGTCCTACACACTCACACACACACTCGCAAACACTCGCACACACACACACTCACTCACACGTACACACTCGCGCACACTCACACACACTCACGCACACTAGCACACACTCGTAAGCATACACTCACACTCACTCACACACTTACTCACACGCACACACTCTCGCACACACTCACACACACTCGCCCACACTCGCACACTCTCGCACACATTTGCACACACGCGCACTCACTCACACCCACTCGCACGCACACACTCGCACACACTCATACACAATCACACAAACTCGCACACACACACTCGCACACATTCGCACACACTCACACACACTCACTCACTCACACTCACTCGCACACACAGTCCTACACAATCACACACACTCGCACACTCGCACCCACACACAAACTGGCACACACTCAAACACACTCACTCATACACACTCGCACACACTCACTCGCACACACACACACACTCGCACACACTCGCACCCAGTCACTCGAGCACACTCGCACACCCTCGCACGCACACACTCGCACACACTCACATGCACACACTCATGCACACACACTCGCGTACACTCGTGCACACTCGCACGCACACATTCACACACATTCGCACTCACTTGCACACACTCGTACGCACACACTGGCACACACTCGCACACACTCGCACACACACACTCGCACATACTCGCTCACACTCGCACACACTCGCACGCACACACTCGCACACACTCGCATGCACACACTCGCACACACACTCACACACACACACTCGCATACACACTCGCACAAACTCCTACACACACTCGTACACACTCACACACACTAGCACACACATACTCGCACACACTCGCACATACTCGCACACACTCGCATGCACACACTCGCACACACACTCACACACACACTCTCGCATACACACTCGCACAAACTCCTACACACACTCGTACACACTCACACACACTCGCACACACACTTGCACACACTCGCACACACTCGCACATACACACATACACATTCGCACACACTCGCACACACACTCACACACACAGTCCTACACACTCACACACACACTCGCAAACACTCACACACACACTCACTCACACGTACACACTCATGCACACTTGCACACACTAACGCACACTAGCACACACTCGTAAGCATACACTCACACTCACTCACACATTTACTCACACGCACACACTCTCGCACACACTCACACACACTCGCGCACACTCGCACACACTCGCACGCCCACACTCGCACACTCTCGCACACATTTGCACACACTCGCACTCACTTGCACCCACTCGCACGCACACACTCGCACACACTCATACATAATCACATAAACTCGCACACACACACTCGCACACATTCGCACACACTCGCACACACTCACTCACTCACACTCACTCGCACACACTTGCACACACTCGCACACACTCGCACACACAGTCCTACACACTCACACACACACTCGCAAACACTCACACAAACTCACACACACTCACTCACACGCACACACTTGCGCACACTAGCACACACTCGCACGCCCACACTCACACACACTCGCACTCACTCGCACGCACTCGCACGCACACACTCGCACAAACTCACACACACTCGCACACACTCATACACAATCGCACGCACACACACTCGCACACACTCGCACACTCTCGCACACATTCGCACTCACTCGCACGCACACACTCGCACAAACTCGCATGCACACACTCGCACACACACTAACACACACACATTCGCATACACACTCGCACACACTCGCATGCACACACTCGCACACACACTCACACACACACACACTCGCATACACACTCGCACACACTCGCACAAACTCCTACACACACTCGTACACACTCACACACACTCGCACACACACTTGCACACACTCGCATACACTCGCACATACACACATACACATTCGCACACACTCGCACACTCACTCGCACACACAGACCTACACACTCACACACACACTCGCAAACACTCGCACACACACACACTCACTCACACGTACACACTCGCGCACACTCACACACACTCACGCACACTAGCACACACTCATAAGCATACACTCACACTCACTCACACACTTACTCACACGCACACACTCTCGCACACACTCACACACACTCGCCCACACTCGCACACTCTCGCACACATTTTCACACACGCGCACTCACTCACACCCACTCGCACGCACACACTCGCACACACTCATACACAATCACACAAACTCGCACACACACACTCGCACACATTCACACACACTCACACACACTCACTCACTCACACTCACTCGCACACACAGTCCTACACAATCACACACACTCGCACTCTCGCACCCACACACAAACTGGCACACACTCAAACACACTCACTCATACACACTCGCACACACTCACTCGCCCACACACACACACACTCGCACACACTCGCACCCAGTCACTCGAGCACACTCGCACACCCTCGCACGCACACACTCGCACACACTCACATGCACACACTCATGCACACACACTCGCGCACACTCGTGCACACTCGCACGCACACATTCACACACATTCGCACTCACTTGCACACACTCGTACGCACACACTGGCACACACTCGCACACACTCGCACACACACACTCGCACATACTCGCTCACACTCGCACACACTCGCACGCACACACTCGCACACACTCGCATGCACACACTCGCACACACACTCACACACACACACTCGCATACACACTCGCACAAACTCCTACACACACTCGTACACACTCACACACACTAGCACACACACACTCGCACACACTCGCATGCACACACTCGCACACACACTCACACACACACTCTCGCATACACACTCGCACAAACTCCTACACACACTCGTACACACTCACACACACTCGCACACACACTTGCACACACTCGCACACACTCGCACATACACACATACACATTCGCACACACTCGCACACACACTCACACACACAGTCCTACACACTCACACACACTCGCAAACACTCGCACACACTCACACACACACTCACTCACACGTACACACTCATGCACACTTGCACACACTCATGCACACTAGCACACACTCGTAAGCATACACTCACACTCACTCACACATTTACTCACACGCACACACTCTCGCACACACTCACACACACTCGCGCACACTCGCACACACTCGCACGCCCACACTCGCACACTCTCGCACACATTTGCACACACTCGCACTCACTTGCACCCACTCGCACGCACACACTCGCACACACTCATACATAATCACACAAACTCGCACACACACACTCGCACACATTCGCACACACTCGCACACACTCACTCACTCACACTCACTCGCACACACTTGCACACACTCGCACACACTCGCACACACAGTCCTACACACTCACACACACTCGCAAACACTCACACAAACTCACACACACTCACTCACACGCACACACTTGCGCACACTAGCACACACTCGCACGCCCACACTCACACACATTCGCACTCACTCGCACACACTCGCACGCACACACTCGCACAAACTCACACACACTCGCACACACTCATACACAATCGCATGCACACACACTCGCACACACACACTCGCACACTAGCACACTCTCGCACACATTCACACTCACTCGCACGCACTCGCACGCGCACACTCGAACACACTCGCACAAACACACACACACTCGCACACACTTATACACAAACGCACACACACTCGTACACACACTCGCACACACTCGCACACACTCGGAAACACTCACTCACACACACTCACACACACACTCGCACACACTCACACACACTTGCACACACTCGCACACACTCACACGCACACACACTTGCACACACACTCACACACACTCGCACACACTCACAAGCACACACTCGCACACACACTCGCACACACTCACACACACACTCACACGCACACACTCGCACAAACAGTCGCACACACTCGCACCCACTCACTCGTGCACACTCGCGCACACTCGGGCACATTTGCACACACTCGCACACACTCGCACACTCTCACACACACACTCGCACACACACTCGCACACACTCGAACACACTCGCACACACTCGCAAACACTCGCACATACAGTCCTACAAACTCACACACACTCACACACACTCACACACTCGCGCCCACACACAAACTGGCACACACTCAAACACACTCACTCATACACACTCGCACACAATCACTCGCACACACACACACACTCGCACACACTCGCACCCAGTCACTCGAGCACACTCGCACACCCTCGCACGCACGCACGCACATACTCGCACACACTCACATGCACACACTCACGCACACACACTCGCGCACACTCGTGCACACTCGCACGCACACATTCACACATTCGCACTCACTTGCACACACTCGTACGCACACACTGGCACACACTCGCACACACACACTCACACATACTCGCTCACACTCGCACACACTCGCACGCACACACTCGCACACACTCGCATGCACACACTCGCACACACACTCACACACACACACTCGCATACACACTCGCACAAACTCCTACACACACTCGTACACACTCACACAGACTAGCACACACACACTCGCACACACTCGCACATACTCGCACACACTCGCACACACTCGCATGCACACACTCGCACACACTCACACACACTCTCGCATACACACTCGCACAAACTCCTACACACACTCGTACACACTCACACACACTCGCACACACACTTGCACACACTCGCACACACTCGCACATACACACATACACATTCGCACACACTCGCACACACACTCGCACACAAAGTCCTACACACTCACACACACACTCGCACACACTCACACACACACTCACTCACATGTACACACTCACGCACACTTGCACACACTCACGCACACTAGCACACACTCGTAAGCATACACTCACACTCACACACTTACACGCACACACTCTCGCACACACTCACACACACTCGCGCACACTCGCACACACTCGCACGCCCACACTCGCACACTCTCGCACACATTTGCACACACTCGCATTCACTTGCACCCACTCGCACGCACACACTCGCACACACTCATACACAATCACACAAACTCGCACACACACACTCGCACACATTCGCACACACTCGCACACACTCACTCACTCACACTCACTCGCACACACTTGCACACACTCGCACACACTCGCACACACAGTCCTACACACTCACACACACACTCGCAAGCACTCGCACAAACTCACACACACTCACTCACACGCACACACTTGCGCACACTAGCACACACTCGCACGCCCACACTCACACACATTCGCACTCACTCGCATGCACTCGCACGCACACACTCGCACAAACTCACACACACTCGCACACACTCATACACAATCGCACGCACACACACTCGCACACACACACTCGCACACACTCGCACACTCTCGCACACATTCACACTCACTCGCACGCACTCGCACGCGCACACTCGAACACACTCGCACAAACTCACACACACTCGTACACACACTCGCACACACTCACACACACTCACACAGACACTCACACACACACACTCGCACACACTCACACACACTTGCACACACTCGCACACACTCACACGCACACACACTCGCACACACACTCGCACACACTCACAAGCACACACTTGCACACACACTCGCACACACTCGCACGCACACACTCGCACACACTCGCATGCACACACTCGCACACACACTCACACACACACACACTCGCATACACACTCGCACAAACTCCTACACACACTCGTACACACTCACACACACTAGCACACACACACTCGCACACACTCGCACATACTCGCACACACTCGCATGCACACGCTCGCACACACACTCACACACACACTCTCGCATACACACTCGCACAAACTCCTACACACACTCGTACACACTCACACACACTCGCACACACACTTGCACACACTCGCACACACTCGCACATACACACATACACATTCGCACACACTCGCACACACACTCACACACACAGTCCTACACACTCACACACACACTCGCAAACACTCGCACACACTCACACACACACTCACTCACACGTACACACTCATGCACACTTGCACACACTCACGCACACTAGCACACACTCGTAAGCATACACTCACACTCACTCACACATTTACTCACACGCACACACTCTCGCACACACTCACACACACTCGCGCACACTCGCACACACTCGCACACTCTCGCACACATTTGCACACACTCGCACTCACTTGCACCCACTCGCACGCACACACTCGCACACACTCATACATAATCACACAAACTCGCACACACACACTCGCACACATTCGCACACACTCGCACACACTCACTCACTCACACTCACTCGCACACACTTGCACACACTCGCACACACTCGCACACACAGTCCTACACACTCACACACACACTCGCAAACACTCACACAAACTCACACACACTCACTCACACGCACACACTTGCGCACACTAGCACACACTCGCACGCCCACACTCACACACATTCGCACTCACTCGCACGCACTCGCACGCACACACTCGCACAAACTCACACACACTCGCACACACTCATACACAATCGCATGCACACACACTCGCACACACACACTCGCACACTAGCACACTCTCGCACACATTCACACTCACTCGCACGCACTCGCACGCGCACACTCGAACACACTCGCACAAACACACACACACTCGCACACACTTATACACAAACGCACACACACTCGTACACACACTCGCACACACTCGCACACACTCGCACACACTCACTCACACACACTCACACACACTCGCACACACTCACACACACTTGCACACACTCGCACACACTCACACGCACACACACTTGCACACACACTCACACACACTCGCACACACTCACAAGCACACACTCGCACACACACTCGCACACACTCACACACACACTCACACGCACACACTCGCACAAACAGTCGCACACACTCGCACCCACTCACTCGTGCACACTCGCGCACACTCGGGCACATTTGCACACACTCGCACACACTCGCACACTCTCACACACACACTCGCACACACACTCGCACACACTCGAACACACTCGCACACACTCGCAAACACTCGCACATACAGTCCTACAAACTCACACACACTCACACACACTCACACACTCGCACCCACACACAAACTGGCACACACTCAAACACACTCACTCATACACACTCGCACACAATCACTCGCACACACACACACACTCACACACACACACTCGCATACACACTCGCACAAACTCCTACACACACTCGTACACACTCACACACACTAGCACACACACACTCGCACACACGCGCACATACTCGCACACACTCGCACACACTCGCATGCACACACTCGCACACACTCACACACACTCTCGCATACACACTCGCACAAACTCCTACACACACTCGTACACACTCACACACACTCGCACACACACTTGCACACACTCGCACACACTCGCACATACACACATACACATTCGCACACACTCGCACACAAAGTCCTACACACTCACACACACACTCGCACACACTCACACACACACTCACTCACACGTACACACTCACGCACACTTGCACACACTCACGCACACTAGCACACACTCGCACACACACTCGCACACACTCACAAGCACACACTTGCACACACACTCGCACACACTCACACGCACACACTCGCACAAACAGACGCACACACTCGCACCCACTCACTCGTGCACACTCGCGCACACTCGGGCACATTTGCACACACTCGCACACACTCGCAGACTCTCGCACACACACTCGCACACACACTCGCACACACTCGAACACACTCGCACTCACTCGCAAACACTCGCACATACAGTCCTACAAACTCACACACACTCACACACTCCACCCACACACAAACTGGCACACACTCAAACACACTCACTCATACACACTCGCACACACTCACTCGCACACACACACACTCGCACACACTCGCACCCAGTCACTCGAGCACACTCGCACACACTCGCACGCACGCACACACTCGCACACACTCACACGCACACAGTCACGCACACACACTCGCGCACACTCGTGCACACTTGCACGCACACATTCGCACACATTCGCACTCACTTGCACACACTCGTGCGCACACACTGGCACACACTGGCACACACTGGCACACACACTCTCGCACACACTCGCACACACTTGCACATACTAGCACACACACACTCGCACATATTCGCACACACTCGCACGCACACACTCGCACACACTCGCATGCACACACTCGCACACACACTCTCACACACACTCACATACACACTCGCACACACTCGCACAAACTCCTACACACACTCGTACACACACACTCGCACACACACTCGCACACACTCGCACACACTCGCACATACACACATACACATTCGCACACACTCGCACACACACTCGCACACACAGTCCTACACACTCACACACACTCGCAAACACTCGCACACACTCACACACACACTCACTCACACGTACACACTCGCGCACACTCGCACACACTCACATACACACTCGCACACACTCGCACACACTCACACACTCTCGCACACATTCGCACTCACTCGCACGCACACACTCTCACACACTCGCACAAACTCACACACACTCGCACACACTCATACACAATCACACAAACTCGCACACACACACTCGCACACATTCGCACACACTCGCACACACTCACTCACTCACACTCACTCGCACACACTTGCACACACTCGCACACACTCGCACACACAGTCCTACACACTCACACACACACTCGCAAACACTCGCACAAACTCACACACACTCACTCACACGCACACACTTGCGCACACTAGCACACACTCGCACGCCCACACTCACACACATTCGCACTCACTCGCATGCACTCGCACGCACACACTCGCACAAACTCACACACACTCGCACACACTCATACACAATCGCACGCACACACACTCGCACACACACACTCGCACACACTCGCACACTCTCGCACACATTCACACTCACTCGCACGCACTCGCACGCGCACACTCGAACACACTCGCACAAACTCACACACTCGTACACACACTCGCACACACTCACACACACTCACACACACACTCACACACACACACTCGCACACACTCACACACACTTGCACACACTCGCACACACTCACACGCACACACACTCGCACACACACTCGCACACACTCACAAGCACACACTTGCACACACACTCGCACACACTCACACGCACACACTCGCACAAACAGTCGCACACACTCGCACCCACTCACTCGTGCACACTCGCGCACACTCGGGCACATTTGCACACACTCGCACACACTCGCAGACTCTCGCACACACACTCGCACACACACTCGCACACACTCGAACACACTCGCACTCACTCGCAAACACTCGCACATACAGTCCTACAAACTCACACACACTCACACACTCCACCCACACACAAACTGGCACACACTCAAACACACTCACTCATACACACTCGCACACACTCACTCGCACACACACACACTCGCACACACTCGCACCCAGTCACTCGAGCACACTCGCACACACTCGCACGCACGCACACACTCGCACACACTCACACGCACACAGTCACGCACACACACTCGCGCACACTCGTGCACACTTGCACGCACACATTCGCACACATTCGCACTCACTTGCACACACTCGTGCGCACACACTGGCACACACTGGCACACACTGGCACACACACTCTCGCACACACTCGCACACACTTGCACATACTAGCACACACACACTCGCACATATTCGCACACACTCGCACGCACACACTCGCACACACTCGCATGCACACACTCGCACACACACTCTCACACACACTCACATACACACTCGCACACACTCGCACAAACTCCTACACACACTCGTACACACACACTCGCACACACACTCGCACACACTCGCACACACTCGCACATACACACATACACATTCGCACACACTCGCACACACACTCGCACACACAGTCCTACACACTCACACACACACTCGCAAACACTCGCACACACTCACACACACACTCACTCACACGTACACACTCGCGCACACTCGCACACACTCACATACACACTCGCACACACTCGCACACACTCACACACTCTCGCACACATTCGCACTCACTCGCACGCACACACTCTCACACACTCGCACAAACTCACACACACTCGCACACACTTATACACAATCGCACACACACACTCACTCACTCACACTCACTCGCACACACTTGCACACACTCGCACACACTCGCACACACAGTCCTACACACTCAAACACACTCGCAAACACTCGCACAAACTCACACACACTCACTCACATGCACACACTCGCACACACTCGCACACACAGTCCTACACACTCACACACACTCGCAAACACTCGCACAAACTCACACACACTCACTCACACGCACACACTTGCACACACTAGCACACACTCGCACGCCCACACTTGCACACACTCACACTCATTCGCACGCACTCGCACGCACACACTCGCACACACTCGCACATACTCGCACACACTTGCACACACTCGCACACACTCGCATGCACAAACTCGCACACACACTCACAAACACACACTCGCATACACACTCGCACAAACTCCTACACACACTCGTACACACTCACACACACTCGCACACACACTTGCACACACTCACACACACTTGCACATACACACATACACATTCGCACACACTCGCACACACACTCGCACACACAGTCCTACACACACACTCGCAAACACTCGCACACACTCACACACACACTCACTCACACGTACACACTCGCACACACTCGCACACACTCACGCACACTAGCACACACTCATAAGCATACACTCACACTCACTCACACGAACACACTCTCGCACACACTCGCGCACACTCGCACACACTCGCACGCCCACACTCGCACACTCTCGCACACATTTGCACACACTCACACTCACTCACACCCACTCACACGCACACACTCGCACACACTCATACACAATCACACAAACTCGCACACACACACTCGCACACATTCGCACACACTCGCACACACTCACTCACACTCACTCGCACACACTTGCACACACTCGCACACACTCGCACACACAGTCCTACACACTCACACACACTCGCAAACACTCGCACAAACTCACACACACTCACTCACACGCACATACTTGCACACACTAGCACACACTCGCACGCCCACACTTGCACACATTCGCACTCACTCGCACGCACTCGCACGCACACACTCGCACACACTTGCACAAACTCACACACACTCGCACACACTCATACTCAATCGCACAATCGCACAAACTCACACACACTCGCACACACTCACACACTCGCACCCACTCACTCGTGCACACTCGCACACATTCGCACTCACTCGCACGCACTCGCACGCACACACTCGCACAAACTCACACACACTCGCACACACTCATACACAATCGCACGCACACACACTCGCACACACACACTCACACATACTCGCACACTCTCGCACACATACGCACTCACTCGCACGCACACACTCTCACACACTCGCACAAACTCACACACACTCGCACACACTTATACACAATCGGACACACACACTCACTCACTCACACTCACTCGCACACACTTGCACACACTCGCACACACTCGCACACACAGTCCTACACACTCACACACCCTCGCAAACACTCGCACAAACTCACACACACTCACTCACACGCACACACTTGCACACACTAGCACACACTCGCACGCCCACACTTGCACACACTCACTCGCACGCACTCGCACACACACACTCGCACACACTCGCACATACTCGCACACACTCGCACACACTCGCATGCACACACTCGCACACACACTCACAAACACACACTCGCATACACACTCGCACACACTCGCACAAACTCCTACACACACTCGTACACACTCACACACACTCGCACACACACTTGCACACACTTGCACACACTCGCACATACACGCATACACATTCGCACACACTCGCACACACACTCGCACACACAGTCCTACACACACACTCGCAAACACTCGCACACACTCACACACACACTCACTCACACGTACACACTCGCACACACTCGCACACACTCACGCACACTAGCACACACTCGTAAGCATACACTCACATTCACTCACACACTTACTCACACGCACACACTCTCGCACACACTCACACACACTCGCGCACACTCGCACACACTCGCATGCCCACACTCGCACATTCTCGCACACATTTGCACACACTCGCACTCACTCACACCCACTCGCACGCACACACTCGCACACACTCATACACAATCACACAAACTCGCACACACACACTCGCACACATTCGCACACACTCGCACACACTCACTCACTCACACTCACTCGCACACACTTGCACACACTAGCACACACTCGCACGCCCACACTTGCACACATTCGCACTCACTCGCACGCACTCGCACGCACACACTCGCACACACTCGCACAAACTCACACACACTCGCACACACTCATACTCAATCGCACAATCGCACAAACTCACACACACTCGCACACACTCACACACTTGCACCCACTCACTCGTGCACACTCGCACACATTTGCACGCACTCGCACGCACACACTCGCACAAACTCACACACACTCGCACACACTCATACACAATCGCACGCACACACACTCGCACACACACACTCACACACACTCGCACACTCTCGCACACATACGCACTCACTCGCACGCACACACTCTCACACACTCGCACAAACTCACACACACTCGCACACACTTATACACAATCGCACACACACACTCACTCACTCACACTCACTCGCACACACTTGCACACACTCGCACACACTCGCACACACAGTCCTACACACTCACACACACTCGCAAACACTCGCACAAACTCACACAAACTCACTCACACGCACACACTTGCACACACTAGCACACACTCGCACGCCCACACTTGCACACACTCACACTCACTCGCACGCACTCGCACGCACACACTCGCACACACTCGCACATACTCGCACACACTTGCACACACTCGCATGCACACACTCGCACACACACTCACAAACACACACTCGCATACACACTCGCACACACTCGCACAAACTCCTACACACACTCGTACACACTCACACACACTCGCACACACACTTGCACACACTCGCACACACTCGCACATACACACATACACATTCGCACACACTCGCACACACACTCGCACACACAGTCCTACACACACGCTCGCAAACACTCGCACACACTCACACACACACTCACTCACACGTACACACTTGCACACACTCGTACACACTCACGCACACTAGCACACACTCGTAAGCATACACTCACATTCACTCACACACTTACCCACACGCACACACTCTCGCACACACTCACACACACTCGCGCACACTCGCACACACTCGCAAGCCCACACTCGCACACTCTCGCACACATTTGCACACACTTGCACTCACTCACACCCACTCGCACGCACACACTCGCACACACTCATACACAATCACACAAACTCACACACACACACTCGCACACATTCGCACACACTCGCACACACTCACTCACTCACACTCACTCGCACACACTTGCACACACTCGCACACACTCGCACACACAGTCCTACACACTCACACACACTCGCAAACACTCGCACAAACTCACACACACTCACTCACACGCACACACTTGCACACACTAGCACACACTCGCACGCCCACACTTGCACACATTCGCACTCACTCGCACGCACTCGCATGCACACACTCGCACACACTCGCACAAACTCACACACACTCGCACACAGTCACACACTCGCACCCACTCACTCGTGCACACTCGCACACATTTGCACTCACTCGCACGCACTCGCACGCACACACTCGCACAAACTCACACACACTCGCACACACTCATACACAATCGCATGCACACACTCGCACACACACACTCGCACACACTCGCACACTCTCGCACACATACGCACTCACTCGCACGCACTCGCACGCACACACTCTCACACACTCGCACAAACTCACACACTCGCACACACTTATACGCAATCGCACACACACACTCACTAACTCACACTCACTCGCACACACTTGCACACACTCGCACACACTCGCACACACTCATACACAATCGCACCAACTCACACACACTCGTACACACTCGCACCCACTCACTCGTGTACACTCGCAAACATTCGCACTCACTCGCACACACTCGCACGCACACACTCGCACAAACTCACACACACTCGCACACACTCATACACAATCGCACACACACACACTCGCACACACACACTTGCACACACTCGCACACTCTCGCACACATTCACACTCACTCGCACGCACTCGCACGCACACACTCGCACACACTCGCACAAACTCACACACACTCGCACACACTTATACACAATCGCACACACACACACTCGTACACACACTCGCACACACTCGCACACACTCACTCACACACACTCACACACACACTCGCACACACTCACACACACTCGCACACACTCACATGCACACACACTCGCACACACTCACACACACTCGCACACACTCACAAGCACACACTCGCACAGACACTCGCTCACACTCACAAGCACACACTCACACGCACACACTCGCACACACTCGCACACACTCACACCCACTCACTCGTGCACACTCGCGCACACTCAGGCACATTTGCACACACTCGCACACACTCGCACACTCTCGCACACACACTCGCACACACACTCGCACACACTCGAACACACTCACACACACTCACAAACAATCGCACATACAGTCCTACAAACTCACACACACTCACACACACTCACACACTCGCACCCACACACAAACTGGCACACACTCAAACACACTCACTCATACACACTCGCACACACTCACTCGCACACACACACACTCGCACACACTCGCACCCAGTCACTCGAGCACACTCGCACACACTCGCACGCACACACGCACACACTCGCACACACTCACACGCACACACTCACGCACACACTCGCGCACACTCGTGCACACTCGCACGCACACATTCGCACACATTCGCACTCAATTGCACACACTGGCACACACTGGCACACACTGGCACACACACACTCGCACACACTCGCACACACTCGCACACACTTGCACACACTAGCACACACACTCGCACATACTCGCACACACTCGCACACACTCGCACGCACACACTCGCATGCACACACTCGCACACACACTCACACACACACACTCACATACACACTCGCACACACTCGCACAAACTCCTACACACACACGTACACACTCGCACACACACTCGCACACACTCGCACATACACACATACACATTCACACACACTCGCACACACACTCGCACACACAGTCCTACACACTCACACACACACTCGCAAACACTCGCACACACTCACACACACACTCACTCACACATACACACTCGCGCACACTCATGCACACTAGCACACACTCGTAAGCATACACTCACACTCACTCACACACTTACTCACACGCACACACTCTTGCACACACTCACACACACTCGCGCACACTCGCACACTCTCGCACACATTTGCACACACTCGCACTCACTCGCACCCACTCGCACGCACACACTCGCACACACTCATACACAATCACACAAACTCGCACACACACACTCGCACACATTCGCACACACTCGCACACACGCACTCACTCACACTCACTCGCACACACTTGCACACACTCGCACACACTCGCACACACAGTCCTACACACTCACACACACACTCGCAAACACTCGCACAAACTCACACACACTCACTCACACGCACACACTTGCGCACACTAGCACACACTCGCACGCCCACACTCGCACACATTCGCACTCACTCGCACGCACACACTCGCACAAACTCACACACACTCGCACACACTCATACACAATCGCACGCACACACACGCGCACACACTCGCACACATTTGCACTCACTCGCACGCACTCGCATGCACACACTCGCACAAACTCACACACACTGGCACACACTTATACACAATCGCACACACACACTCTAACACACACTCGCACACACTCGCACACACTCACTCACACACACTCACACACACACTCGCACACACTCACACACACTTGCACACACTCGCACACACTCACACGCACACACACTCACACACACTCACACACACTCGCACAAACTCACAAGCACAAACTCGCACACACACTCGCACACACTCACACGCACACACTCACACGCACACACTCGCACACACACTCGCACACACTCACACCCACTCACTCGTGCACACTCACGCACACTCGGGCACATTTGCACACACTCGCACACACTCGCACACTCTCGCACACACACTCGCACACACACCTGCACAAACTCGAACACACTCGCACACACTCGCAAACACTCGCACATACAGTCCTACAAACTCACACACACTCACACACACTCGCACCCACACACAAACTGGCACACACTCAAACACACTCACTCATACACACTCGCACACACTCACTCGCACACACACACACACACTCGCACACACTCGCACCCAGTCACTCGAGCACACTCGCACACCCTCGCACGCACGCACACACTCGCACACACTCACATGCACACACTCACGCACACACACTCGCGCACACTCATGTACACTCGCACGCACACATTCACACACATTCGCACGCACTTGCACACACTCGTACGCACACACTGGCACACACTGGCACACACTCGCACACACACACTCGCACATACTCGCTCACACTCGCACACACTCGCACGCACACACTCGCACACACTCGCATGCACACACTCGCACACACACTCACACACACACACTCGCATACACACTCGCACAAACTCCTACACACACTCGTACACACTCACACACACTAGCACACACACACTCGCACATACTCGCACACACTCGCACACACTCGCATGCACACACTCGCACACACACTCACACACACCCTCTCGCATACACACTCGCACAAACTCCTACACACACTCGTACACACTCACACACACTCGCACACACACTTGCACACACTCGCACATACACACATACACATTCGCACACACTCGCACACACACTCGCACACACAGTCCTACACACTCACACACACACTCGCAAACACTCGCACACACTCACACACACACTCACTCACACATACACACTCACGCACACTTGCACACACTCACGCACACTAGCACACACTCATAAGCATACACTCACACTCACTCACACACTTACTCACACGCACACACTCTCGCACACACTCACACACACTCGCGCACACTCGCACACACTCGCACGCCCACACTCGCACACTCTCGCACACATTTGCACACACTCGCACTCACTTGCACCCACTCGCACGCACACACTCGCACACACTCATACACAATCACACAAACTCGCACACACACACTCGCACACATTCGCACACACTCGCACACACTCACTCACTCACACTCACTCGCACACACTTGCACACACTCGCACACACAGTCCTACACACTCACACACACACTCGCAAACACTCGCACAAACTCACACACACTCACTCACACGCACACACACTCGCATGCCCACACTCACACACATTTGCACTCACTCGCATGCACTCGCACGCGCACACTCGAACACACTCGCACAAACACACACACACTCGCACACACTTATACACAAACGCACACACACTCGTACACACACTCGCACACACTCGCACACACTCGCACACACTCACTCACACACACTCACACACACTCGCACACACTCACACACACTTGCACACACTCGCACACACTCACACGCACACACACTTGCACACACACTCACACACACTCGCACACACTCACAAGCACACACTCGCACACACACTCGCACACACTCACACACACACTCACACGCACACACTCGCACAAACAGTCGCACACACTCGCACCCACTCACTCGTGCACACTCGCGCACACTCGGGCACATTTGCACACACTCGCACACACTCGCACACTCTCACACACACACTCGCACACACACTCGCACACACTCGAACACACTCGCACACACTCGCAAACACTCGCACATACAGTCCTACAAACTCACACACACTCACACACACTCACACACTCGCACCCACACACAAACTGGCACACACTCAAACACACTCACTCATACACACTCGCACACAATCACTCGCACACACACACACACTCACACACACACACTCGCATACACACTCGCACAAACTCCTACACACACTCGTACACACTCACACACACTAGCACACACACACTCGCACACACGCGCACATACTCGCACACACTCGCACACACTCGCATGCACACACTCGCACACACTCACACACACTCTCGCATACACACTCGCACAAACTCCTACACACACTCGTACACACTCACACACACTCGCACACACACTTGCACACACTCGCACACACTCGCACATACACACATACACATTCGCACACACTCGCACACAAAGTCCTACACACTCACACACACACTCGCACACACTCACACACACACTCACTCACACGTACACACTCACGCACACTTGCACACACTCACGCACACTAGCACACACTCGCACACACACTCGCACACACTCACAAGCACACACTTGCACACACACTCGCACACACTCACACGCACACACTCGCACAAACAGACGCACACACTCGCACCCACTCACTCGTGCACACTCGCGCACACTCGGGCACATTTGCACACACTCGCACACACTCGCAGACTCTCGCACACACACTCGCACACACACTCGCACACACTCGAACACACTCGCACTCACTCGCAAACACTCGCACATACAGTCCTACAAACTCACACACACTCACACACTCCACCCACACACAAACTGGCACACACTCAAACACACTCACTCATACACACTCGCACACACTCACTCGCACACACACACACTCGCACACACTCGCACCCAGTCACTCGAGCACACTCGCACACACTCGCACGCACGCACACACTCGCACACACTCACACGCACACAGTCACGCACACACACTCGCGCACACTCGTGCACACTTGCACGCACACATTCGCACACATTCGCACTCACTTGCACACACTCGTGCGCACACACTGGCACACACTGGCACACACTGGCACACACACTCTCGCACACACTCGCACACACTTGCACATACTAGCACACACACACTCGCACATATTCGCACACACTCGCACGCACACACTCGCACACACTCGCATGCACACACTCGCACACACACTCTCACACACACTCACATACACACTCGCACACACTCGCACAAACTCCTACACACACTCGTACACACACACTCGCACACACACTCGCACACACTCGCACACACTCGCACATACACACATACACATTCGCACACACTCGCACACACACTCGCACACACAGTCCTACACACTCACACACACTCGCAAACACTCGCACACACTCACACACACACTCACTCACACGTACACACTCGCGCACACTCGCACACACTCACATACACACTCGCACACACTCGCACACACTCACACACTCTCGCACACATTCGCACTCACTCGCACGCACACACTCTCACACACTCGCACAAACTCACACACACTCGCACACACTCATACACAATCACACAAACTCGCACACACACACTCGCACACATTCGCACACACTCGCACACACTCACTCACTCACACTCACTCGCACACACTTGCACACACTCGCACACACTCGCACACACAGTCCTACACACTCACACACACACTCGCAAACACTCGCACAAACTCACACACACTCACTCACACGCACACACTTGCGCACACTAGCACACACTCGCACGCCCACACTCACACACATTCGCACTCACTCGCATGCACTCGCACGCACACACTCGCACAAACTCACACACACTCGCACACACTCATACACAATCGCACGCACACACACTCGCACACACACACTCGCACACACTCGCACACTCTCGCACACATTCACACTCACTCGCACGCACTCGCACGCGCACACTCGAACACACTCGCACAAACTCACACACTCGTACACACACTCGCACACACTCACACACACTCACACACACACTCACACACACACACTCGCACACACTCACACACACTTGCACACACTCGCACACACTCACACGCACACACACTCGCACACACACTCGCACACACTCACAAGCACACACTTGCACACACACTCGCACACACTCACACGCACACACTCGCACAAACAGTCGCACACACTCGCACCCACTCACTCGTGCACACTCGCGCACACTCGGGCACATTTGCACACACTCGCACACACTCGCAGACTCTCGCACACACACTCGCACACACACTCGCACACACTCGAACACACTCGCACTCACTCGCAAACACTCGCACATACAGTCCTACAAACTCACACACACTCACACACTCCACCCACACACAAACTGGCACACACTCAAACACACTCACTCATACACACTCGCACACACTCACTCGCACACACACACACTCGCACACACTCGCACCCAGTCACTCGAGCACACTCGCACACACTCGCACGCACGCACACACTCGCACACACTCACACGCACACAGTCACGCACACACACTCGCGCACACTCGTGCACACTTGCACGCACACATTCGCACACATTCGCACTCACTTGCACACACTCGTGCGCACACACTGGCACACACTGGCACACACTGGCACACACACTCTCGCACACACTCGCACACACTTGCACATACTAGCACACACACACTCGCACATATTCGCACACACTCGCACGCACACACTCGCACACACTCGCATGCACACACTCGCACACACACTCTCACACACACTCACATACACACTCGCACACACTCGCACAAACTCCTACACACACTCGTACACACACACTCGCACACACACTCGCACACACTCGCACACACTCGCACATACACACATACACATTCGCACACACTCGCACACACACTCGCACACACAGTCCTACACACTCACACACACACTCGCAAACACTCGCACACACTCACACACACACTCACTCACACGTACACACTCGCGCACACTCGCACACACTCACATACACACTCGCACACACTCGCACACACTCACACACTCTCGCACACATTCGCACTCACTCGCACGCACACACTCTCACACACTCGCACAAACTCACACACACTCGCACACACTTATACACAATCGCACACACACACTCACTCACTCACACTCACTCGCACACACTTGCACACACTCGCACACACTCGCACACACAGTCCTACACACTCAAACACACTCGCAAACACTCGCACAAACTCACACACACTCACTCACATGCACACACTCGCACACACTCGCACACACAGTCCTACACACTCACACACACTCGCAAACACTCGCACAAACTCACACACACTCACTCACACGCACACACTTGCACACACTAGCACACACTCGCACGCCCACACTTGCACACACTCACACTCATTCGCACGCACTCGCACGCACACACTCACACACACTCGCACATACTCGCACACACTTGCACACACTCGCACACACTCGCATGCACAAACTCGCACACACACTCACAAACACACACTCGCATACACACTCGCACAAACTCCTACACACACTCGTACACACTCACACACACTCGCACACACACTTGCACACACTCACACACACTTGCACATACACACATACACATTCGCACACACTCGCACACACACTCGCACACACAGTCCTACACACACACTCGCAAACACTCGCACACACTCACACACACACTCACTCACACGTACACACTCGCACACACTCGCACACACTCACGCACACTAGCACACACTCATAAGCATACACTCACACTCACTCACACGAACACACTCTCGCACACACTCGCGCACACTCGCACACACTCGCACGCCCACACTCGCACACTCTCGCACACATTTGCACACACTCACACTCACTCACACCCACTCACACGCACACACTCGCACACACTCATACACAATCACACAAACTCGCACACACACACTCGCACACATTCGCACACACTCGCACACACTCACTCACACTCACTCGCACACACTTGCACACACTCGCACACACTCGCACACACAGTCCTACACACTCACACACACTCGCAAACACTCGCACAAACTCACACACACTCACTCACACGCACATACTTGCACACACTAGCACACACTCGCACGCCCACACTTGCACACATTCGCACTCACTCGCACGCACTCGCACGCACACACTCGCACACACTTGCACAAACTCACACACACTCGCACACACTCATACTCAATCGCACAATCGCACAAACTCACACACACTCGCACACACTCACACACTCGCACCCACTCACTCGTGCACACTCGCACACATTCGCACTCACTCGCACGCACTCGCACGCACACACTCGCACAAACTCACACACACTCGCACACACTCATACACAATCGCACGCACACACACTCGCACACACACACTCACACATACTCGCACACTCTCGCACACATACGCACTCACTCGCACACACTCGCACGCACACACTCTCACACACTCGCACAAACTCACACACACTCGCACACACTTATACACAATCGGACACACACACTCACTCACTCACACTCACTCGCACACACTTGCACACACTCGCACACACTCGCACACACAGTCCTACACACTCACACACCCTCGCAAACACTCGCACAAACTCACACACACTCACTCACACGCACACACTTGCCCACACTAGCACACACTCGCACGCCCACACTTGCACACACTCACTCGCACGCACTCGCACACACACACTCGCACACACTCGCACATACTCGCACACACTCGCACACACTCGCATGCACACACTCGCACACACACTCACAAACACACACTCGCATACACACTCGCACACACTCGCACAAACTCCTACACACACTCGTACACACTCACACACACTCGCACACACACTTGCACACACTTGCACACACTCGCACATACACGCATACACATTCGCACACACTCGCACACACACTCGCACACACAGTCCTACACACACACTCGCAAACACTCGCACACACTCACACACACACTCACTCACACGTACACACTCGCACACACTCGCACACACTCACGCACACTAGCACACACTCGTAAGCATACACTCACATTCACTCACACACTTACTCACACGCACACACTCTCGCACACACTCACACACACTCGCGCACACTCGCACACACTCGCATGCCCACACTCGCACATTCTCGCACACATTTGCACACACTCGCACTCACTCACACCCACTCGCACGCACACACTCGCACACACTCATACACAATCACACAAACTCGCACACACACACTCGCACACATTCGCACACACTCGCACACACTCACTCACTCACACTCACTCGCACACACTTGCACACACTAGCACACACTCGCACGCCCACACTTGCACACATTCGCACTCACTCGCACGCACTCGCACGCACACACTCGCACACACTCGCACAAACTCACACACACTCGCACACACTCATACTCAATCGCACAATCGCACAAACTCACACACACTCGCACACACTCACACACTTGCACCCACTCACTCGTGCACACTCGCACACATTTGCACGCACTCGCACGCACACACTCGCACAAACTCACACACACTCGCACACACTCATACACAATCGCACGCACACACACTCGCACACACACACTCACACACACTCGCACACTCTCGCACACATACGCACTCACTCGCACGCACACACTCTCACACACTCGCACAAACTCACACACACTCGCACACACTTATACACAATCGCACACACACACTCACTCACTCACACTCACTCGCACACACTTGCACACACTCGCACACACTCGCACACACAGTCCTACACACTCACACACACTCGCAAACACTCGCACAAACTCACACAAACTCACTCACACGCACACACTTGCACACACTAGCACACACTCGCACGCCCACACTTGCACACACTCACACTCACTCGCACGCACTCGCACGCACACACTCGCACACACTCGCACATACTCGCACACACTTGCACACACTCGCATGCACACACTCGCACACACACTCACAAACACACACTCGCATACACACTCGCACACACTCGCACAAACTCCTACACACACTCGTACACACTCACACACACTCGCACACACACTTGCACACACTCGCACACACTCGCACATACACACATACACATTCGCACACACTCGCACACACACTCGCACACACAGTCCTACACACACGCTCGCAAACACTCGCACACACTCACACACACACTCACTCACACGTACACACTTGCACACACTCGTACACACTCACGCACACTAGCACACACTCGTAAGCATACACTCACATTCACTCACACACTTACCCACACGCACACACTCTCGCACACACTCACACACACTCGCGCACACTCGCACACACTCGCAAGCCCACACTCGCACACTCTCGCACACATTTGCACACACTTGCACTCACTCACACCCACTCGCACGCACACACTCGCACACACTCATACACAATCACACAAACTCACACACACACACTCGCACACATTCGCACACACTCGCACACACTCACTCACTCACACTCACTCGCACACACTTGCACACACTCGCACACACTCGCACACACAGTCCTACACACTCACACACACTCGCAAACACTCGCACAAACTCACACACACTCACTCACACGCACACACTTGCACACACTAGCACACACTCGCACGCCCACACTTGCACACATTCGCACTCACTCGCACGCACTCGCATGCACACACTCGCACACACTCGCACAAACTCACACACACTCGCACACAGTCACACACTCGCACCCACTCACTCGTGCACACTCGCACACATTTGCACTCACTCGCACGCACTCGCACGCACACACTCGCACAAACTCACACACACTCGCACACACTCATACACAATCGCATGCACACACTCGCACACACACACTCGCACACACTCGCACACTCTCGCACACATACGCACTCACTCGCACGCACTCGCACGCACACACTCTCACACACTCGCACAAACTCACACACTCGCACACACTTATACGCAATCGCACACACACACTCACTAACTCACACTCACTCGCACACACTTGCACACACTCGCACACACTCGCACACACTCATACACAATCGCACCAACTCACACACACTCGTACACACTCGCACCCACTCACTCGTGTACACTCGCAAACATTCGCACTCACTCGCACACACTCGCACGCACACACTCGCACAAACTCACACACACTCGCACACACTCATACACAATCGCACACACACACACTCGCACACACACACTTGCACACACTCGCACACTCTCGCACACATTCACACTCACTCGCACGCACTCGCACGCACACACTCGCACACACTCGCACAAACTCACACACACTCGCACACACTTATACACAATCGCACACACACACACTCGTACACACACTCGCACACACTCGCACACACTCACTCACACACACTCACACACACACTCGCACACACTCACACACACTCGCACACACTCACATGCACACACACTCGCACACACTCACACACACTCGCACACACTCACAAGCACACACTCGCACAGACACTCGCTCACACTCACAAGCACACACTCACACGCACACACTCGCACACACTCGCACACACTCACACCCACTCACTCGTGCACACTCGCGCACACTCAGGCACATTTGCACACACTCGCACACACTCGCACACTCTCGCACACACACTCGCACACACACTCGCACACACTCGAACACACTCACACACACTCACAAACAATCGCACATACAGTCCTACAAACTCACACACACTCACACACACTCACACACTCGCACCCACACACAAACTGGCACACACTCAAACACACTCACTCATACACACTCGCACACACTCACTCGCACACACACACACTCGCACACACTCGCACCCAGTCACTCGAGCACACTCGCACACACTCGCACGCACACACGCACACACTCGCACACACTCACACGCACACACTCACGCACACACTCGCGCACACTCGTGCACACTCGCACGCACACATTCGCACACATTCGCACTCACTTGCACACACTGGCACACACTGGCACACACTGGCACACACACACTCGCACACACTCGCACACACTCGCACACACTTGCACACACTAGCACACACACTCGCACATACTCGCACACACTCGCACACACTCGCACGCACACACTCGCATGCACACACTCGCACACACACTCACACACACACACTCACATACACACTCGCACACACTCGCACAAACTCCTACACACACACGTACACACTCGCACACACACTCGCACACACTCGCACATACACACATACACATTCACACACACTCGCACACACACTCGCACACACAGTCCTACACACTCACACACACACTCGCAAACACTCGCACACACTCACACACACACTCACTCACACATACACACTCGCGCACACTCATGCACACTAGCACACACTCGTAAGCATACACTCACACTCACTCACACACTTACTCACACGCACACACTCTTGCACACACTCACACACACTCGCGCACACTCGCACACTCTCGCACACATTTGCACACACTCGCACTCACTCGCACCCACTCGCACGCACACACTCGCACACACTCATACACAATCACACAAACTCGCACACACACACTCGCACACATTCGCACACACTCGCACACACGCACTCACTCACACTCACTCGCACACACTTGCACACACTCGCACACACTCGCACACACAGTCCTACACACTCACACACACACTCGCAAACACTCGCACAAACTCACACACACTCACTCACACGCACACACTTGCGCACACTAGCACACACTCGCACGCCCACACTCGCACACATTCGCACTCACTCGCACGCACACACTCGCACAAACTCACACACACTCGCACACACTCATACACAATCGCACGCACACACACGCGCACACACTCGCACACATTTGCACTCACTCGCACGCACTCGCATGCACACACTCGCACAAACTCACACACACTGGCACACACTTATACACAATCGCACACACACACTCTAACACACACTCGCACACACTCGCACACACTCACTCACACACACTCACACACACACTCGCACACACTCACACACACTTGCACACACTCGCACACACTCACACGCACACACACTCACACACACTCACACACACTCGCACAAACTCACAAGCACAAACTCGCACACACACTCGCACACACTCACACGCACACACTCACACGCACACACTCGCACACACACTCGCACACACTCACACCCACTCACTCGTGCACACTCACGCACACTCGGGCACATTTGCACACACTCGCACACACTCGCACACTCTCGCACACACACTCGCACACACACCTGCACAAACTCGAACACACTCGCACACACTCGCAAACACTCGCACATACAGTCCTACAAACTCACACACACTCACACACACTCGCACCCACACACAAACTGGCACACACTCAAACACACTCACTCATACACACTCGCACACACTCACTCGCACACACACACACACACTCGCACACACTCGCACCCAGTCACTCGAGCACACTCGCACACCCTCGCACGCACGCACACACTCGCACACACTCACATGCACACACTCACGCACACACACTCGCGCACACTCATGTACACTCGCACGCACACATTCACACACATTCGCACGCACTTGCACACACTCGTACGCACACACTGGCACACACTGGCACACACTCGCACACACACACTCGCACATACTCGCTCACACTCGCACACACTCGCACGCACACACTCGCACACACTCGCATGCACACACTCGCACACACACTCACACACACACACTCGCATACACACTCGCACAAACTCCTACACACACTCGTACACACTCACACACACTAGCACACACACACTCGCACATACTCGCACACACTCGCACACACTCGCATGCACACACTCGCACACACACTCACACACACCCTCTCGCATACACACTCGCACAAACTCCTACACACACTCGTACACACTCACACACACTCGCACACACACTTGCACACACTCGCACATACACACATACACATTCGCACACACTCGCACACACACTCGCACACACAGTCCTACACACTCACACACACACTCGCAAACACTCGCACACACTCACACACACACTCACTCACACATACACACTCACGCACACTTGCACACACTCACGCACACTAGCACACACTCATAAGCATACACTCACACTCACTCACACACTTACTCACACGCACACACTCTCGCACACACTCACACACACTCGCGCACACTCGCACACACTCGCACGCCCACACTCGCACACTCTCGCACACATTTGCACACACTCGCACTCACTTGCACCCACTCGCACGCACACACTCGCACACACTCATACACAATCACACAAACTCGCACACACACACTCGCACACATTCGCACACACTCGCACACACTCACTCACTCACACTCACTCGCACACACTTGCACACACTCGCACACACAGTCCTACACACTCACACACACACTCGCAAACACTCGCACAAACTCACACACACTCACTCACACGCACACACACTCGCATGCCCACACTCACACACATTTGCACTCACTCGCATGCACTCGCACGCACACACTCACACAAACTCACACACACTCGCACACACTCATACACAATCGCACACACACTCGCACACACACACTCGCACACACTCGCACACTCTCGCACACATTCACACTCACTCGCACGCGCACACTCGAACACACTCGCACAAACTCACACACACTTGCACACACTTATACACAAACGCACACACACACTCGTACACACACTCGCACACACTCGCACACACTCGCACACACTCACTCACACACACTCACACACACACACTCACACACACTCACACACACTTGCACACACTCGCACACACTCACACGCACACACACTCACGCACACTCACACACTCACAAGCACACACTCGCACACACACTCGCACACACTCACACGCACACACTCACACGCACACACTCGCACAAACAGTCGCACACACTCGCACCCACTCACTCGTGCACACTCGCGCACACTCGGGCACATTTGCACACACTCGCACACACTCGCACACTCTCGCACACACACTCGCACACACACTCGCACACACTCGAACACACTCGCACACACTCGCAAACACTCGCACATACAGTCCTACAAACTCACACACACTCTCACACTCGCACCCAC
The DNA here is from genome assembly GCF_046119375.1 of Phyllobates terribilis. Taxonomy (NCBI): domain Eukaryota; kingdom Metazoa; phylum Chordata; class Amphibia; order Anura; family Dendrobatidae; genus Phyllobates; species Phyllobates terribilis. The sequence goes on from NW_027362853.1 coordinate 5,682,868, forward strand.
ACACAAACTGGCACACACTCAAACACACTCACTCATACACACTCGCACACACTCACTCGCACACACACACACACTCGCACACACTCGCACCCAGTCACTCGAGCACACTCGCACACCCTTGCACGCACGCACACACTCGCACACACTCACATGCACACACTCACGCACACACACTCGTGCACACTCGTGCACACTCGCACGCACACATTCACACACATTCGCACTCACTTGCACACACTCGTACGCACACACTGGCACACACTCGCACACACTCGCACACACACACTCGCACATACTCGCTCACACTCACACACACTCGCACGCACACACTCGCACACACTCGCATGCACACACTCGCACACACACTCACACACACACACACTCGCATACACACTCACACAAACTCCTACACACACTCGTACACACTCACACACACTCGCACACACACACTCGCACACACTCGCACACTCTCGCACACATTCACACTCACTCGCACGCACTCGCACGCACACACTCGTACACACTCGCACAAACTCACACACACTCGCACACACTTATACACAATCGCACACACACACACTCGTACACACACTCGCACACACTCGCACACACTCACTCACACACACTCACACACACACTCGCACACACTCACACACACTCGCACACACTCACATGCACACACACTCGCACACAATCACACACACTCGCACACACTCACAAGCACACACTCGCACAGACACTCGCTCACACTCACAAGCACACACTCACACGCACACACTCGCACACACACTCGCACACACTCACACCCACTCACTCGTGCACACTCGCGCACACTCGGGCACATTTGCACACACTCGCACACACTCGCACACTCTTGCACACACACTCGCACACACACTCGCACACACTCGAACACACTCACACACACTCACAAACAATCGCACATACAGTCCTACAAACTCACACACACTCACACACACTCACACACTCGCACCCACACACAAACTGGCACACACTCAAACACACTAACTCATACACACTCGCACACACTCACTCGCACACACACACACTCGCACACACTCGCACCCAGTCACTCGAGCACACTCGCACACACTCGCACGCACACACGCACACACTCGCACACACTCACACGCACACACTCACGCACACACTCGCGCACACTCGTGCACACTCACACGCACACATTCGCACACATTCGCACTCACTTGCACACACTGGCACACACTGGCACACACACACTCACACACACGCGCACACACTCGCACACACTTGCACACACTAGCACACACACTCGCACACACTCGCACACACTCGCACGCACACACTCGCACACACTCGCATGCACACACTCGCACACACACTCACACACACACTCACATACACACTCGCACACACTCGCACAAGCTCCTACACACACACGTACACACTCACACACACTCGCACACACACTCGCACACACTCGCACATACACACATACACATTCACACACACTCGCACACACACTCGCACACACAGTCCTACACACTCACACACACACTCGCAAACACTCGCACACACTCACACACACACTCACTCACACATACACACTCGCGCACACTCACGCACACTAGCACACACTCGTAAGCATACACTCACACTCACTCACACACTTACTCACACGCACACACTCTCGCACACACTCACACACACTCGCGCACACTCGCACATTCTCGCACACATTTGCACACACTCGCACTCACTCGCACCCACTCGCATGCACACACTCGCACACACTCATACATAATCACACAAACTCGCACACACACACTCGCACACATTCGCACACACTCGAACACACTCACTCACTCACACTCACTCGCACACACTTGCACACACTCGCACACACTCGCACACACAGTCCTACACACTCACACACACTCGCAAACACTCGCACAAACTCACACACACTCACTCACACGCACACACTTGCACACACTAGCACACACTCGCACGCCCACACTTGCACACACTCACACTCATTCGCACGCACTCGCACGCACACACTCGCACACACTCGCACATACTCGCACACACTTGCACACACTCGCACACACTCGCATGCACAAACTCGCACACACACTCACAAACACACACTCGCATACACACTCGCACAAACTCCTACACACACTCGTACACACTCACACACACTCGCACACACACTTGCACACACTCACACACACTTGCACATACACACATACACATTCGCACACACTCGCACACACACTCGCACACACAGTCCTACACACACACTCGCAAACACTCGCACACACTCACACACACACTCACTCACACGTACACACTCGCACACACTCGCACACACTCACGCACACTAGCACACACTCATAAGCATACACTCACACTCACTCACACGAACACACTCTCGCACACACTCGCGCACACTCGCACACACTCGCACGCCCACACTCGCACACTCTCGCACACATTTGCACACACTCACACTCACTCACACCCACTCACACGCACACACTCGCACACACTCATACACAATCACACAAACTCGCACACACACACTCGCACACATTCGCACACACTCGCACACACTCACTCACACTCACTCGCACACACTTGCACACACTCGCACACACAGTCCTACACACTCACACACACTCGCAAACACTCGCACAAACTCACACACACTCACTCACACGCACATACTTGCACACACTAGCACACACTCGCACGCCCACACTTGCACACATTCGCACTCACTCGCACGCACTCGCACGCACACACTCGCACACACTTGCACAAACTCACACACACTCGCACACACTCATACTCAATCGCACAATCGCACAAACTCACACACACTCGCACACACTCACACACTCGCACCCACTCACTCGTGCACACTCGCACACATTCGCACTCACTCGCACGCACTCGCACGCACACACTCGCACAAACTCACACACACTCGCACACACTCATACACAATCGCACGCACACACACTCGCACACACACACTCACACACACTCGCACACTCTCGCACACATACGCACTCACTCGCACACACTCGCACGCACACACTCTCACACACTCGCACAAACTCACACACACTCGCACACACTTATACACAATCGGACACACACACTCACTCACTCACACTCACTCGCACACACTTGCACACACTCGCACACACTCGCACACACAGTCCTACACACTCACACACCCTCGCAAACACTCGCACAAACTCACACACACTCACTCACACGCACACACTTGCACACACTAGCACACACTCGCACGCCCACACTTGCACACACTCACTCGCACGCACTCGCACACACACACTCGCACACACTCGCACATACTCGCACACACTCGCACACACTCGCATGCACACACTCGCACACACACTCACAAACACACACTCGCATACACACTCGCACACACTCGCACAAACTCGCACATACACGCATACACATTCGCACACACTCGCACACACACTCGCACACACAGTCCTACACACTCACACACCCTCGCAAACACTCGCACAAACTCACACACACTCACTCACACGCACACACTTGCACACACTAGCACACACTCGCACGCCCACACTTGCACACACTCACTCGCACGCACTCGCACACACACACTCGCACACACTCGCACATACTCGCACACACTCGCACACACTCGCATGCACACACTCGCACACACACTCACAAACACACACTCGCATACACACTCGCACACACTCGCACAAACTCCTACACACACTCGTACACACTCACACACACTCGCACACACACTTGCACACACTCGCACACACTCGCACATACACGCATACACATTCGCACACACTCGCACACACACTCGCACACACAGTCCTACACACACACTCGCAAACACTCGCACACACTCACACACACACTCACTCACACGTACACACTCGCACACACTCGCACACACTCACGCACACTAGCACACACTCGTAAGCATACACTCACATTCACTCACACACTTACTCACACGCACACACTCTCGCACACACTCACACACACTCGCGCACACTCGCACACACTCGCATGCCCACACTCGCACATTCTCGCACACATTTGCACACACTCGCACTCACTCACACCCACTCGCACGCACACACTCGCACACACTCATACACAATCACACAAACTCGCACACACACACTCGCACACATTCGCACACACTCGCACACACTCACTCACTCACACTCACTCGCACACACTTGCACACACTAGCACACACTCGCACGCCCACACTTGCACACATTCGCACTCACTCGCACGCACTCGCACGCACACACTCGCACACACTCGCACAAACTCACACACACTCGCACACACTCATACTCAATCGCACAATCGCACAAACTCACACACACTCGCACACACTCACACACTTGCACCCACTCACTCGTGCACACTCGCACACATTTGCACGCACTCGCACGCACACACTCGCACAAACTCACACACACTCGCACACACTCATACACAATCGCACGCACACACACTCGCACACACACACTCACACACACTCGCACACTCTCGCACACATACGCACTCACTCGCACGCACACACTCTCACACACTCGCACAAACTCACACACACTCGCACACACTTATACACAATCGCACACACACACTCACTCACTCACACTCACTCGCACACACTTGCACACACTCGCACACACTCGCACACACAGTCCTACACACTCACACACACTCGCAAACACTCGCACAAACTCACACAAACTCACTCACACGCACACACTTGCACACACTAGCACACACTCGCACGCCCACACTTGCACACACTCACACTCACTCGCACGCACTCGCACGCACACACTCGCACACACTCGCACATACTCGCACACACTTGCACACACTCGCATGCACACACTCGCACACACACTCACAAACACACACTCGCATACACACTCGCACACACTCGCACAAACTCCTACACACACTCGTACACACTCACACACACTCGCACACACACTTGCACACACTCGCACACACTCGCACATACACACATACACATTCGCACACACTCGCACACACACTCGCACACACAGTCCTACACACACGCTCGCAAACACTCGCACACACTCACACACACACTCACTCACACGTACACACTCGCACACACTCGTACACACTCACGCACACTAGCACACACTCGTAAGCATACACTCACATTCACTCACACACTTACCCACACGCACACACTCTCGCACACACTCACACACACTCGCGCACACTCGCTCACACTCGCAAGCCCACACTCGCACACTCTCGCACACATTTTCACACACTTGCACTCACTCACACCCACTCGCACGCACACACTCGCACACACTCATACACAATCACACAAACTCACACACACACACTCGCACACATTCGCACACACTCGCACACACTCACTCACTCACACTCACTCGCACACACTTGCACACACTCGCACACACTCGCACACACAGTCCTACACACTCACACACACTCGCAAACACTCGCACAAACTCACACACACTCACTCACACGCACACACTTGCACACACTAGCACACACTCGCACGCCCACACTTGCACACATTCGCACTCACTCGCACGCACTCGCATGCACACACTCGCACACACTCGCACAAACTCACACACACTCGCACAAAGTCACACACTCGCACCCACTCACTCGTGCACACTCGCACACATTTGCACTCACTCGCACGCACTCGCACGCACACACTCGCACAAACTCACACACACTCGCACACACTCATACACAATCGCACGCACACACTCGCACACACACACTCGCACACACTCGCACACTCTCGCACACATACGCACTCACTCGCACGCACTCGCACGCACACACTCTCACACACTCGCACAAACTCACACACACTCGCACACACTTATACGCAATCGCACACACACACTCACTAACTCACACTCACTCACACACACTTGCACACACTCGCACACACTCGCACACACTCATACACAATCGCACCAACTCACACACACTCGTACACACTCGCACCCACTCACTCGTGTACACTCGCAAACATTCGCACTCACTCGCACACACTCGCACGCACACACTCGCACAAACTCACACACACTCGCACACACTCATACACAATCGCACACACACACACTCGCACACACACACTTGCACACACTCGCACACTCTCGCACACATTCACACTCACTCGCACGCACTCGCACGCACACACTCGCACACACTCGCACAAACTCACACACACTCGCACACACTTATACACAATCGCACACACACACACTCGTACACACACTCGCACACACTCGCACACACTCACTCACACACACTCACACACACACTCGCACACACTCACACACACTCGCACACACTCACATGCACACACACTCGCACACACTCACACACACTCGCACACACTCACAAGCACACACTCGCACAGACACTCGCTCACACTCACAAGCACACACTCACACGCACACACTCGCACACACTCACACCCACTCACTCGTGCACACTCGCGCACACTCAGGCACATTTGCACACACTCGCACACACTCGCACACTCTCGCACACACACTCGCACACACACTCGCACACACTCGAACACACTCACACACACTCACAAACAATCGCACATACAGTCCTACAAACTCACACACACTCACACACACTCACACACTCGCACCCACACACAAACTGGCACACACTCAAACACACTCACTCATACACACTCGCACACACTCACTCGCACACACACACACTCGCACACACTCGCACCCAGTCACTCGAGCACACTCGCACACACTCGCACGCACACACGCACACACTCGCACACACTCACACGCACACACTCACGCACACACTCGCGCACACTCGTGCACACTCGCACGCACACATTCGCACACATTCGCACTCACTTGCACACACTGGCACACACTGGCACACACTGGCACACACACACTCGCACACACTCGCACACACTCGCACACACTTGCACACACTAGCACACACACTCGCACACACTCGCACGCACACACTCGCACACACTCGCATGCACACACTCGCACACACACTCACACACACACACTCACATACACACTCGCACACACTCGCACAAACTCCTACACACACACGTACACACTCGCACACACACTCGCACACACTCGCACATACACACATACACATTCACACACACTCGCACACACACTCGCACACACAGTCCTACACACTCACACACACACTAGCAAACACTCGCACACACTCACACACACATTCACTCACACATACACACTCGCGCACACTCATGCACACTAGCACACACTCGTAAGCATACACTCACACTCACTCACACACTTACTCACACGCACACACTCTTGCACACACTCACACACACTCGCGCACACTCGCACACTCTCGCACACATTTGCACACACTCGCACTCACTCGCACCCACTCGCACGCACACACTCGCACACACTCATACACAATCACACAAACTCGCACACACACACTCGCACACATTCGCACACACTCGCACACATGCACTCACTCACACTCACTCGCACACACTTGCACACACTCGCACACACTCGCACACACAGTCCTACACACTCACACACACACTCGCAAACACTCGCACAAACTCACACACACTCACTCACACGCACACACTTGCGCACACTAGCACACACTCGCACGCCCACACTCGCACACATTCGCACTCACTCGCACGCACACACTCGCACAAACTCACACACACTCGCACACACTCATACACAATCGCACGCACACACACCCGCACACACTCGCACACATTTGCACTCACTCGCACGCACTCGCATGCACACACTCGCACAAACTCACACACACTGGCACACACTTATACACAATCGCACACACACACTCTAACACACACTCGCACACACTCGCACACACTCACTCACACACACTCACACACACACTCGCACACACTCACACACACTTGCACACACTCGCACACACTCACACGCACACACACTCACACACACTCACACACACTCGCACAAACTCACAAGCACAAACTCGCACACACACTCGCACACACTCACACGCACACACTCACACGCACACACTCGCACACACACTCGCACACACTCGCACCCACTCACTCGTGCACACTCGCGCACACTCGGGCACATTTGCACACACTCGCACACACTCGCACACTCTCGCACACACACTCGCACACACACCTGCACAAACTCGAACACACTCGCACACACTCGCAAACACTCGCACATACAGTCCTACAAACTCACACACACTCACACACACTCGCACCCACACACAAACTGGCACACACTCAAACACACTCACTCATACACACTCGCACACACTCACTCGCACACACACACACACACTCGCACACACTCGCACCCAGTCACTCGAGCACACTCGCACACCCTCGCACGCACGCACACACTCGCACACACTCACATGCACACACTCACGCACACACACTCGCGCACACTCATGTACACTCGCACGCACACATTCACACACATTCGCACGCACTTGCACACACTCGTACGCACACACTGGCACACACTCGCACACACTCGCACACACACACTCGCACATACTCGCTCACACTCGCACACACTCGCACGCACACACTCGCACACACTCGCATGCACACACTCGCACACACACTCACACACACACACTCGCATACACACTCGCACAAACTCCTACACACACTCGTACACACTCACACACACTAGCACACACACACTCGCACATACTCGCACACACTCGCACACACTCGCATGCACACACTCGCACACACACTCACACACACCCTCTCGCATACACACTCGCACAAACTCCTACACACACTCGTACACACTCACACACACTCGCACACACACTTGCACACACTCGCACATACACACATACACATTCGCACACACTCGCACACACACTCGCACACACAGTCCTACACACTCACACACACACTCGCAAACACTCGCACACACTCACACACACACTCACTCACACGTACACACTCACGCACACTTGCACACACTCACGCACACTAGCACACACTCGTAAGCATACACTCACAATCACTCACACACTTACTCACACGCACACACTCTCGCACACACTCACACACACTCGCGCACACTCGCACACACTCGCACGCCCACACTCGCACACTCTCGCACACATTTGCACACACTCGCACTCACTTGCACCCACTCGCACGCACACACTCGCACACACTCATACACAATCACACAAACTCGCACACACACACTCGCACACATTCGCACACACTCGCACACACTCACTCACTCACACTCACTCGCACACACTTGCACACACTCGCACACACAGTCCTACACACTCACACACACACTCGCAAACACTCGCACAAACTCACACACACTCACTCACACGCACACACACTCGCATGCCCACACTCACACACATTTGCACTCACTCGCATGCTCTCGCACGCACACACTCACACAAACTCACACACACTCGCACACACTCATACACAATCGCACGCACACACACTCGCACACACACACTCGCACACACTAGCACACTCTCGCACACATTCACACTCACTCGCACGCGCACACTCGAACACACTCGCACAAACTCACACACACTTGCACACACTTATACACAAACGCACACACACACTCGTACACACACTCGCACACACTCGCACACACTCACTCACACACACTCACACACACACACTCACACACACTCACACACACTTGCACACACTCGCACACACTCACACGCACACACACTCATGCACACTCACACACTCACAAGCACACACTCGCACACACACTCGCACACACTCACACGCACACACTCACACGCACACACTCGCACAAACAGTCGCACACACTCGCACCCACTCACTCGTGCACACTCGTGCACACTCGGGCACATTTGCACACACTCGCACACACTCGCACACTCTCGCACACACACTCGCACACACACTCGCACACACTCGAACACACTCGCACACACTCGCAAACACTCGCACATACAGTCCTACAAACTCACACACACTCTCACACTCGCACCCACACACAAACTGGCACACACTCAAACACACTCACTCATACACACTCGCACACACTCACTCGCACACACACACACACACTCGCACACACTCGCACCCAGTCACTCGAGCACACTCGCACACCCTCGCACGCACGCACACACTCGCACACACTCACATGCACACACTCATGCACACACACTCGTGCACACTCGTGCACACTCGCACGCACACATTCACACACATTCGCACTCACTTGCACACACTCGTACGCACACACTGGCACACACTCGCACACACTCGCACACACACACTCGCACATACTCGCTCACACTCGCACACACTCGCACGCACACACTCGCACACACTCGCATGCACACACTCGCACACACACTCACACACACACACACTCGCATACACACTCACACAAACTCCTACACACACTCGTACACACTCACACACACTCGCACACACACACTCGCACACACTCGCACACTCTCGCACACATTCACACTCACTCGCACGCACTCGCACGCACACACTCGTACACACTCGCACAAACTCACACACACTCGCACACACTTATACACAATCGCACACACACACACTCGTACACACACTCGCACACACTCGCACACACTCACTCACACACACTCACACACACACTCGCACACACTCACACACACTCGCACACACTCACATGCACACACACTCGCACACAATCACACACACTCGCACACACTCACAAGCACACACTCGCACAGACACTCGCTCACACTCACAAGCACACACTCACACGCACACACTCGCACACACACTCGCACACACTCACACCCACTCACTCGTGCACACTCGCGCACACTCGGGCACATTTGCACACACTCGCACACACTCGCACACTCTCGCACACACACTCGCACACACACTCGCACACACTCGAACACACTCACACACACTCACAAACAATCGCACATACAGTCCTACAAACTCACACACACTCACACACACTCACACACTCGCACCCACACACAAACTGGCACACACTCAAACACACTCACTCATACACACTCGCACACACTCACTCGCACACACACACACTCGCACACACTCGCACCCAGTCACTCGAGCACACTCGCACACACTCGCACGCACACACGCACACACTCGCACACACTCACACGCACACACTCACGCACACACTCGCGCACACTCGTGCACACTCACACGCACACATTCGCACACATTCGCACTCACTTGCACACACTGGCACACACTGGCACACACACACTCACACACACGCGCACACACTCGCACACACTTGCACACACTAGCACACACACTCGCACACACTCGCACACACTCGCACGCACACACTCGCACACACTCGCATGCACACACTCGCACACACACTCACACACACTCACATACACACTCGCACACACTCGCACAAGCTCCTACACACACACGTACACACTCACACACACTCGCACACACACTCGCACACACTCGCACATACACACATACACATTCACACACACTCGCACACACACTTGCACACACAGTCCTACACACTCACACACACACTCGCAAACACTCGCACACACTCACACACACACTCACTCACACATACACACTCGCGCACACTCACGCACACTAGCACACACTCGTAAGCATACACTCACACTCACTCACACACTTACTCACACGCACACACTCTCGCACACACTCACACACACTCGCGCACACTCGCACATTCTCGCACACATTTGCACACACTCGCACACACTCATACATAATCACACAAACTCGCACACACACACTCGCACACATTCGCACACACTCGCACACACGCACTCACTCACACTCACTCGCACACACTTGCACACACTCGCACACACTCGCACACACAGTCCTACACACTCACACGCACACTCGCAAACACTCGCACAAACTCACACACACTCACTCACACGCACACACTTGCGCACACTAGCACACACTCGCACGCCCACATTCGCACACATTCGCACTCACTCGCACGCACACACTCGCACACACTCGCACAAACTCACACACACTCGCACACACTCATACACAATCGCACGCACACACACCCGCACACACTCGCACACATTTGCACTCACTCGCACGCACTCGCATGCACACACTCGCACAAACTCACACACACTGGCACACACTTATACACAATCGCACACACACACTCTAACACACACTCGCACACACTCGCACACACTCACTCACACACACTCACACACACACTCGCACACACTCACACACACTTGCACACACTCGCACACACTCACACGCACACACACTCACACACACTCACACACACTCGCACAAACTCACAAGCACAAACTCGCACACACACTCGCACACACTCACACGCACACACTCACACGCACACACTCGCACACACACTCGCACACACTCGCACCCACTCACTCGTGCACACTCGCGCACACTCGGGCACATTTGCACACACTCGCACACACTCGCACACTCTCGCACACACACTCGCACACACACCCGCACACACTCGAACACACTCGCACACACTCGCAAACACTCGCACATACAGTCCTACAAACTCACACACACTCACACATACTCGCACCCACACACAAACTGGCACACACTCAAACACACTCACTCATACACACTCGCACACACTCACTCGCACACACACACACACACTCGCACCCAGTCACTCGAGCACACTCGCACACCCTCGCACGCACACACTCGCACACACTCACATGCACACACTCACGCACACACACTCATGCACACTCGCACGCACACATTCACACACATTCGCACGCACTTGCACACACTCGTATGCACACACTGGCACACACTCGCACACACTCGCACACACACACTCGCACATACTCGCTCACACTCGCACACACTCGCACGCACACACTCGCACACACTCGCATGCACACACTCGCACACACACTCACACACACACACTCGCATACACACTCGCACAAACTCCTACACACACTCGTACACACTCACACAAACTAGCACACACACACTCGCACATACTCGCACACACTCGCACACACTCGCATGCACACACTCGCACACACACTCACACACACACTCTCGCATACACACTCGCACAAACTCCTACACACACTCGTACACACTCACACACACTCGCACACACACTTGCACACACTCGCACATACACACATACACATTCGCACACACTCGCACACACACTCGCACACACAGTCCTACACACTCACACACACACTCGCAAACACTCGCACACACTCACACACACACTCACTCACACGTACACACTCACGCACACTTGCACACACTCACGCACACTAGCACACACTCGTAAGCATACACTCACACTCACTCACACACTTACTCACACGCACACACTCTCGCACACACTCACACACACTCGCACACACTCGCACGCCCACACTCGCACACTCTCGCACACATTTGCACACACTCGCACTCACTTGCACCCACTCGCACGCACACACTCGCACACACTCATACACAATCACACAAACTCGCACACACACACTCGCACACATTCGCACACACTCGCACACACTCACTCACTCACACTCACTCGCACACACTTGCACACACTCGCACACACTCGCACACACAGTCCTACACACTCACACACACACTCGCAAACACTCGCACAAACTCACACACACTCACTCACACGCACAAACACTCGCATGCCCACACTCACACACATTTGCACTCACTCGCATGCACTCGCACGCACACACTCGCACAAACTCACACACACTCGCACACACTCATACACAATCGCACGCACACACACTCGCACACACACACTCGCACACACTCGCACACTCTCGCACACATTCACACTCACTCGCACGCACTCGCACGCGCACACTCGAACACACTCGCACAAACTCACACACACTCGCACACACTTATACACAAACGCACACACACACTCGTATACACACTCGCACACACTCGCACACACTCGCACACACTCACTCACACACACTCACACACACACACACTCGCACACACTCACACACACTTGCACACACTCACACGCACACACACTCGCACACACACTCACACACACTCACACACTCACAAGCACACACTCGCACACACACTCGCACACACTCACATGCACACACTCACACGCACACACTCGCACAAACAGTCGCACACACTCGCACCCACTCACTCGTGCACACTCGCGCACACTCGGGCACATTTGCACACACTCGCACACTCTCGCACACTCTCGCACACACACTCGCACACACACTCGCACACACTCGAACACACTCGCACACACTCGCAAACACTCGCACATACAGTCCTACAAACTCACACACACTCACACACTCGCACCCACACACAAACTGGCACACACTCAAACACACTCACTCATACACACTCGCACACACTCACTCGCACACACACACACACACTCGCACACACTCGCACCCAGTCACTCGAGCACACTCGCACACCCTCGCACGCACGCACGCACACACTCGCACACACTCACATGCACACACTCACACACACACACTCGCGCACACTCGTGCACACTCGCACGCACACATTCACACACATTCGCACTCACTTGCACACACTCGTACGCACACACTGGCACACACTCGCTCACACTCGCACACACACACTCGCACATACTCGCTCACACTCGCACACACTCGCACGCACACACTCGCACACACTCGCATGCACACACTCGCACACACACTCACACACACACACTCGCATACACACTCACACAAACTCCTACACACACTCGTACACACTCACACACACTCGCACACACACACTCGCACACACTCGCACACTCTCGCACACATTCACACTCACTCGCACGCACTCGCACGCACACACTCGTACACACTCGCACAAACTCACACACACTCGCACACACTTATACACAATCGCACACACACACTCGTACACACACTCGCACACACTCGCACACACTCACTCACACACACTCACACACACACTCGCACACACTCACACACACTCGCACACACTCACATGCACACACACTCGCACACACTCACACACACTCGCACACACTCACAAGCACACACTCGCACAGACACTCGCTCACACTCACAAGCACACACTCACACGCACACACTCGCACACACACTCGCACACACTCACACCCACTCACTCGTGCACACTCGCGCACACTCGGGCACATTTGCACACACTCGCACACACTCGCTCACTCTCGCACACACACTCGCACACACACTCGCACACACTCGAACACACTCACACACACTCACAAACAATCGCACATACAGTCCTACAAACTCACACACACTCACACACTCGCACCCACACACAAACTGGCACACACTCAAACACACTCACTCATACACACTCGCACACACTCACTCGCACACACACACACTCGCACACACTCGCACCCAGTCACTCGAGCACACTCGCACACACTCGCACGCACACACGCACACACTCGCACACACTCACACGCACACACTCACGCACACACTCGCGCACACTCGTGCACACTCGCACGCACACATTCGCACACATTTGCACTCACTTGCACACACTGGCACACACTGGCACACACTGGCACACACACACTCGCACACACTCGCACACACTCGCACACACTTGCACACACTAGCACACACACTCGCACATACTCGCACACACTCGCACGCACACACTCGCACACACTCGCATTCACACACTCGCACACACACTCACACACACTCACATACACACTCGCACACACTCGCACAAACTCCTACACACACACGTACACACTCACACACACTCGCACACACACTCGCACACACTCGCACATATACACATTCACACACACTCGCACACACACTCGCACACACAGTCCTACACACTCACACACACACTCGCAAACACTCGCACACACTCACACACACACTCACTCACACATACACACTCGCGCACACTCACGCACACTAGCACACACTCGTAAGCATACACTCACACTCACTCACACACTTACTCACACGCACACACTCTCGCACACACTCACACACACTCGCGCACACTCGCACACTCTCGCACACATTTGCACACACTCGCACTCACTCGCACCCACTCGCACGCACACACTCGCACACACTCATACACAATCACACAAACTCGCACACACACACTTGCACACATTCGCACACACTCGCACACACGCACTCACTCACACTCACTCGCACACACTTGCACACACTCGCACACACTCGCACACACAGTCCTACACACTCACACACACACTCGCAAACACTCGCACAAACTCACACACACTCACTCACACGCACACACTTGCGCACACTAGCACACACTCGCACGCCCACACTCGCACACATTCGCACTCACTCGCACAAACTCACACACACTCGCACACACTCATACACAATCGCACGCACACACACGCGCACACACTCGCACACATTTGCACTCACTCGCACGCACTCGCATGCACACACTCGCACAAACTCACACACACTGGCACACACTTATACACAATCGCACACACACACTCTAACACACACTCGCACACACTCACTCACACACACTCACACACACACTCGCACACACTCACACACACTTGCACACACTCGCACACACTCACACGCACACACACTCACACACACTCACACACACTCGCACAAACTCACAAGCACAAACTCGCACACACACTCGCACACACTCACACGCACACACTCACACGCACACACTCGCACACACACTCGCACACACTCGCACCCACTCACTCGTGCACACTCGCGCACACTCGGGCACATTTGCACACACTCGCACACACTCGCACACTCTCGCACACACACTCGCACACACACCCGCACACACTCGAACACACTCGCACACACTCGCAAACACTCGCACATACAGTCCTACAAACTCACACACACTCACACACACTCACACACTCGCACCCACACACAAACTGGCACACACTCAAACACACTCACTCATACACACTCGCACACACTCACTCGCACACACACACACACACTCGCACACACTCGCACCCAGTCACTCGAGCACACTCGCACACCCTCGCACGCACACACTCGCACACACTCACATGCACACACTCACGCACACACACTCGCGCACACTCATGCACACTCGCACGCACACATTCACACACATTCGCACGCACTTGCACACACTCGTACGCACACACTGGCACACACTCGCACACACTCGCACACACACACTCGCACATACTCGCTCACACTCGCACACACTCGCACGCACACACTCGCACACACTCGCATGCACACACTCGCACACACACTCACACACACACACTCGCATACACACTCGCACAAACTCCTACACACACTCGTACACACTCACACACACTAGCACACACACACTCGCACATACTCGCACACACTCGCACACACTCGCATGCACACACTCGCACACACACTCACACACACACTCTCGCATACACACTCGCACAAACTCCTACACACACTCGTACACACTCACACACACTCGCACACACACTTGCACACACTCGCACATACACACATACACATTCACACACACTCGCACACACACTCGCACACACAGTCCTACACACTCACACACACACTCGCAAACACTCGCACACACTCACACACACACTCACTCACACGTACACACTCACGCACACTTGCACACACTCACGCACACTAGCACACACTCGTAAGCATACACTCACACTCACTCACACACTTACTCACACACACACACTCTCGCACACACTCACACACACTCGCGCACACTCGCACACACTCGCACGACCACACTCGCACACTCTCGCACACATTTGCACACACTCGCACTCACTTGCACCCACTCGCACGCACACACTCGCACACACTCATACACAATCACACAAACTCGCACACACACACTCGCACACATTCGCACACACTCGCACACACTCACTCACTCACACTCACTCGCACACACTTGCACACACTCGCACACACTCGCACACACAGTCCTACACACTCACACACACACTCGCAAACACTCACACAAACTCACACACACTCACTCACATGCACACACTTGCGCACACTAGCACACACTCGCACGCCCACACTCGCACACTCTCGCACACATTTGCACACACTCGCACTCACTTGCACCCACTCGCACGCACACACTCGCACACACTTATACACAATCACACAAACTCGCACACACACACTCGCACACATTCGCACACACTCGAACACACTCACTCACTCACACTCACTCGCACACACTTGCACACACTCGCACACACTCGCACACACAGTCCTACACACTCACACACACACTCGCAAACACTCGCACAAACTCACACACACTCACTCACACGCACACACACTCGCATGCCCACACTCACACACATTTGTACTCACTCGCACGCACTCGCACGCACACACTCGCACAAACTCACACACACTCGCACACACTCATACACAATCGCATGCACACACACTCGCACACACACACTCGCACACACTCGCACACTCTCGCACACATTCACACTCACTCGCACGCACTCGCACGCGCACACTCGAACACACTCGCACAAACTCACACACACTTGCACACACTTATACACAAACGCACACACACACTCGTACACACACTCGCACACACTTGCACACACTCACTCACACACACTCACACACCCTCGCACACACTCACACACACTTGCACACACTTGCACACACTCACATGCACACACACTCGCACACACACTCACACACTCACAAGCACACACTCGCACACACACTCGCACACACTCACACGCACACACTCACACGCACACACTCGCACAAACAGTCGCACACACTCGCACCCACTCACTCGTGCACACTCGCGCACACTCGGGCACATTTGCACACACTCGCACACTCTCGCACACTCTCGCACACACACTCGCACACACACTCGCACACACTCGAACACACTCGCACACACTCGCACATACAGTCCTACAAACTTACACACACTCACACACTCGCACCCACACACAAACTGGCACACACTCAAACACACTCACTCATACACACTCGCACACACTCACTCGCACACACACACACACACTCGCACACACTCGCACCCAGTCACTCGAGCACACTTGCACACCCTCGCACGCACGCACACACTCGCACACACTCACATGCACACACTCACGCACACACACTCGCGCACACTCGTGCACACTCGCATGCACACATTCACACACATTCGCACTCACTTGCACACACTCGTACGCACACACTGGCACACACTCGCACACACTCGCACACACACACTCGCACATACTCGCTCACACTCGCACACACTCGCACGCACACACTCGCACACACTCGCATGCACACACTCGCACACACACTCACACACACACACTCGCATACACACTCACACAAACTCCTACACACACTCGTACACACTCACACACACTAGCACACACACACTCGCACACACTCGCACATACTCGCACACACTCGCACACACTCGCATGCACACACTCGCACACACACTCACACACACACTCTCGCATACACACTCGCACAAACTCCTACACACACTCGTACACACTCACACACACTCGCACACACACTTGCACACACTCGCACATACACACATACACATTCGCACACACTCGCACACACACTCGCACACACAGTCCTACACACTCACACACACACTCGCAAACACTCGCACACACTCACACACACACTCACTCACACATACACACTCACGCACACTTGCACACACTCATGCACACTAGCACACACTCGTAAGCATACACTCACACTCACTCACACACTTACTCACACGCACACACTCTCGCACACACTCACACACACTCGCACACACTCGCACACACTCGCACGCCCACACTCGCACACTCTCGCACACATTTGCACACACTCGCACTCACTTGCACCCACTCTCACGCACACACTCGCACACACTCATACACAATCACACAAACTCGCACACACACACTCGCACACATTCGCACACACTCGCACACACTCACTCACACTCACTCGCACACACTCGCACACACTCGCACACACTCGCACACACAGTCCTACACACTCACACACACACTCGCAAACACTCGCACAAACTCACACACACTCACTCACACGCACACACTTGCGCACACTAGCACACACTCGCACGCCCACACTTGCACACACTCACACTCACACTCACACACACTCGCACACACTCACAAGCACACACTCGCACACACACTCGCACACACTCACACGCACACACTCGCACACACTCGCACAAACAGTCGCACACACTCGCACCCACTCACTCGTGCACACTCGCGCACACTCGGGCACATTTGCACACACTCGCACACACTCGCACACTCTCGCACACACACTCGCACACACACTCGCACACACTCGAACACACTCGCACACACTCGCAAACACTCGCACATACAGTCCTACAAACTCACACACACTCACACACACTCACACACTCCACCCACACACAAACTGGCACACACTCAAACACACTCACTCATACACACTCGCACACACTCACTCGCACACACACACACTCGCACACACTAGCACCCAGTCACTCGAGCACACTCGCACACACTCGCACGCACGCACGCACACACTCGCACACACTCACACACACACAGTCACACACACTCGCGCACACTCGTGCACACTTGCACGCACACATTCGCACACATTCGCACTCACTTGCACACACTCGTGCGCACACACTGGCACACACTGGCACACACTGGCACACACACGCTCGTACACACTCGCACACACTTGCACATACTAGCACACACTCGCATGCACATATTCGCACACACTCGCACACACTCGCATGCACACACTCACACACACACTCACACACACTCACATACACACTCGCACACACTCGCACAAACTCCTACACACACTCGTACACACACACTCGCACACACACTCGCACACACTCGCACACACTCGCACATACACACATACACATTCGCACACACTCGCTCACACACTCGCACACACAGTCCTACACACTCACACACACACTCGCAAACACTCACACACACACTCACTCACACGTACACACTCGCACACACTCGCACGCCCACACTCTCACACTCTCGCACACATTTGCACACACTCGCACTCACTCGCACGCACTCGCACACACACTCACACACACACTCGCACAAACTCATACACAATCGCACACACTCACTCGCACACACTTGCACACACTCGCACACACTCGCACACACTTGCACACACTTGCACACACTTGCACACGCTTGCACACACTCGCACACACTCGCACACACTCACACACACGCACACACACGCACACACACTCACGCACACACTCGCACACACTCGCACACACTTGCATGCACACATTCGCACGCACTCGCACACACAAACACAAACTGGCACACACTCAAACACACTCACTCATACACACTCGCACACACTCACTCGCACACACACACACTCGCACACACTCACACACACACACTCGCGCACACTCATGCACACTCGCACGCACACATTCGCACACATTCGCACTCACTTGCACACACTCATACGCAAACACTGGCACACACTGGCACACACTCGCACACACACACTCGCACACACTCGCACACACTTGCACACACTAGCACACACACACTCGCACACACTCGCACATACTCGCACACACTCACACACACTTGCACGCACACACTCGCATGCACACACTCGCACACACTCACACACACTCGCATACACACTCGCACACACTCGCACAAACTCCTACACACACTCGTACACACTCACACACACTCACACACACACTCGCACACACTCGCACATACACACATACACATTTGCACACAGTCGCACACACACTCGAACACACCATCCTACACACTCACACACACACTCGCAAACACTCGCACACACTCACACACACTCACTCACACGTACACACTCGCGCACACTCACGCACACTAGCACACACTCGTAAGCATACACTCAAACTCCCTCACACACTTACTCACATGCACACACTCTCGCACACACTCACACACACTCGTGCACACTCGCACACACTCGCACGCCCACACTCGCACACTCTCGCACACATTTGCACACACTCGCACTCACTCGCACCCACTCGCATGCACACACTCGCACACACTCATACACAATCACACAAACTCGCACACACACACTCGCACACATGCGCACACACTCGCACACACTCACTCACTCACACTCACTCGCACACACTTGCACACACTCGCACACACTCGCACACACAGTCCTACACACTCACACACACTCGCAAACACTCGCACAAACTCACACACACTCACTCACACGCACACACTTGCGCACACTAGCACACACTCGCACGCCCACACTCGCACACATTCGCACTCACTCGCACGCACTCGCACGCACACACTCGCAAAAAACTCACACACACTCGCACACACTCATACACAATCGCACGCACACACACTCACACACACTCGCACACACTCGCACACTCTCGCACTCACTCGCACGCACTCGCACTCACACACTCGCACACACTCGCATGCACACACTCGCACACACAAACACACACACACACTCGCATACACACTCGCACACACTCGCACAAACTCCTACACACACTCGTACACACTCACACACACTCGCACACACACTTGCACACACTCGAACATACACACATACACATTCGCACACACTCGCACACTCACTCGCACACACAGTCCTACACACTCACACACACACTCGCAAACACTCGCACACACACACACTCACTCACACATACACACTCGCGCACACTCGCACACACTCATGCACACTAGCCCACACTCGTAAGCATACACTCACACTCACTCACACACTTACTCACACTCACACACTCTCGCACACACTCACACACACTCGCCCACACTCGCACACACTCGCACGCCCACACTCGCACACTCTCGCACACATTTGCACACACTCACACTCACTCACACCCACTCGCACGCACACACTCGCACACACTCATACACAATCACACAAACTCGCACACACACACTCGCACACATTCGCACACACTCGCACACACTCACTCACTCACACTCACTCGCACACACTTGCACACACTCGCACACACTCGCACACACAGTCCTACACACTCACACACACACTCGCAAACACTCGCACAAACTCACACACACTCACTCACACGCACACACTTGCGCACACTAGCACACACTCGCACGCCCACACTCGCACACATTCGCACTCACTCGCACGCACTCGCACGCACACACTCGCACAAACTCACACACACTCGCACACACTCATACACAATCGCACGCACACACACTCGCACACACTCGCACACTCTCGCACACATTCGCACTCACTCGCACGCAGACACTCTCACACACTCGCACAAACTCACACACACTCGCACACACTTATACACAATCGCACACACACACTCACTCACTCACACTCACTCGCACACACTTGCACACACTCGCACACACTCGCACACACAGTCCTACACACTCACACACACTCGCAAACACTCGCACAAACTCACACACACTCACTCACATGCACACACTCGCACACACTCGCACACACAGTCCTACACACTCACACACACTCGCAAACACTCGCACAAACTCACACACACTCACTCACACGCACACACTTGCACACACTAGCACACACTCGCACGCCCACACTTGCACACACTCACACTCATTCGCATGCACTCGCACGCACACACTCGCACACACTCGCACATACTCGCACACACTTGCACACACTCGCACACACTCGCATGCACAAACTCGCACACACACTCACAAACACACACTCGCATACACACTCGCACAAACTCCTACACACACTCGTACACACTCACACACACTCGCACACACACTTGCACACACTCACACACACTTGCACATACACACATACACATTCGCACACACTCGCACACACACTCGCACACACAGTCCTACACACACACTCGCAAACACTCGCACACACTCACACACACACTCACTCACACGTACACACTCGCACACAATCGCACACACTCACGCACACTAGCACACACTCATAAGCATACACTCACACTCACTCACACGCACACACTCTCGCACACACTCACACACACTCGCGCACACTCGCACACACTCGCACGCCCACACTCGCACACTCTCGCACACATTTGCACACACTCGCACTCACTCACACCCACTCACACGCACACACTCGCACACACTCATACACAATCACACAAACTCGCACACACACACTCGCACACATTCGCACACACTTGCACACACTCACTCACACTCACTCGCACACACTTGCACACACTCGCACACACTCGCACACACAGTCCTACACACTCACACACACTCGCAAACACTCGCACAAACTCACACACACTCACTCACACGCACATACTTGCACACACTAGCACACACTCGCACGCCCACACTTGCACACATTCGCACTCACTCGCACGCACTCGCACGCACACACTCGCACACACTTGCACAAACTCACACACACTCGCACACACTCATACTCAATCGCACAATCGCACAAACTCACACACACTCGCACACACTCACACACTCGCACCCACTCACTCGTGCACACTCGCACACATTCGCACTCACTCGCACGCACTCGCACGCACACACTCGCACAAACTTACACACACTCGCACACACTCATACACAATCGCACGCACACACACTCGCACACACACACTCACACACACTCGCACACTCTCGCACACATACGCACTCACTCGCACACACTTGCACGCACACACTCTCACACACTCGCACAAACTCACACACACTCGCACACACTTATACACAATCGGACACACACACTCACTCACACTCACTCGCACACACTTGCACACACTCGCACACACTCGCACACACAGTCCTACACACTCACACACCCTCGCAAACACTCGCACAAACTCACACACACTCACTCACACGCACACACTTGCACACACTAGCACACACTCGCACGCCCACACTTGCACACACTCACACTCACTCGCACGCACTCGCACACACACACTCGCACACACTCGCACATACTCGCACACACTCGCACACACTCGCATGCACACACTCACACACACACTCACAAACACACACTCGCATACACACTCGCACACTCTCGCACAAACTCCTACACACACTCGTACACACTCACACACACTCGCACACACACTTGCACACACTCGCACACACTCGCACATACACGCATACACATTCGCACACACACTCGCACACACAGTCCTACACACACACTCGCAAACACTCGCACACACTCACACACACACTCACTCACACGTACACACTCGCACACACTCGCACACACTCACGCACACTAGCACACACTCGTAAGCATACACTCACATTCACTCACACACTTACTCACACGCACACACTCTCGCACACACTCACACACACTCGCGTACACTCGCACACACTCGCATGCACACACTCGCACACACACTCACACACACACACTCGCATACACACTCGCACAAACTCCTACACACACTCGTACACACTCACACACACTAGCACACACACACTCGCACATACTCGCACACACTCGCACACACTCGCATGCACACACTCGCACACACACTCACACACACCCTCTCGCATACACACTCGCACAAACTCCTACACACACTCGTACACACTCACACACACTCGCACACCCTTGCACGCACGCACACACTCGCACACACTCACATGCACACACTCACGCACACACACTCGTGCACACTCGTGCACACTCGCACGCACACATTCACACACATTCGCACTCACTTGCACACACTCGTACGCACACACTGGCACACACTCGCACACACTCGCACACACACACTCGCACATACTCGCTCACACTCGCACACACTCGCACGCACACACTCGCACACACTCGCATGCACACACTCGCACACACACTCACACACACACACACTCGCATACACACTCACACAAACTCCTACACACACTCGTACACACTCACACACACTCGCACACACACACTCGCACACACTCGCACACTCTCGCACACATTCACACTCACTCGCACGCACTCGCACGCACACACTCGTACACACTCGCACAAACTCACACACACTCGCACACACTTATACACAATCGCACACACACACACTCGTACACACACTCGCACACACTCGCACACACTCACTCACACACACTCACACACACACTCGCACACACTCACACACACTCGCACACACTCACATGCACACACACTCGCACACAATCACACACACTCGCACACACTCACAAGCACACACTCGCACAGACACTCGCTCACACTCACAAGCACACACTCACACGCACACACTCGCACACACACTCGCACACACTCACACCCACTCACTCGTGCACACTCGCGCACACTCAGGCACATTTGCACACACTCGCACACACTCGCACACTCTCGCACACACACTCGCACACACACTCGCACACACTCGAACACACTCACACACACTCACAAACAATCGCACATACAGTCCTACAAACTCACACACACTCACACACACTCACACACTCGCACCCACACACAAACTGGCACACACTCAAACACACTAACTCATACACACTCGCACACACTCACTCGCACACACACACACTCGCACACACTCGCACCCAGTCACTCGAGCACACTCGCACACACTCGCACGCACACACGCACACACTCGCACACACTCACACGCACACACTCACGCACACACTCGCGCACACTCGTGCACACTCACACGCACACATTCGCACACATTCGCACTCACTTGCACACACTGGCACACACTGGCACACACACACTCACACACACGCGCACACACTCGCACACACTTGCACACACTAGCACACACACTCGCACACACTCGCACACACTCGCACGCACACACTCGCACACACTCGCATGCACACACTCGCACACACACTCACACACACACTCACATACACACTCGCACACACTCGCACAAGCTCCTACACACACACGTACACACTCACACACACTCGCACACACACTCGCACACACTCGCACATACACACATACACATTCACACACACTCGCACACACACTCGCACACACAGTCCTACACACTCACACACACACTCGCAAACACTCGCACACACTCACACACACACTCACTCACACATACACACTCGCGCACACTCACGCACACTAGCACACACTCGTAAGCATACACTCACACTCACTCACACACTTACTCACACGCACACACTCTCGCACACACTCACACACACTCGCGCACACTCGCACATTCTCGCACACATTTGCACACACTCGCACTCACTCGCACCCACTCGCATGCACACACTCGCACACACTCATACATAATCACACAAACTCGCACACACACACTCGCACACATTCGCACACACTCGAACACACTCACTCACTCACACTCACTCGCACACACTTGCACACACTCGCACACACTCGCACACACAGTCCTACACACTCACACACACTCGCAAACACTCGCACAAACTCACACACACTCACTCACACGCACACACTTGCACACACTAGCACACACTCGCACGCCCACACTTGCACACACTCACACTCATTCGCACGCACTCGCACGCACACACTCGCACACACTCGCACATACTCGCACACACTTGCACACACTCGCACACACTCGCATGCACAAACTCGCACACACACTCACAAACACACACTCGCATACACACTCGCACAAACTCCTACACACACTCGTACACACTCACACACACTCGCACACACACTTGCACACACTCACACACACTTGCACATACACACATACACATTCGCACACACTCGCACACACACTCGCACACACAGTCCTACACACACACTCGCAAACACTCGCACACACTCACACACACACTCACTCACACGTACACACTCGCACACACTCGCACACACTCACGCACACTAGCACACACTCATAAGCATACACTCACACTCACTCACACGAACACACTCTCGCACACACTCGCGCACACTCGCACACACTCGCACGCCCACACTCGCACACTCTCGCACACATTTGCACACACTCACACTCACTCACACCCACTCACACGCACACACTCGCACACACTCATACACAATCACACAAACTCGCACACACACACTCGCACACATTCGCACACACTCGCACACACTCACTCACTCACACTCACTCGCACACACTTGCACACACTCGCACACACTCGCACACACAGTCCTACACACTCACACACACTCGCAAACACTCGCACAAACTCACACACACTCACTCACACGCACATACTTGCACACACTAGCACACACTCGCACGCCCACACTTGCACACATTCGCACTCACTCGCACGCACTCGCACGCACACACTCGCACACACTTGCACAAACTCACACACACTCGCACACACTCATACTCAATCGCACAATCGCACAAACTCACACACACTCGCACACACTCACACACTCGCACCCACTCACTCGTGCACACTCGCACACATTCGCACTCACTCGCACGCACTCGCACGCACACACTCGCACAAACTCACACACACTCGCACACACTCATACACAATCGCACGCACACACACTCGCACACACACACTCACACACACTCGCACACTCTCGCACACATACGCACTCACTCGCACACACTCGCACGCACACACTCTCACACACTCGCACAAACTCACACACACTCGCACACACTTATACACAATCGGACACACACACTCACTCACTCACACTCACTCGCACACACTTGCACACACTCGCACACACTCGCACACACAGTCCTACACACTCACACACCCTCGCAAACACTCGCACAAACTCACACACACTCACTCACACGCACACACTTGCACACACTAGCACACACTCGCACGCCCACACTTGCACACACTCACTCGCATGCACTCGCACACACACACTCGCACACACTCGCACATACTCGCACACACTCGCACACACTCGCATGCACACACTCGCACACACACTCACAAACACACACTCGCATACACACTCGCACACACTCGCACAAACTCCTACACACACTCGTACACACTCACACACACTCGCACACACACTTGCACACACTCGCACACACTCGCACATACACGCATACACATTCGCACACACTCGCACACACACTCGCACACACAGTCCTACACACACACTCGCAAACACTCGCACACACTCACACACACACTCACTCACACGTACACACTCGCACACACTCGCACACACTCACGCACACTAGCACACACTCGTAAGCATACACTCACATTCACTCACACACTTACTCACACGCACACACTCTCGCACACACTCACACACACTCGCGCACACTCGCACACACTCGCATGCCCACACTCGCACATTCTCGCACACATTTGCACACACTCGCACTCACTCACACCCACTCGCACGCACACACTCGCACACACTCATACACAATCACACAAACTCGCACACACACACTCGCACACATTCGCACACACTCGCACACACTCACTCACTCACACTCACTCGCACACACTTGCACACACTAGCACACACTCGCACGCCCACACTTGCACACATTCGCACTCACTCGCACGCACTCGCACGCACACACTCGCACACACTCGCACAAACTCACACACACTCGCACACACTCATACTCAATCGCACAATCGCACAAACTCACACACACTCGCACACACTCACACACTTGCACCCACTCACTCGTGCACACTCGCACACATTTGCACGCACTCGCACGCACACACTCGCACAAACTCACACACACTCGCACACACTCATACACAATCGCACGCACACACACTCGCACACACACACTCACACACACTCGCACACTCTCGCACACATACGCACTCACTCGCACGCACACACTCTCACACACTCGCACAAACTCACACACACTCGCACACACTTATACACAATCGCACACACACACTCACTCACTCACACTCACTCGCACACACTTGCACACACTCGCACACACTCGCACACACAGTCCTACACACTCACACACACTCGCAAACACTCGCACAAACTCACACAAACTCACTCACACGCACACACTTGCACACACTAGCACACACTCGCACGCCCACACTTGCACACACTCACACTCACTCGCACGCACTCGCACGCACACACTCGCACACACTCGCACATACTCACACACACTTGCACACACTCGCATGCACACACTCGCACACACACTCACAAACACACACTCGCATACACACTCGCACACACTCGCACAAACTCCTACACACACTCGTACACACTCACACACACTCGCACACACACTTGCACACACTCGCACACACTCGCACATACACACATACACATTCGCACACACTCGCACACACACTCGCACACACAGTCCTACACACACGCTCGCAAACACTCGCACACACTCACACACACACTCACTCACACGTACACACTCGCACACACTCGTACACACTCACGCACACTAGCACACACTCGTAAGCATACACTCACATTCACTCACACACTTACCCACACGCACACACTCTCGCACACACTCACACACACTCGCGCACACTCGCACACACTCGCAAGCCCACACTCGCACACTCTCGCACACATTTTCACACACTTGCACTCACTCACACCCACTCGCACGCACACACTCGCACACACTCATACACAATCACACAAACTCACACACACACACTCGCACACATTCGCACACACTCGCACACACTCACTCACTCACACTCACTCGCACACACTTGCACACACTCGCACACACTCGCACACACAGTCCTACACACTCACACACACTCGCAAACACTCGCACAAACTCACACACACTCACTCACACGCACACACTTGCACACACTAGCACACACTCGCACGCCCACACTTGCACACATTCGCACTCACTCGCACGCACTCGCATGCACACACTCGCACACACTCGCACAAACTCACACACACTCGCACACAGTCACACACTCGCACCCACTCACTCGTGCACACTCGCACACATTTGCACTCACTCGCACGCACTCGCACGCACACACTCGCACAAACTCACACACACTCGCACACACTCATACACAATCGCACGCACACACTCGCACACACACACTCGCACACACTCGCACACTCTCGCACACATACGCACTCACTCGCACGCACTCGCACGCACACACTCTCACACACTCGCACAAACTCACACACACTCGCACACACTTATACGCAATCGCACACACACACTCACTAACTCACACTCACTCACACACACTTGCACACACTCGCACACACTCGCACACACTCATACACAATCGCACCAACTCACACACACTCGTACACACTCGCACCCACTCACTCGTGTACACTCGCAAACATTCGCACTCACTCGCACACACTCGCACGCACACACTCGCACAAACTCACACACACTCGCACACACTCATACACAATCGCACACACACACACTCGCACACACACACTTGCACACACTCGCACACTCTCGCACACATTCACACTCACTCGCACGCACTCGCACGCACACACTCGCACACACTCGCACAAACTCACACACACTCGCACACACTTATACACAATCGCACACACACACACTCGTACACACACTCGCACACACTCGCACACACTCACTCACACACACTCACACACACACTCGCACACACTCACACACACTCGCACACACTCACATGCACACACACTCGCACACACTCACACACACTCGCACACACTCACAAGCACACACTCGCACAGACACTCGCTCACACTCACAAGCACACACTCACACGCACACACTCGCACACACTCGCACACACTCACACCCACTCACTCGTGCACACTCGCGCACACTCAGGCACATTTGCACACACTCGCACACACTCGCACACTCTCGCACACACACTCGCACACACACTCGCACACACTCGAACACACTCACACACACTCACAAACAATCGCACATACAGTCCTACAAACTCACACACACTCACACACACTCACACACTCGCACCCACACACAAACTGGCACACACTCAAACACACTCACTCATACACACTCGCACACACTCACTCGCACACACACACACTCGCACACACTCGCACCCAGTCACTCGAGCACACTCGCACACACTCGCACGCACACACGCACACACTCGCACACACTCACACGCACACACTCACGCACACACTCGCGCACACTCGTGCACACTCGCACGCACACATTCGCACACATTCGCACTCACTTGCACACACTGGCACACACTGGCACACACTGGCACACACACACTCGCACACACTCGCACACACTCGCACACACTTGCACACACTAGCACACACACTCGCACACACTCGCACGCACACACTCGCACACACTCGCATGCACACACTCGCACACACACTCACACACACACACTCACATACACACTCGCACACACTCGCACAAACTCCTACACACACACGTACACACTCGCACACACACTCGCACACACTCGCACATACACACATACACATTCACACACACTCGCACACACACTCGCACACACAGTCCTACACACTCACACACACACTAGCAAACACTCGCACACACTCACACACACACTCACTCACACATACACACTCGCGCACACTCATGCACACTAGCACACACTCGTAAGCATACACTCACACTCACTCACACACTTACTCACACGCACACACTCTTGCACACACTCACACACACTCGCGCACACTCGCACACTCTCGCACACATTTGCACACACTCGCACTCACTCGCACCCACTCGCACGCACACACTCGCACACACTCATACACAATCACACAAACTCGCACACACACACTCGCACACATTCGCACACACTCGCACACACGCACTCACTCACACTCACTCGCACACACTTGCACACACTCGCACACACTCGCACACACAGTCCTACACACTCACACACACACTCGCAAACACTCGCACAAACTCACACACACTCACTCACACGCACACACTTGCGCACACTAGCACACACTCGCACGCCCACACTCGCACACATTCGCACTCACTCGCACGCACACACTCGCACAAACTCACACACACTCGCACACACTCATACACAATCGCACGCACACACACCCGCACACACTCGCACACATTTGCACTCACTCGCACGCACTCGCATGCACACACTCGCACAAACTCACACACACTGGCACACACTTATACACAATCGCACACACACACTCTAACACACACTCGCACACACTCGCACACACTCACTCACACACACTCACACACACACTCGCACACACTCACACACACTTGCACACACTCGCACACACTCACACGCACACACACTCACACACACTCACACACACTCGCACAAACTCACAAGCACAAACTCGCACACACACTCGCACACACTCACACGCACACACTCACACGCACACACTCGCACACACACTCGCACACACTCGCACCCACTCACTCGTGCACACTCGCGCACACTCGGGCACATTTGCACACACTCGCACACACTCGCACACTCTCGCACACACACTCGCACACACACCTGCACAAACTCGAACACACTCGCACACACTCGCAAACACTCGCACATACAGTCCTACAAACTCACACACACTCACACACACTCGCACCCACACACAAACTGGCACACACTCAAACACACTCACTCATACACACTCGCACACACTCACTCGCACACACACACACACACTCGCACACACTCGCACCCAGTCACTCGAGCACACTCGCACACCCTCGCACGCACGCACACACTCGCACACACTCACATGCACACACTCACGCACACACACTCGCGCACACTCATGTACACTCGCACGCACACATTCACACACATTCGCACGCACTTGCACACACTCGTACGCACACACTGGCACACACTCGCAAACACTCGCACACACACACTCGCACATACTCGCTCACACTCGCACACACTCGCACGCACACACTCGCACACACTCGCATGCACACACTCGCACACACACTCACACACACACACTCGCATACACACTCGCACAAACTCCTACACACACTCGTACACACTCACACACACTAGCACACACACACTCGCACATACTCGCACACACTCGCACACACTCGCATGCACACACTCGCACACACACTCACACACACCCTCTCGCATACACACTCGCACAAACTCCTACACACACTCGTACACACTCACACACACTCGCACACACACTTGCACACACTCGCACATACACACATACACATTCGCACACACTCGCACACACACTCGCACACACAGTCCTACACACTCACACACACACTCGCAAACACTCGCACACACTCACACACACACTCACTCACACGTACACACTCACGCACACTTGCACACACTCACGCACACTAGCACACACTCGTAAGCATACACTCACACTCACTCACACACTTACTCACACGCACACACTCTCGCACACACTCACACACACTCGCGCACACTCGCACACACTCGCACGCCCACACTCGCACACTCTCGCACACATTTGCACACACTCGCACTCACTTGCACCCACTCGCACGCACACACTCGCACACACTCATACACAATCACACAAACTCGCACACACACACTCGCACACATTCGCACACACTCGCACACACTCACTCACTCACACTCACTCGCACACACTTGCACACACTCGCACACACAGTCCTACACACTCACACACACACTCGCAAACACTCGCACAAACTCACACACACTCACTCACACGCACACACACTCGCATGCCCACACTCACACACATTTGCACTCACTCGCATGCTCTCGCACGCACACACTCACACAAACTCACACACACTCGCACACACTCATACACAATCGCACGCACACACACTCGCACACACACACTCGCACACACTCGCACACTCTCGCACACATTCACACTCACTCGCACGCGCACACTCGAACACACTCGCACAAACTCACACACACTTGCACACACTTATACACAAACGCACACACACACTCGTACACACACTCGCACACACTCGCACACACTCACTCACACACACTCACACACACACACTCACACACACTCACACACACTTGCACACACTCGCACACACTCACACGCACACACACTCATGCACACTCACACACTCACAAGCACACACTCGCACACACACTCGCACACACTCACACGCACACACTCACACGCACACACTCGCACAAACAGTCGCACACACTCGCACCCACTCACTCGTGCACACTCGCGCACACTCGGGCACATTTGCACACACTCGCACACACTCGCACACTCTCGCACACACACTTGCACACACACTCGCACACACTCGAACACACTCGCACACACTCGCAAACACTCGCACATACAGTCCTACAAACTCACACACACTCTCACACTCGCACCCACACACAAACTGGCACACACTCAAACACACTCACTCATACACACTCGCACACACTCACTCGCACACACACACACACACTCGCACACACTCGCACCCAGTCACTCGAGCACACTCGCACACCCTCGCACGCACGCACACACTCGCACACACTCACATGCACACACTCACGCACACACACTCGTGCACACTCGTGCACACTCGCACGCACACATTCACACACATTCGCACTCACTTGCACACACTCGTACGCACACACTGGCACACACTCGCACACACTCGCACACACACACTCGCACATACTCGCTCACACTCGCACACACTCGCACGCACACACTCGCACACACTCGCATGCACACACTCGCACACACACTCACACACACACACACTCGCATACACACTCACACAAACTCCTACACACACTCGTACACACTCACACACACTCGCACACACACACTCGCACACACTCGCACACTCTCGCACACATTCACACTCACTCGCACGCACTCGCACGCACACACTCGTACACACTCGCACAAACTCACACACACTCGCACACACTTATACACACTCGCACACACACACACTCGTACACACACTCGCACACACTCGCACACACTCACTCACACACACTCACACACACACTCGCACACACTCACACACACTCGCACACACTCACATGCACACACACTCGCACACAATCACACACACTCACACACACTCACAAGCACACACTCGCACAGACACTCGCTCACACTCACAAGCACACACTCACACGCACACACTCGCACACACACTCGCACACACTCACACCCACTCACTCGTGCACACTCGCGCACACTCGGGCACATTTGCACACACTCGCACACACTCGCACACTCTCGCACACACACTCGCACACACACTCGCACACACTCGAACACACTCACACACACTCACAAACAATCGCACATACAGTCCTACAAACTCACACACACTCACACACACTCACACACTCGCACCCACACACAAACTGGCACACACTCAAACACACTCACTCATACACACTCGCACACACTCACTCGCACACACACACACTCGCACACACTCGCACCCAGTCACTCGAGCACACTCGCACACACTCGCACGCACACACGCACACACTCGCACACATTCACACGCACACACTCACGCACACACTCGCGCACACTCGTGCACACTCACACGCACACATTCGCACACATTCGCACTCACTTGCACACACTGGCACACACTGGCACACACACACTCACACACACGCGCACACACTCGCACACACTTGCACACACACTCGCACACACTCGCACACACTCGCACGCACACACTCGCACACACTCGCATGCACACACTCGCACACACACTCACACACACTCACATACACACTCGCACACACTCGCACAAGCTCCTACACACACACGTACACACTCACACACACTCGCACACACACTCGCACACACTCGCACATACACACATACACATTCACACACACTCGCACACACACTCGCACACACAGTCCTACACACTCACACACACACTCGCAAACACTCGCACACACTCACACACACACTCACTCACACATACACACTCGCGCACACTCACGCACACTAGCACACACTCGTAAGCATACACTCACACTCACTCACACACTTACTCACACGCACACACTCTCGCACACACTCACACACACTCGCGCACACTCGCACATTCTCGCACACATTTGCACACACTCGCACTCACTCGCACCCACTCGCATGCACACACTCGCACACACTCATACATAATCACACAAACTCGCACACACACACTCGCACACATTCGCACACACTCGCACACACGCACTCACTCACACTCACTCGCACACACTTGCACACACTCGCACACACTCGCACACACAGTCCTACACACTCACACGCACACTCGCAAACACTCGCACAAACTCACACACACTCACTCACACGCACACACTTGCGCACACTAGCACACACTCGCACGCCCACACTCGCACACATTCGCACTCACTCGCACGCACACACTCGCACACACTCGCACAAACTCACACACACTCGCACACACTCATACACAATCGCACGCACACACACCCGCACACACTCGCACACATTTGCACTCACTCGCACGCACTCGCATGCACACACTCGCACAAACTCACACACACTGGCACACACTTATACACAATCGCACACACACACTCTAACACACACTCGCACACACTCGCACACACTCACTCACACACACTCACACACACACTCGCACACACTCACACACACTTGCACACACTCGCACACACTCACACGCACACACACTCACACACACTCACACACACTCGCACAAACTCACAAGCACAAACTCGCACACACACTCGCACACACTCACACGCACACACTCACACGCACACACTCGCACACACACTCGCACACACTCGCACCCACTCACTCGTGCACACTCGCGCACACTCGGGCACATTTGCACACACTCGCACACACTCGCACACTCTCGCACACACACTCGCACACACACCCGCACACACTCGAACACACTCGCACACACTCGCAAACACTCGCACATACAGTCCTACAAACTCACACACACTCACACATACTCGCACCCACACACAAACTGGCACACACTCAAACACACTCACTCATACACACTCGCACACACTCACTCGCACACACACACACACACTCGCACCCAGTCACTCGAGCACACTCGCACACCCTCGCACGCACACACTCGCACACACTCACATGCACACACTCACGCACACACACTCATGCACACTCGCACGCACACATTCACACACATTCGCACGCACTTGCACACACTCGTATGCACACACTGGCACACACTCGCACACACTCGCACACACACACTCGCACATACTCGCTCACACTCGCACACACTCGCATGCACACACTCGCACACACTCGCATGCACACACTCGCACACACACTCACACACACACACTCGCATACACACTCGCACAAACTCCTACACACACTCGTACACACTCACACAAACTAGCACACACACACTCGCACATACTCGCACACACTCGCACACACTCGCATGCACACACTCGCACACACACTCACACACACACTCTCGCATACACACTCGCACAAACTCCTACACACACTCGTACACACTCACACACACTCGCACACACACTTGCACACACTCGCACATACACACATACACATTCGCACACACTCGCACACACACTCGCACACACAGTCCTACACACTCACACACACACTCGCAAACACTCGCACACACTCACACACACACTCACTCACACGTACACACTCACGCACACTTGCACACACTCACGCACACTAGCACACACTCGTAAGCATACACTCACACTCACTCACACACTTACTCACACGCACACACTCTCGCACACACTCACACACACTCGCACACACTCGCACGCCCACACTCGCACACTCTCGCACACATTTGCACACACTCGCACTCACTTGCACCCACTCGCACGCACACACTCGCACACACTCATACACAATCACACAAACTCGCACACACACACTCGCACACATTCGCACACACTCGCACACACTCACTCACTCACACTCACTCGCACACACTTGCACACACTCGCACACACAGTCCTACACACTCACACACACACTCGCAAACACTCGCACAAACTCACACACACTCACTCACACGCACAAACACTCGCATGCCCACACTCACACACATTTGCACTCACTCGCATGCACTCGCACGCACACACTCGCACAAACTCACACACACTCGCACACACTCATACACAATCGCACGCACACACACTCGCACACACACACTCGCACACACTCGCACACTCTCGCACACATTCACACTCACTCGCACGCACTCGCACGCGCACACTCGAACACACTCGCACAAACTCACACACACTCGCACACACTTATACACAAACGCACACACACACTCGTATACACACTTGCACACACTCGCACACACTCGCACACACTCACTCACACACACTCACACACACACACACTCGCACACACTCACACACACTTGCACACACTCACACGCACACACACTCGCACACACACTCACACACACTCACACACTCACAAGCACACACTCGCACACACACTCGCACACACTCACATGCACACACTCACACGCACACACTCGCACAAACAGTCGCACACACTCGCACCCACTCACTCGTGCACACTCGCGCACACTCGGGCACATTTGCACACACTCGCACACTCTCGCACACTCTCGCACACACACTCGCACACACACTCGCACACACTCGAACACACTCGCACACACTCGCAAACACTCGCACATACAGTCCTACAAACTCACACACACTCACACACTCGCACCCACACACAAACTGGCACACACTCAAACACACTCACTCATACACACTCGCACACACACACTCGCACACACTCGCACCCAGTCACTCGAGCACACTCGCACACCCTCGCACGCACGCACGCACACACTCGCACACACTCACATGCACACACTCACACACACACACTCGCGCACACTCGTGCACACTCGCACGCACACATTCACACACATTCGCACTCACTTGCACACACTCGTACGCACACACTGGCACACACTCGCTCACACTCGCACACACACACTCGCACATACTCGCTCACACTCGCACACACTCGCACGCACACACTCGCACACACTCGCATGCACACACTCGCACACACACTCACACACACACACTCGCATACACACTCACACAAACTCCTACACACACTCGTACACACTCACACACACTCGCACACACACACTCGCACACACTCGCACACTCTCGCACACATTCACACTCACTCGCACGCACTCGCACGCACACACTCGTACACACTCGCACAAACTCACACACACTCGCACACACTTATACACAATCGCACACACACACTCGTACACACACTCGCACACACTCGCACACACTCACTCACACACACTCACACACACACTCGCACACACTCACACACACTCGCACACACTCACATGCACACACACTCGCACACACTCACACACACTCGCACACACTCACAAGCACACACTCGCACAGACACTCGCTCACACTCACAAGCACACACTCACACGCACACACTCGCACACACACTCGCACACACTCACACCCACTCACTCGTGCACACTCGCGCACACTCGGGCACATTTGCACACACTCGCACACACTCGCTCACTCTCGCACACACACTCGCACACACACTCGCACACACTCGAACACACTCACACACACTCACAAACAATCGCACATACAGTCCTACAAACTCACACACACTCACACACTCGCACCCACACACAAACTGGCACACACTCAAACACACTCACTCATACACACTCGCACACACTCACTCGCACACACACACACTCGCACACACTCGCACCCAGTCACTCGAGCACACTCGCACACACTCGCACGCACACACGCACACACTCGCACACACTCACACGCACACACTCACGCACACACTCGCGCACACTCGTGCACACTCGCACGCACACATTCGCACACATTTGCACTCACTTGCACACACTGGCACACACTGGCACACACACACTCGCACACACTCGCACACACTCGCACACACTTGCACACACTAGCACACACACTCGCACATACTCGCACACACTCGCACGCACACACTCGCACACACTCGCATTCACACACTCGCACACACACTCACACACACTCACATACACACTCGCACACACTCGCACAAACTCCTACACACACACGTACACACTCACACACACTCGCACACACACTCGCACACACTCGCACATATACACATTCACACACACTCGCACACACACTCGCACACACAGTCCTACACACTCACACACACACTCGCAAACACTCGCACACACTCACACACACACTCACTCACACATACACACTCGCGCACACTCACGCACACTAGCACACACTCGTAAGCATACACTCACACTCACTCACACACTTACTCACACGCACACACTCTCGCACACACTCACACACACTCGCGCACACTCGCACACTCTCGCACACATTTGCACACACTCGCACTCACTCGCACCCACTCGCACGCACACACTCGCACACACTCATACACAATCACACAAACTCGCACACACACACA
This sequence comes from Phyllobates terribilis, assembly GCF_046119375.1. Classification (NCBI taxonomy): domain Eukaryota; kingdom Metazoa; phylum Chordata; class Amphibia; order Anura; family Dendrobatidae; genus Phyllobates; species Phyllobates terribilis. The sequence goes on from NW_027362853.1 coordinate 5,724,991, forward strand.
CTTGCACACATTCGCACACACTCGCACACACGCACTCACTCACACTCACTCGCACACACTTGCACACACTCGCACACACTCGCACACACAGTCCTACACACTCACACACACACTCGCAAACACTCGCACAAACTCACACACACTCACTCACACGCACACACTTGCGCACACTAGCACACACTCGCACGCCCACACTCGCACACATTCGCACTCACTCGCACGCACACACTCGCACACACTCGCACAAACTCACACACACTCGCACACACTCATACACAATCGCACGCACACACACGCGCACACACTCGCACACATTTGCACTCACTCGCACGCACTCGCATGCACACACTCGCACAAACTCACACACACTGGCACACACTTATACACAATCGCACACACACACTCTAACACACACTCGCACACACTCACTCACACACACTCACACACACACTCGCACACACTCACACACACTTGCACACACTCGCACACACTCACACGCACACACACTCACACACACTCACACACACTCGCACAAACTCACAAGCACAAACTCGCACACACACTCGCACACACTCACACGCACACACTCACACGCACACACTCGCACACACACTCGCACACACTCGCACCCACTCACTCGTGCACACTCGCGCACACTCGGGCACATTTGCACACACTCGCACACTCTCGCACACACACTCGCACACACACCCGCACACACTCGAACACACTCGCACACACTCGCAAACACTCGCACATACAGTCCTACAAACTCACACACACTCACACACACTCACACACTCGCACCCACACACAAACTGGCACACACTCAAACACACTCACTCATACACACTCGCACACACTCACTCGCACACACACACACACACTCGCACACACTCGCACCCAGTCACTCGAGCACACTCGCACACCCTCGCACGCACACACTCGCACACACTCACATGCACACACTCACGCACACACACTCGCGCACACTCATGCACACTCGCACGCACACATTCACACACATTCGCACGCACTTGCACACACTCGTACGCACACACTGGCACACACTCGCACACACTCGCACACACACACTCGCACATACTCGCTCACACTCGCACACACTCGCACGCACACACTCGCACACACTCGCATGCACACACTCGCACACACACTCACACACACACACTCGCATACACACTCGCACAAACTCCTACACACACTCGTACACACTCACACACACTAGCACACACACACTCGCACATACTCGCACACACTCGCACACACTCGCATGCACACACTCGCACACACACTCACACACACACTCTCGCATACACACTCGCACAAACTCCTACACACACTCGTACACACTCACACACACTCGCACACACACTTGCACACACTCGCACATACACACATACACATTCGCACACACTCGCACACACACTCGCACACACAGTCCTACACACTCACACACACACTCGCAAACACTCGCACACACTCACACACACACTCACTCACACGTACACACTCACGCACACTTGCACACACTCACGCACACTAGCACACACTCGTAAGCATACACTCACACTCACTCACACACTTACTCACACACACACACTCTCGCACACACTCACACACACTCGCGCACACTCGCACACACTCGCACGACCACACTCGCACACTCTCGCACACATTTGCACACACTCGCACTCACTTGCACCCACTCGCACGCACACACTCGCACACACTCATACACAATCACACAAACTCGCACACACACACTCGCACACATTCGCACACACTCGCACACACTCACTCACTCACACTCACTCGCACACACTTGCACACACTCGCACACACTCACACACACAGTCCTACACACTCACACACACACTCGCAAACACTCACACAAACTCACACACACTCACTCACATGCACACACTTGCGCACACTAGCACACACTCGCACGCCCACACTCGCACACTCTCGCACACATTTGCACACACTCGCACTCACTTGCACCCACTCGCACGCACACACTCGCACACACTTATACACAATCACACAAACTCGCACACACACACTCGCACACATTCGCACACACTCGAACACACTCACTCACTCACACTCACTCGCACACACTTGCACACACTCGCACACACTCGCACACACAGTCCTACACACTCACACACACACTCGCAAACACTCGCACAAACTCACACACACTCACTCACACGCACACACACTCGCATGCCCACACTCACACACATTTGTACTCACTCGCACGCACTCGCACGCACACACTCGCACAAACTCACACACACTCGCACACACTCATACACAATCGCATGCACACACACTCGCACACACACACTCGCACACACTCGCACACTCTCGCACACATTCACACTCACTCGCACGCACTCGCACGCGCACACTCGAACACACTCGCACAAACTCACACACACTTGCACACACTTATACACAAACGCACACACACACTCGTACACACACTCGCACACACTTGCACACACTCACTCACACACACTCACACACACTCGCACACACTCACACACACTTGCACACACTCGCACACACTCACATGCACACACACTCGCACACACACTCACACACTCACAAGCACACACTCGCACACACACTCGCACACACTCACACGCACACACTCACACGCACACACTCGCACAAACAGTCGCACACACTCGCACCCACTCACTCGTGCACACTCGCGCACACTCGGGCACATTTGCACACACTCGCACACTCTCGCACACTCTCGCACACACACTCGCACACACACTCGCACACACTCGAACACACTCGCACACACTCGCACATACAGTCCTACAAACTTACACACACTCACACACTCGCACCCACACACAAACTGGCACACACTCAAACACACTCACTCATACACACTCGCACACACTCACTCGCACACACACACACACACTCGCACACACTCGCACCCAGTCACTCGAGCACACTTGCACACCCTCGCACGCACGCACACACTCGCACACACTCACATGCACACACTCACGCACACACACTCGCGCACACTCGTGCACACTCGCATGCACACATTCACACACATTCGCACTCACTTGCACACACTCGTACGCACACACTGGCACACACTCGCACACACTCGCACACACACACTCGCACATACTCGCTCACACTCGCACACACTCGCACGCACACACTCGCACACACTCGCATGCACACACTCGCACACACACTCACACACACACACTCGCATACACACTCACACAAACTCCTACACACACTCGTACACACTCACACACACTAGCACACACACACTCGCACACACTCGCACATACTCGCACACACTCGCACACACTCGCATGCACACACTCGCACACACACTCACACACACACTCTCGCATACACACTCGCACAAACTCCTACACACACTCGTACACACTCACACACACTCGCACACACACTTGCACACACTCGCACATACACACATACACATTCGCACACACTCGCACACACACTCGCACACACAGTCCTACACACTCACACACACACTCGCAAACACTCGCACACACTCACACACACACTCACTCACACATACACACTCACGCACACTTGCACACACTCATGCACACTAGCACACACTCGTAAGCATACACTCACACTCACTCACACACTTACTCACACGCACACACTCTCGCACACACTCACACACACTCGCACACACTCGCACACACTCGCACGCCCACACTCGCACACTCTCGCACACATTTGCACACACTCGCACTCACTTGCACCCACTCTCACGCACACACTCGCACACACTCATACACAATCACACAAACTCGCACACACACACTCGCACACATTCGCACACACTAGCACACACTCACTCACACTCACTCGCACACACTCGCACACACTCGCACACACTCGCACACACAGTCCTACACACTCACACACACACTCGCAAACACTCGCACAAACTCACACACACTCACTCACACGCACACACTTGCGCACACTAGCACACACTCGCACGCCCACACTTGCACACACTCACACTCACACTCACACACACTCGCACACACTCACAAGCACACACTCGCACACACACTCGCACACACTCACACGCACACACTCGCACACACTCGCACAAACAGTCGCACACACTCGCACCCACTCACTCGTGCACACTCGCGCACACTCGGGCACATTTGCACACACTCGCACACACTCGCACACTCTCGCACACACACTCGCACACACACTCGCACACACTCGAACACACTCGCACACACTCGCAAACACTCGCACATACAGTCCTACAAACTCACACACACTCACACACACTCACACACTCCACCCACACACAAACTGGCACACACTCAAACACACTCACTCATACACACTCGCACACACTCACTCGCACACACACACACTCGCACACACTAGCACCCAGTCACTCGAGCACACTCGCACACACTCGCACGCACGCACGCACACACTCGCACACACTCACACACACACAGTCACACACACACTCGCGCACACTCGTGCACACTTGCACGCACACATTCGCACACATTCGCACTCACTTGCACACACTCGTGCGCACACACTGGCACACACTGGCACACACTGGCACACACACGCTCGTACACACTCGCACACACTTGCACATACTAGCACACACTCGCATGCACATATTCGCACACACTCGCACACACTCGCATGCACACACTCACACACACACTCACACACACTCACATACACACTCGCACACACTCGCACAAACTCCTACACACACTCGTACACACACACTCGCACACACACTCGCACACACTCGCACACACTCGCACATACACACATACACATTCGCACACACTCGCTCACACACTCGCACACACAGTCCTACACACTCACACACACACTCGCAAACACTCACACACACACTCACTCACACGTACACACTCGCACACACTCGCACGCCCACACTCTCACACTCTCGCACACATTTGCACACACTCGCACTCACTCGCACGCACTCGCACACACACTCACACACACACTCGCACAAACTCATACACAATCGCACACACTCACTCGCACACACTTGCACACACTCGCACACACTCGCACACACTTGCACACACTTGCACACACTTGCACACGCTTGCACACACTCGCACACACTCGCACACACTCACACACACGCACACACACGCACACACACTCACGCACACACTCGCACACACTCGCACACACTTGCATGCACACATTCGCACGCACTCGCACACACAAACACAAACTGGCACACACTCAAACAGACTCACTCATACACACTCGCACACACTCACTCGCACACACACACACTCGCACACACTCACACACACACACTCGCGCACACTCATGCACACTCGCACGCACACATTCGCACACATTCGCACTCACTTGCACACACTCATACGCAAACACTGGCACACACTGGCACACACTCGCACACACACACTCGCACACACTCGCACACACTTGCACACACTAGCACACACACACTCGCACACACTCGCACATACTCGCACACACTCACACACACTTGCACGCACACACTCGCATGCACACACTCGCACACACTCACACACACTCGCATACACACTCGCACACACTCGCACAAACTCCTACACACACTCGTACACACTCACACACACTCACACACACACTCGCACACACTCGCACATACACACATACACATTTGCACACAGTCGCACACACACTCGAACACACCATCCTACACACTCACACACACACTCGCAAACACTCGCACACACTCACACACACTCACTCACACGTACACACTCGCGCACACTCACGCACACTAGCACACACTCGTAAGCATACACTCAAACTCCCTCACACACTTACTCACATGCACACACTCTCGCACACACTCACACACACTCGTGCACACTCGCACACACTCGCACGCCCACACTCGCACACTCTCGCACACATTTGCACACACTCGCACTCACTCGCACCCACTCGCATGCACACACTCGCACACACTCATACACAATCACACAAACTCGCACACACACACTCGCACACATGCGCACACACTCGCACACACTCACTCACTCACACTCACTCGCACACACTTGCACACACTCGCACACACTCGCACACACAGTCCTACACACTCACACACACTCGCAAACACTCGCACAAACTCACACACACTCACTCACACGCACACACTTGCGCACACTAGCACACACTCGCACGCCCACACTCGCGCACATTCGCACTCACTCGCACGCACTCGCACGCACACACTCGCAAAAAACTCACACACACTCGCACACACTCATACACAATCGCACGCACACACACTCACACACACTCGCACACACTCGCACACTCTCGCACTCACTCGCACGCACTCGCACGCACACACTCGCACACACTCGCATGCACACACTCGCACACACAAACACACACACACACTCGCATACACACTCGCACACACTCGCACAAACTCCTACACACACTCGTACACACTCACACACACTCGCACACACACTTGCACACACTCGAACATACACACATACACATTCGCACACACTCGCACACTCACTCGCACACACAGTCCTACACACTCACACACACACTCGCAAACACTCGCACACACACACACTCACTCACACATACACACTCGCGCACACTCGCACACACTCATGCACACTAGCCCACACTCGTAAGCATACACTCACACTCACTCACACACTTACTCACACTCACACACTCTCGCACACACTCACACACACTCGCCCACACTCGCACACACTCGCACGCCCACACTCGCACACTCTCGCACACATTTGCACACACTCGCACTCACTCACACCCACTCGCACGCACACACTCGCACACACTCATACACAATCACACAAACTCGCACACACACACTCGCACACATTCGCACACACTCGCACACACTCACTCACTCACACTCACTCGCACACACTTGCACACACTCGCACACACTCGCACACACAGTCCTACACACTCACACACACTCGCAAACACTCGCACAAACTCACACAAACTCACTCACACGCACACACTTGCACACACTAGCACACACTCGCACGCCCACACTTGCACACACTCACACTCACTCGCACGCACTCGCACGCACACACTCGCACACACTCGCACATACTCGCACACACTTGCACACACTCGCATGCACACACTCGCACACACACTCACAAACACACACTCGCATACACACTCGCACACACTCGCACAAACTCCTACACACACTCGTACACACTCACACACACTCGCACACACACTTGCACACACTCGCACACACTCGCACATACACACATACACATTCGCACACACTCGCACACACACTCGCACACACAGTCCTACACACACGCTCGCAAACACTCGCACACACTCACACACACACTCATTCACACGTACACACTCGCACACACTCGCACACACTCACGCACACTAGCACACACTCGTAAGCATACACTCACACACTTACTCACACGCACACACTCTCGCACACACTCACACACACTCGCGCACACTCGCACACACTCGCAAGCCCACACTCGCACACTCTCGCACACATTTGCACACACTTGCACTCACTCACACCCACTCGCACGCACACACTCGCACACACTCATACACAATCACACAAACTCGCACACACACACTCGCACACATTCGCACACACTCGCACACACTCACTCACTCACACTCACTCGCACACACTTGCACACACTCGCACACACTCGCACACACAGTCCTACACACTCACACACACTCGCAAACACTCGCACAAACTCACACACACTCACTCACACGCACACACTTGCACACACTAGCACACACTCGCACGCCCACACTTGCACACATTCGCACTCACTCACACGCACTCGCATGCACACACTCGCACACACTCGCACAAACTCACACACACTCGCACACACACTTGCACACACTCGCACACACTCGCACATACACACATACACATTCGCACACACTCGCACACACACTCGCACACACAGTCCTACACACACACACTCGCACACACTCGCACAAACTCACACACACTCGCACACACTCATACACAATCGTACAATCGCACAAACTCACACACACTCGCACACAGTCACACACTCGCACCCACTCACTCGTGCACACTCGCACACATTTGCACTCACTCGCACGCACTCGCACGCACACACTCGCACAAACTCACACACACTCGCACACACTCATACACAATCGCACGCACACACTCGCACACACACACTCGCACACTCTCGCACACATACGCACTCACTCGCACGCACTCGCACGCACACACTCTCACACACTCGCACAAACTCACACACACTCGCACACACTTATACGCAATCGCACACACACACTCACTAACTCACACTCACTCGCACACACTTGCACACACTCGCACACACTCGCACACACTCATACACAATCGCACCAACTCACACACACTCGTACACACTCACACACTTGCACCCACTCACTCGTGTACACTCGCAAACATTCGCACTCACTCGCACACACTCGCACGCACACACTCGCACAAACTCACACACACTCGCACACACTCATACACAATCGCACACACACACACTCGCACACACACACTCGCACACACTCGCACACTCTCGCACACATTCACACTCACTCGCACGCACTCGCACGCACACACTCGCACACACTCGCACAAACTCACACACACTCGCACACACTTATACACAATCGCACACACACACACTCGTACACACACTCGCACACACTCGCACACACTCACTCACACACACTCACACACACACTCGCACACACTCACACACACTCGCACACACTCACATGCACACACACTCGCACACACTCACACACACTCGCACACACTCACAAGCACACACTCGCACAGACACTCGCTCACACTCACAAGCACACACTCACACGCACACACTCGCACACACACTCGCACACACTCACTCGTGCACACTCGCGCACACTCAGGCACATTTGCACACACTCGCACACACTCGCACACTCTCACACACACACTCGCACACACACTCGCACACACTCGAACACACTCACACACACTCACAAACAATCGCACATACAGTCCTACAAACTCACACACACTCACACACACTCACACACTCGCACCCACACACAAACTGGCACACACTCAAACACACTCACTCATACACACTCGCACACACTCACTCGCACACACACACACTCGCACACACTCGCACCCAGTCACTCGAGCACACTCGCACACACTCGCACGCACACACGCACACACTCGCACACACTCACACGCAAACACTCACGCACACACTCGCGCACACTCGTGCACACTCGCACGCACACATTCGCACACATTCGCACTCACTTGCACACACTGGCACACACTGGCACACACTGGCACACACACACTCGCACACACTCGCACACACTCGCACACACTTGCACACACTAGCACACACACTCGCACATACTCGCACACACTCGCACACACTCGCACGCACACACTCGCACACACTCGCATGCACACACTCGCACACACACTCACACACACACACGCACATACACACTCGCACACACTCGCACAAACTCCTACACACACACGTACACACTCACACACACTCGCACACACACTCGCACACACTCGCACATACACACATACACATTCACACACACTCGCACACACACTCGCACACACAGTCCTACACACTCACACACACACTCGCAAACACTCGCACACACTCACACACACACTCACTCACACATACACACTCGCGCACACTCACGCACACTAGCACACACTCGTAAGCATACACTCACACTCACTCACACACTTACTCACACGCACACACTCTCGCACACACTCACACACACTCGCGCACACTCGCACACTCTCGCACACATTTGCACACACTCGCACTCACTCGCACCCACTCGCACGCACACACTCGCACACACTCATACACAATCACACAAACTCGCACACACACACTCGCACACATTCGCACACACTCGCACACACGCACTCACTCACACTCACTCGCACACACTTGCACACACTCGCACACACTCGCACACACAGTCCTACACACTCACACACACACTCGCAAACACTCGCACAAACTCACACACACTCACTCACACGCACACACTTGCGCACACTAGCACACACTCGCACGCCCACACTCGCACACATTCGCACTCACTCGCACGCACACACTCGCACACACTCGCACAAACTCACACACACTCGCACACACTCATACACAATCGCACGCACACACACCCGCACACACTCGCACACATTTGCACTCACTCGCACGCACTCGCATGCACACACTCGCACAAACTCACACACACTGGCACACACTTATACACAATCGCACACACACACTCTAACACACACTCGCACACACTCGCACACACTCACTCACACACACTCACACACACACTCGCACACACTCACACACACTTGCACACACTCGCACACACTCACACGCACACACACTCACACACACTCACACACTCGCACAAACTCACAAGCACAAACTCACACACACACTCGCACACACTCACACGCACACACTCACACGCACACACTCGCACACACACTCGCACACACTCGCACCCACTCACTCGTGCACACTCGCGCACACTCGGGCACATTTGCACACACTCGCACACTCTCGCACACACACTCGCACACACACCCGCACACACTCGAACACACTCGCACACACTCGCAAACACTCGCACATACAGTCCTACAAACTCACACACACTCACACACACTCGCACCCACACACAAACTGGCACACACTCAAAAACACTCACTCATACACACTCGCACACACTCACTCGCACACACACACACTCGCACACACTCGCACCCAGTCACTCGAGCACACTCGCACACCCTCGCACGCACACACTCGCACACACTCACATGCACACACTCACGCACACACACTCATGCACACTCGCACGCACACATTCACACACATTCGCACGCACTTGCACACACTCGTACGCACACACTGGCACACACTCGCACACACTCACATGCACACACACTCGCACAAACTCACACACACTCGCACACACTCACAAGCACACACTCGCACAGACACTCGCTCACACTCACAAGCACACACTCACACACACACACTCGCACACACACTCGCACACACTCACACCCACTCACTCGTGCACACTCGCGCACACTCAGGCACATTTGCACACACTCGCACACACTCGCACACTCTCGCACACACACTCGCACACACTCGAACACACTCACACACACTCACAAACAATCGCACATACAGTCCTACAAACTCACACACACTCACACACACTCACACACTCGCACCCACACACAAACTGGCACACACTCAAACACACTCACTCATACACACTCGCACACACTCACTCGCACACACACACACTCGCACACACTCGCACCCAGTCACTCGAGCACACTCGCACACACTCGCACGCACACACGCACACACTCGCACACACTCACACGCACACACTCACGCACACACTCGCGCACACTCGTGCACACTCGCACGCACACATTCGCACACATTCGCACTCACTTGCACACACTGGCACACACTGGCACACACTGGCACACACACACTCGCACACACTCGCACACACTTGCACACACTAGCACACACACTCGCACATACTCGCACACACTCGCACACACTCGCACGCACACACTCGCACACACTCGCATGCACACACTCGCACACACACTCACACACACACACTCACATACACACTCGCACACACTCGCACAAACTCCTACACACACACGTACACACTCACACACACTCGCACACACACTTGCACACACTCGCACATACACACATACACATTCACACACACTCGCACACACAGTCCTACACACTCACACACACACTCGCAAACACTCGCACACACTCACACACACACTCACTCACACATACACACTCGCGCACACTCATGCACACTAGCACACACTCGTAAGCATACACTCACACTGACTCACACACTTACTCACACGCACACACTCTCGCACACACTCACACACACTCGCGCACACTCGCACACTCTCGCACACATTTGCACACACTCGCACTCACTCGCACCCACTCGCACGCACACACTCGCACACACTCATACACAATCACACAAACTCGCACACACACACTCGCACACATTCGCACACACTCGCACACACGCACTCACTCACACTCACTCGCACACACTTGCACACACTCGCACACACTCGCACACACAGTCCTACACACTCACACACACACTCGCAAACACTCGCACAAACTCACACACACTCACTCACACGCACACACTTGCGCACACTAGCACACACTCGCACGCCCACACTCGCACACATTCGCACTCACTCGCACGCACACACTCGCACACACTCGCACAAACTCACACACACTCGCACACACTCATACACAATCGCACGCACACACACCCGCACACACTCACACACATTTGCACTCACTCGCACGCACTCGCATGCACACACTCGCACAAACTCACACACACTGGCACACACTTATACACAATCGCACACACACACTCTAACACACACTCGCACACACTCGCACACACTCACTCACACACACTCACACACACACTCGCACACACTCACACACACTTGCACACACTCGCACACACTCACACGCACACACACTCACACACACTCACACACACTCGCACAAACTCACAAGCACAAACTCGCACACACACTCGCACACACTCACACGCACACACTCACACGCACACACTCGCACACACACTCGCACACACTCGCACCCACTCACTCGTGCACACTCGCGCACACTCGGGCACATTTGCACACACTCGCACACACTCGCACACTCTCGCACACACACTCGCACACACACCTGCACACACTCGAACACACTCGCACACACTCGCAAACACTCGCACATACAGTCCTACAAACTCACACACACTCACACACACTCGCACCCACACACAAACTGGCACACACTCAAACACACTCACTCATACACACTCGCACACACTCACTCGCACACACACACACTCGCACACACTCGCACCCAGTCACTCGAGCACACTCGCACACCCTCGCACGCACGCACACACTCGCACACACTCACATGCACACACTCACGCACACACACTCGCGCACACTCATGCACACTCGCACGCACACATTCACACACATTCACACGCACTTGCACACACTCGTACGCACACACTGGCACACACTCGCACACACTCGCACACACACACTCGCACATACTCGCTCACACTCGCACACACTCGCACGCACACACTCGCACACACTCGCATGCACACACTCGCACACACACTCACACACACACACTCGCATACACACTCGCACAAACTCCTACACACACTCGTACACACTCACACACACTAGCACACACACACTCGCACATACTCGCACACACTCGCACACACTCGCATGCACACACTCGCACACACACTCACACACACACTCTCGCATACACACTCGCACAAACTCCTACACACACTCGTACACACTCACACACACTCGCACACACACTTGCACACACTCGCACATACACACATACACATTCGCACACACTCGCACACACACTCGCACACACAGTCCTACACACTCACACACACACTCGCAAACACTCGCACACACTCACACACACACTCACTCACACGTACACACTCACGCACACTTGCACACACTCACGCACACTAGCACACACTCGTAAGCATACACTCACACTCACTCACACACTTACTCACACGCACACACTCTCGCACACACTCACACACACTCGCGCACACTCGCACACACTCGCACGCCCACACTCGCACACTCTCGCACACATTTGCACACACTCGCACTCACTTGCACCCACTCGCACGCACACACTCGCACACACTCATACACAATCACACAAACTCGCACACACACACTCGCACACATTCGCACACACTCGCACACACTCACTCACTCACACTCACTCGCACACACTTGCACACACTCGCACACACTCGCACACACAGTCCTACACACTCACACACACACTCGCAAACACTCGCACAAACTCACACACACTCACTCACACGCACACACACTCGCATGCCCACACTCACACACATTTGCACTCACTCGCATGCACTCGCACGCACACACTCGCACAAACTCACACACACTCGCACACACTCATACACAATCGCACGCACACACACTCGCACACACACACTCGCACACACTCGCACACTCTCGCACACATTCACACTCACTCGCACGCACTCGCACGCGCACACTCGAACACACTCGCACAAACTCACACACACTCGCACACACTTATACACAAACGCACACACACACTCGTACACACACTCGAACACACGCGCACGCACTCGCACACACTCACTCACACACACTCACACACACACACTCACACACACTCACACACACTTGCACACACTCGCACACACTCACACGCACACACACTCGCACACACACTCACACACACTCACACACTCACAAGCACACACTCGCACACACACTCGCACACACTCACACGCACACACTCACACGCACACACTCGCACAAACAGTCGCACACACTCGCACCCACTCACTCGTGCACACTCGCGCACACTCGGGCACATTTGCACACACTCGCACACTCTCGCACACTCTCGCACACACACTCGCACACACACTCGCACACACTCGAACACACTCGCACACACTCGCAAACACTCGCACATACAGTCCTACAAACTCACACACTCTCACACTCGCACCCACACACAAACTGACACACACTCAAACACACTCACTCATACACACTCGCACACACTCACTCGCACACACACACACACTCGCACACACTCGCACCCAGTCACTCGAGCACACTCGCACACCCTCGCACGCACGCACACACTCGCACACACTCACATGCACACACTCACGCACACACACTCGCGCACACTCGTGCACACTCGCACGCACACATTCACACACATTCGCACTCACTTGCACACACTCGTACGCACACACTGGCACACACTCGCACACACTCGCACACACACACTCGCACATACTCGCTCACACTCGCACACACTCGCACGCACACACTCGCACACACTCGCATGCACACACTCGCACACACACTCACACACACACACTCGCATACACACTCACACAAACTCCTACACACACACGTACACACTCACACACACTCGCACACACACACTCGCACACTCTCGCACACATTCACACTCACTCGCACGCATTCGCACGCACACACTCGTACACACTCGCACAAACTCACACACACTCGCACACACTTATACACAATCGCACACACACACACTCGTACACACACTCGCACACACTCGTACACACTCACTCACACACACTCACACACACACTCGCACACACTCACACACACTCGCACACACTCACATGCACACACACTCGCACACACTCACACACACTCGCACACACTCACAAGCACACACTCGCACAGACACTCGCTCACACTCACAAGCACACACTCACACGCACACACTCGCACACACACTCGCACACACTCACACCCACTCACTCGTGCACACTCGCGCACACTCGGGCACATTTGCACACACTCGCACACACTCGCACACTCTCGCACACACACTCGCACACACACTCGCACACACTCGAACACACTCACACATACTCACAAACAATCGCACATACAGTCCTACAAACTCACACACACTCACACACACTCACACACTCGCACCCACACACAAACTGGCACACACTCAAACACACTCACTCATACACACTCGCACACACTCACTCGCACACACACACACTCGCACACACTCGCACCCAGTCACTCGAGCACACTCGCACACACTCGCACGCACACACGCACACACTCGCACACACTCACACGCACACACTCACGCACACACTCGCGCACACTCGTGCACACTCGCACGCACACATTCGCACACATTCGCACTCACTTGCACACACTGGCACACACTGGCACACACACACTCGCACACACTCGCACACACTCGCACACACTTGCACACACTGGCACACACTGGCACACACTGGCACACACATACTCGCACACACTCGCACACACTCGCACGCACACACTCGCACACACTCGCATGCACACACTCGCACACACACTCACACACACACACTCACATACACACTCGCACACACTCGCACAAACTCCTACACACACACGTACACACTCACACACACTCGCACACACACTCACACACACTCGCACATACACACATACACATTCACACACACTCGCACACACACTCGCACACACAGTCCTACACACTCACACACACACTCGCAAACACTCGCACACACTCACACACACACTCACTCACACATACACACTCGCGCACACTCACGCACACTAGCACACACTCGTAAGCATACACTCACACTCACTCACACACTTACTCACACGCACACACTCTCGCACACACTCACACACACTCGCGCACACTCGCACACTCTCGCACACATTTGCACACACTCGCACTCACTCGCACCCACTCGCACGCACACACTCGCACACACTCATACACAATCACACAAACTCGCACACACACACTCGCACACATTCGCACACACTCGCACACACGCACTCACTCACACTCACTCGCACACACTTGAACACACTCGCACACACTCGCACACACAGTCCTACACACTCACACACACACTCGCAAACACTCGCACAAACTCACACACACTCACTCACACGCACACACTTGCGCACACTAGCACACACTCGCACGCCCACACTCGCACACATTCGCACTCACTCGCACGCACACACTCGCACACACTTGCACAAACTCACACACACTCGCACACACTCATACACAATCGCACGCACACACACCCGCACACACTCGCACACATTTGCACTCACTCGCACGCACTCGCATGCACACACTCGCACAAACTCACACACACTGGCACACACTTATACACAATCGCACACACACACTCTAACACACACTCGCACACACTCACTCACACACACTCACACACACACTCGCACACACTCACACACACTTGCACACACTCGCACACACTCACACGCACACACACTCACACACACTCACACACACTCGCACAAACTCACAAGCACAAACTCGCACACACACTCGCACACACTCACACGCACACACTCACACGCACACACTCGCACACACACTCGCACACACTCGCACCCACTCACTCGTGCACACTCGCGCACACTCGGGCACATTTGCACACACTCGCACACACTCGCACACTCTCGCACACACACTCGCACACACACCCGCACACACTCGAACACACTCGCACACACTCTCAAACACTCGCACATACAGTCCTACAAACTCACACACACTCACACACACTCGCACCCACACACACACTGGCACACACTCAAACACACTCACTCATACACACTCGCACACACTCACTCGCACACACACACACTCTCGCACACACTCGCACCCAGTCACTCGAGCACACTCGCACACCCTCGCACGCACACACTCGCACACACTCACATGCACACACTCACGCACACACACTCATGCACACTCGCACGCACACATTCACACACATTCGCACGCACTTGCACACACTCGTACGCACACACTGGCACACACTCGCACACACTCGCACACACACACTCGCACATACTCGCTCACACTCGCACACACTCGCACGCACACACTCGCACACACTCGCATGCACACACTCGCACACACACTCACACACACACACTCGCATACACACTCGCACAAACTCCTACACACACTCGTACACACTCACACACACTAGCACACACACACTCGCACATACTCGCACACACTCGCACACACTCGCATGCACACACTCGCACACACACTCACACACACACTCTCGCATACACACTCGCACAAACTCCTACACACACTCGTACACACTCACACACACTCGCACACACACTTGCACACACTCGCACATACACACATACACATTCGCACACACTCGCACACACACTCGCACACACAGTCCTACACACTCACACACACACTCGCAAACACTCGCACACACTCACACACACACTCACTCACACGTACACACTCACGCACACTTGCACACACTCACGCACACTAGCACACACTCGTAAGCATACACTCACACTCACTCACACACTTACTCACACGCACACACTCTCGCACACACTCACACACACTCGCGCACACTCGCACACACTCGCACGCCCAGACTCGCACACTCTCGCACACATTTGCACACACTCGCACTCACTTGCACCCACTCGCACGCACACACTCGCACACACTCATACACAATCACACAAACTCGCACACACACACTCGCACACATTCGCACACACTCGCACACACTCACTCACTCACACTCACTCGCACACACTTGCACACACTCGCACACACTCGCACACACAGTCCTACACACTCACACACACACTCGCAAACACTCGCACAAACTCACACACACTCACTCACACGCACAAACACTCGCATGCCCACACTCACACACATTTGCACTCACTCGCATGCACTCGCACGCACACACTCGCACAAACTCACACACACTCGCACACACTCATACACAATCGCACGCACACACACTCGCACACACACACTCGCACACACTCGCACACTCTCGCACACATTCACACTCACTCGCACGCACTCGCACGCGCACACTCGAACACACTCGCACAAACTCACACACACTCGCACACACTTATACACAAACGCACACACACACTCGTACACACACTCGCACACACTCGCACACACTCGCACACACTCACTCACACACACTCACACACACACACTCGCACACACTCACACACACTTGCACACACTCACACGCACACACACTCACACACACTCACACACTCACAAGCACACACTCGCACACACACTCGCACACACTCACACGCACACACTCACACGCACACACTCGCACAAACAGTCGCACACACTCGCACCCACTCACTCGTGCACACTCGCGCACACTCGGGCACATTTGCACACACTCGCACACTCTCGCACACACACTCGCACACACACTCGCACACACTCGAACACACTCGCAAACACTCGCACATACAGTCCTACAAACTCACACACACTCACACACTCGCACCCACACACAAACTGGCACACACTCAAACACACTCACTCATACACACTCGCACACACTCACTCGCACACACACACACACACTCGCACACACTCGCACCCAGTCACTCGAGCACACTCGCACACCCTCGCACGCACACTCGCACACACTCATGCACACTAGCCCACACTCGTAAGCATACACTCACACTCACTCACACACTTACTCACACTCACACACTCTCGCACACACTCACACACACTCGCCCACACTCGCACACACTCGCACGCCCACACTCGCACACTCTCGCACACATTTGCACACACTCGCACTCACTCACACCCACTCGCACGCACACACTCGCACACACTCATACACAATCACACAAACTCGCACACACACACTCGCACACATTCGCACACACTCGCACACACTCACTCACTCACACTCACTCGCACACACTTGCACACACTCGCACACACTCGCACACACAGTCCTACACACTCACACACACTCGCAAACACTCGCACAAACTCACACAAACTCACTCACACGCACACACTTGCACACACTAGCACACACTCGCACGCCCACACTTGCACACACTCACACTCACTCGCACGCACTCGCACGCACACACTCGCACACACTCGCACATACTCGCACACACTTGCACACACTCGCATGCACACACTCGCACACACACTCACAAACACACACTCGCATACACACTCGCACACACTCGCACAAACTCCTACACACACTCGTACACACTCACACACACTCGCACACACACTTGCACACACTCGCACACACTCGCACATACACACATACACATTCGCACACACTCGCACACACACTCGCACACACAGTCCTACACACACGCTCGCAAACACTCGCACACACTCACACACACACTCATTCACACGTACACACTCGCACACACTCGCACACACTCACGCACACTAGCACACACTCGTAAGCATACACTCACACACTTACTCACACGCACACACTCTCGCACACACTCACACACACTCGCGCACACTCGCACACACTCGCAAGCCCACACTCGCACACTCTCGCACACATTTGCACACACTTGCACTCACTCACACCCACTCGCACGCACACACTCGCACACACTCATACACAATCACACAAACTCGCACACACACACTCGCACACATTCGCACACACTCGCACACACTCACTCACTCACACTCACTCGCACACACTTGCACACACTCGCACACACTCGCACACACAGTCCTACACACTCACACACACTCGCAAACACTCGCACAAACTCACACACACTCACTCACACGCACACACTTGCACACACTAGCACACACTCGCACGCCCACACTTGCACACATTCGCACTCACTCACACGCACTCGCATGCACACACTCGCACACACTCGCACAAACTCACACACACTCGCACACACACTTGCACACACTCGCACACACTCGCACATACACACATACACATTCGCACACACTCGCACACACACTCGCACACACAGTCCTACACACACACACTCGCACACACTCGCACAAACTCACACACACTCGCACACACTCATACACAATCGTACAATCGCACAAACTCACACACACTCGCACACAGTCACACACTCGCACCCACTCACTCGTGCACACTCGCACACATTTGCACTCACTCGCACGCACTCGCACGCACACACTCGCACAAACTCACACACACTCGCACACACTCATACACAATCGCACGCACACACTCGCACACACACACTCGCACACTCTCGCACACATACGCACTCACTCGCACGCACTCGCACGCACACACTCTCACACACTCGCACAAACTCACACACACTCGCACACACTTATACGCAATCGCACACACACACTCACTAACTCACACTCACTCGCACACACTTGCACACACTCGCACACACTCGCACACACTCATACACAATCGCACCAACTCACACACACTCGTACACACTCACACACTTGCACCCACTCACTCGTGTACACTCGCAAACATTCGCACTCACTCGCACACACTCGCACGCACACACTCGCACAAACTCACACACACTCGCACACACTCATACACAATCGCACACACACACACTCGCACACACACACTCGCACACACTCGCACACTCTCGCACACATTCACACTCACTCGCACGCACTCGCACGCACACACTCGCACACACTCGCACAAACTCACACACACTCGCACACACTTATACACAATCGCACACACACACACTCGTACACACACTCGCACACACTCGCACACACTCACTCACACACACTCACACACACACTCGCACACACTCACACACACTCGCACACACTCACATGCACACACACTCGCACACACTCACACACACTCGCACACACTCACAAGCACACACTCGCACAGACACTCGCTCACACTCACAAGCACACACTCACACGCACACACTCGCACACACACTCGCACACACTCACTCGTGCACACTCGCGCACACTCAGGCACATTTGCACACACTCGCACACACTCGCACACTCTCACACACACACTCGCACACACACTCGCACACACTCGAACACACTCACACACACTCACAAACAATCGCACATACAGTCCTACAAACTCACACACACTCACACACACTCACACACTCGCACCCACACACAAACTGGCACACACTCAAACACACTCACTCATACACACTCGCACACACTCACTCGCACACACACACACTCGCACACACTCGCACCCAGTCACTCGAGCACACTCGCACACACTCGCACGCACACACGCACACACTCGCACACACTCACACGCAAACACTCACGCACACACTCGCGCACACTCGTGCACACTCGCACGCACACATTCGCACACATTCGCACTCACTTGCACACACTGGCACACACTGGCACACACTGGCACACACACACTCGCACACACTCGCACACACTCGCACACACTTGCACACACTAGCACACACACTCGCACATACTCGCACACACTCGCACACACTCGCACGCACACACTCGCACACACTCGCATGCACACACTCGCACACACACTCACACACACACACGCACATACACACTCGCACACACTCGCACAAACTCCTACACACACACGTACACACTCACACACACTCGCACACACACTCGCACACACTCGCACATACACACATACACATTCACACACACTCGCACACACACTCGCACACACAGTCCTACACACTCACACACACACTCGCAAACACTCGCACACACTCACACACACACTCACTCACACATACACACTCGCGCACACTCACGCACACTAGCACACACTCGTAAGCATACACTCACACTCACTCACACACTTACTCACACGCACACACTCTCGCACACACTCACACACACTCGCGCACACTCGCACACTCTCGCACACATTTGCACACACTCGCACTCACTCGCACCCACTCGCACGCACACACTCGCACACACTCATACACAATCACACAAACTCGCACACACACACTCGCACACATTCGCACACACTCGCACACACGCACTCACTCACACTCACTCGCACACACTTGCACACACTCGCACACACTCGCACACACAGTCCTACACACTCACACACACACTCGCAAACACTCGCACAAACTCACACACACTCACTCACACGCACACACTTGCGCACACTAGCACACACTCGCACGCCCACACTCGCACACATTCGCACTCACTCGCACGCACACACTCGCACACACTCGCACAAACTCACACACACTCGCACACACTCATACACAATCGCACGCACACACACCCGCACACACTCGCACACATTTGCACTCACTCGCACGCACTCGCATGCACACACTCGCACAAACTCACACACACTGGCACACACTTATACACAATCGCACACACACACTCTAACACACACTCGCACACACTCGCACACACTCACTCACACACACTCACACACACACTCGCACACACTCACACACACTTGCACACACTCGCACACACTCACACGCACACACACTCACACACACTCACACACTCGCACAAACTCACAAGCACAAACTCACACACACACTCGCACACACTCACACGCACACACTCACACGCACACACTCGCACACACACTCGCACACACTCGCACCCACTCACTCGTGCACACTCGCGCACACTCGGGCACATTTGCACACACTCGCACACTCTCGCACACACACTCGCACACACACCCGCACACACTCGAACACACTCGCACACACTCGCAAACACTCGCACATACAGTCCTACAAACTCACACACACTCACACACACTCGCACCCACACACAAACTGGCACACACTCAAAAACACTCACTCATACACACTCGCACACACTCACTCGCACACACACACACTCGCACACACTCGCACCCAGTCACTCGAGCACACTCGCACACCCTCGCACGCACACACTCGCACACACTCACATGCACACACTCACGCACACACACTCATGCACACTCGCACGCACACATTCACACACATTCGCACGCACTTGCACACACTCGTACGCACACACTGGCACACACTCGCACACACTCACATGCACACACACTCGCACAAACTCACACACACTCGCACACACTCACAAGCACACACTCGCACAGACACTCGCTCACACTCACAAGCACACACTCACACACACACACTCGCACACACACTCGCACACACTCACACCCACTCACTCGTGCACACTCGCGCACACTCAGGCACATTTGCACACACTCGCACACACTCGCACACTCTCGCACACACACTCGCACACACTCGAACACACTCACACACACTCACAAACAATCGCACATACAGTCCTACAAACTCACACACACTCACACACACTCACACACTCGCACCCACACACAAACTGGCACACACTCAAACACACTCACTCATACACACTCGCACACACTCACTCGCACACACACACACTCGCACACACTCGCACCCAGTCACTCGAGCACACTCGCACACACTCGCACGCACACACGCACACACTCGCACACACTCACACGCACACACTCACGCACACACTCGCGCACACTCGTGCACACTCGCACGCACACATTCGCACACATTCGCACTCACTTGCACACACTGGCACACACTGGCACACACTGGCACACACACACTCGCACACACTCGCACACACTTGCACACACTAGCACACACACTCGCACATACTCGCACACACTCGCACACACTCGCACGCACACACTCGCACACACTCGCATGCACACACTCGCACACACACTCACACACACACACTCACATACACACTCGCACACACTCGCACAAACTCCTACACACACACGTACACACTCACACACACTCGCACACACACTTGCACACACTCGCACATACACACATACACATTCACACACACTCGCACACACAGTCCTACACACTCACACACACACTCGCAAACACTCGCACACACTCACACACACACTCACTCACACATACACACTCGCGCACACTCATGCACACTAGCACACACTCGTAAGCATACACTCACACTGACTCACACACTTACTCACACGCACACACTCTCGCACACACTCACACACACTCGCGCACACTCGCACACTCTCGCACACATTTGCACACACTCGCACTCACTCGCACCCACTCGCACGCACACACTCGCACACACTCATACACAATCACACAAACTCGCACACACACACTCGCACACATTCGCACACACTCGCACACACGCACTCACTCACACTCACTCGCACACACTTGCACACACTCGCACACACTCGCACACACAGTCCTACACACTCACACACACACTCGCAAACACTCGCACAAACTCACACACACTCACTCACACGCACACACTTGCGCACACTAGCACACACTCGCACGCCCACACTCGCACACATTCGCACTCACTCGCACGCACACACTCGCACACACTCGCACAAACTCACACACACTCGCACACACTCATACACAATCGCACGCACACACACCCGCACACACTCACACACATTTGCACTCACTCGCACGCACTCGCATGCACACACTCGCACAAACTCACACACACTGGCACACACTTATACACAATCGCACACACACACTCTAACACACACTCGCACACACTCGCACACACTCACTCACACACACTCACACACACACTCGCACACACTCACACACACTTGCACACACTCGCACACACTCACACGCACACACACTCACACACACTCACACACACTCGCACAAACTCACAAGCACAAACTCGCACACACACTCGCACACACTCACACGCACACACTCACACGCACACACTCGCACACACACTCGCACACACTCGCACCCACTCACTCGTGCACACTCGCGCACACTCGGGCACATTTGCACACACTCGCACACACTCGCACACTCTCGCACACACACTCGCACACACACCTGCACACACTCGAACACACTCGCACACACTCGCAAACACTCGCACATACAGTCCTACAAACTCACACACACTCACACACACTCGCACCCACACACAAACTGGCACACACTCAAACACACTCACTCATACACACTCGCACACACTCACTCGCACACACACACACTCGCACACACTCGCACCCAGTCACTCGAGCACACTCGCACACCCTCGCACGCACGCACACACTCGCACACACTCACATGCACACACTCACGCACACACACTCGCGCACACTCATGCACACTCGCACGCACACATTCACACACATTCACACGCACTTGCACACACTCGTACGCACACACTGGCACACACTCGCACACACTCGCACACACACACTCGCACATACTCGCTCACACTCGCACACACTCGCACGCACACACTCGCACACACTCGCATGCACACACTCGCACACACACTCACACACACACACTCGCATACACACTCGCACAAACTCCTACACACACTCGTACACACTCACACACACTAGCACACACACACTCGCACATACTCGCACACACTCGCACACACTCGCATGCACACACTCGCACACACACTCACACACACACTCTCGCATACACACTCGCACAAACTCCTACACACACTCGTACACACTCACACACACTCGCACACACACTTGCACACACTCGCACATACACACATACACATTCGCACACACTCGCACACACACTCGCACACACAGTCCTACACACTCACACACACACTCGCAAACACTCGCACACACTCACACACACACTCACTCACACGTACACACTCACGCACACTTGCACACACTCACGCACACTAGCACACACTCGTAAGCATACACTCACACTCACTCACACACTTACTCACACGCACACACTCTCGCACACACTCACACACACTCGCGCACACTCGCACACACTCGCACGCCCACACTCGCACACTCTCGCACACATTTGCACACACTCGCACTCACTTGCACCCACTCGCACGCACACACTCGCACACACTCATACACAATCACACAAACTCGCACACACACACTCGCACACATTCGCACACACTCGCACACACTCACTCACTCACACTCACTCGCACACACTTGCACACACTCGCACACACTCGCACACACAGTCCTACACACTCACACACACACTCGCAAACACTCGCACAAACTCACACACACTCACTCACACGCACACACACTCGCATGCCCACACTCACACACATTTGCACTCACTCGCATGCACTCGCACGCACACACTCGCACAAACTCACACACACTCGCACACACTCATACACAATCGCACGCACACACACTCGCACACACACACTCGCACACACTCGCACACTCTCGCACACATTCACACTCACTCGCACGCACTCGCACGCGCACACTCGAACACACTCGCACAAACTCACACACACTCGCACACACTTATACACAAACGCACACACACACTCGTACACACACTCGAACACACGCGCACGCACTCGCACACACTCACTCACACACACTCACACACACACACTCACACACACTCACACACACTTGCACACACTCGCACACACTCACACGCACACACACTCGCACACACACTCACACACACTCACACACTCACAAGCACACACTCGCACACACACTCGCACACACTCACACGCACACACTCACACGCACACACTCGCACAAACAGTCGCACACACTCGCACCCACTCACTCGTGCACACTCGCGCACACTCGGGCACATTTGCACACACTCGCACACTCTCGCACACTCTCGCACACACACTCGCACACACACTCGCACACACTCGAACACACTCGCACACACTCGCAAACACTCGCACATACAGTCCTACAAACTCACACACTCTCACACTCGCACCCACACACAAACTGACACACACTCAAACACACTCACTCATACACACTCGCACACACTCACTCGCACACACACACACACTCGCACACACTCGCACCCAGTCACTCGAGCACACTCGCACACCCTCGCACGCACGCACACACTCGCACACACTCACATGCACACACTCACGCACACACACTCGCGCACACTCGTGCACACTCGCACGCACACATTCACACACATTCGCACTCACTTGCACACACTCGTACGCACACACTGGCACACACTCGCACACACTCGCACACACACACTCGCACATACTCGCTCACACTCGCACACACTCGCACGCACACACTCGCACACACTCGCATGCACACACTCGCACACACACTCACACACACACACTCGCATACACACTCACACAAACTCCTACACACACACGTACACACTCACACACACTCGCACACACACACTCGCACACTCTCGCACACATTCACACTCACTCGCACGCATTCGCACGCACACACTCGTACACACTCGCACAAACTCACACACACTCGCACACACTTATACACAATCGCACACACACACACTCGTACACACACTCGCACACACTCGTACACACTCACTCACACACACTCACACACACACTCGCACACACTCACACACACTCGCACACACTCACATGCACACACACTCGCACACACTCACACACACTCGCACACACTCACAAGCACACACTCGCACAGACACTCGCTCACACTCACAAGCACACACTCACACGCACACACTCGCACACACACTCGCACACACTCACACCCACTCACTCGTGCACACTCGCGCACACTCGGGCACATTTGCACACACTCGCACACACTCGCACACTCTCGCACACACACTCGCACACACACTCGCACACACTCGAACACACTCACACATACTCACAAACAATCGCACATACAGTCCTACAAACTCACACACACTCACACACACTCACACACTCGCACCCACACACAAACTGGCACACACTCAAACACACTCACTCATACACACTCGCACACACTCACTCGCACACACACACACTCGCACACACTCGCACCCAGTCACTCGAGCACACTCGCACACACTCGCACGCACACACGCACACACTCGCACACACTCACACGCACACACTCACGCACACACTCGCGCACACTCGTGCACACTCGCACGCACACATTCGCACACATTCGCACTCACTTGCACACACTGGCACACACTGGCACACACACACTCGCACACACTCGCACACACTCGCACACACTTGCACACACTGGCACACACTGGCACACACTGGCACACACATACTCGCACACACTCGCACACACTCGCACGCACACACTCGCACACACTCGCATGCACACACTCGCACACACACTCACACACACACACTCACATACACACTCGCACACACTCGCACAAACTCCTACACACACACGTACACACTCACACACACTCGCACACACACTCACACACACTCGCACATACACACATACACATTCACACACACTCGCACACACACTCGCACACACAGTCCTACACACTCACACACACACTCGCAAACACTCGCACACACTCACACACACACTCACTCACACATACACACTCGCGCACACTCACGCACACTAGCACACACTCGTAAGCATACACTCACACTCACTCACACACTTACTCACACGCACACACTCTCGCACACACTCACACACACTCGCGCACACTCGCACACTCTCGCACACATTTGCACACACTCGCACTCACTCGCACCCACTCGCACGCACACACTCGCACACACTCATACACAATCACACAAACTCGCACACACACACTCGCACACATTCGCACACACTCGCACACACGCACTCACTCACACTCACTCGCACACACTTGAACACACTCGCACACACTCGCACACACAGTCCTACACACTCACACACACACTCGCAAACACTCGCACAAACTCACACACACTCACTCACACGCACACACTTGCGCACACTAGCACACACTCGCACGCCCACACTCGCACACATTCGCACTCACTCGCACGCACACACTCGCACACACTTGCACAAACTCACACACACTCGCACACACTCATACACAATCGCACGCACACACACCCGCACACACTCGCACACATTTGCACTCACTCGCACGCACTCGCATGCACACACTCGCACAAACTCACACACACTGGCACACACTTATACACAATCGCACACACACACTCTAACACACACTCGCACACACTCACACACACTTGCACACACTCGCACACACTCACACGCACACACACTCACACACACTCACACACACTCGCACAAACTCACAAGCACAAACTCGCACACACACTCGCACACACTCACACGCACACACTCACACGCACACACTCGCACACACACTCGCACACACTCGCACCCACTCACTCGTGCACACTCGCGCACACTCGGGCACATTTGCACACACTCGCACACACTCGCACACTCTCGCACACACACTCGCACACACACCCGCACACACTCGAACACACTCGCACACACTCTCAAACACTCGCACATACAGTCCTACAAACTCACACACACTCACACACACTCGCACCCACACACACACTGGCACACACTCAAACACACTCACTCATACACACTCGCACACACTCACTCGCACACACACACACTCTCGCACACACTCGCACCCAGTCACTCGAGCACACTCGCACACCCTCGCACGCACACACTCGCACACACTCACATGCACACACTCACGCACACACACTCATGCACACTCGCACGCACACATTCACACACATTCGCACGCACTTGCACACACTCGTACGCACACACTGGCACACACTCGCACACACTCGCACACACACACTCGCACATACTCGCTCACACTCGCACACACTCGCACGCACACACTCGCACACACTCGCATGCACACACTCGCACACACACTCACACACACACACTCGCATACACACTCGCACAAACTCCTACACACACTCGTACACACTCACACACACTAGCACACACACACTCGCACATACTCGCACACACTCGCACACACTCGCATGCACACACTCGCACACACACTCACACACACACTCTCGCATACACACTCGCACAAACTCCTACACACACTCGTACACACTCACACACACTCGCACACACACTTGCACACACTCGCACATACACACATACACATTCGCACACACTCGCACACACACTCGCACACACAGTCCTACACACTCACACACACACTCGCAAACACTCGCACACACTCACACACACACTCACTCACACGTACACACTCACGCACACTTGCACACACTCACGCACACTAGCACACACTCGTAAGCATACACTCACACTCACTCACACACTTACTCACACGCACACACTCTCGCACACACTCACACACACTCGCGCACACTCGCACACACTCGCACGCCCAGACTCGCACACTCTCGCACACATTTGCACACACTCGCACTCACTTGCACCCACTCGCACGCACACACTCGCACACACTCATACACAATCACACAAACTCGCACACACACACTCGCACACATTCGCACACACTCGCACACACTCACTCACTCACACTCACTCGCACACACTTGCACACACTCGCACACACTCGCACACACAGTCCTACACACTCACACACACACTCGCAAACACTCGCACAAACTCACACACACTCACTCACACGCACAAACACTCGCATGCCCACACTCACACACATTTGCACTCACTCGCATGCACTCGCACGCACACACTCGCACAAACTCACACACACTCGCACACACTCATACACAATCGCACGCACACACACTCGCACACACACACTCGCACACACTCGCACACTCTCGCACACATTCACACTCACTCGCACGCACTCGCACGCGCACACTCGAACACACTCGCACAAACTCACACACACTCGCACACACTTATACACAAACGCACACACACACTCGTACACACACTCGCACACACTCGCACACACTCGCACACACTCACTCACACACACTCACACACACACACTCGCACACACTCACACACACTTGCACACACTCACACGCACACACACTCACACACACTCACACACTCACAAGCACACACTCGCACACACACTCGCACACACTCACACGCACACACTCACACGCACACACTCGCACAAACAGTCGCACACACTCGCACCCACTCACTCGTGCACACTCGCGCACACTCGGGCACATTTGCACACACTCGCACACTCTCGCACACACACTCGCACACACACTCGCACACACTCGAACACACTCGCAAACACTCGCACATACAGTCCTACAAACTCACACACACTCACACACTCGCACCCACACACAAACTGGCACACACTCAAACACACTCACTCATACACACTCGCACACACTCACTCGCACACACACACACACACTCGCACACACTCGCACCCAGTCACTCGAGCACACTCGCACACCCTCGCACGCACGCACGCACACACTCGCACACACTCACATGCACACACTCACGCACACACACTCGCGCACACTCGTGCACACTCGCACGCACACATTCACACACATTCGCACTCACTTGCACACACTCGTACACACACACTGGCACACACTCGCTCACACTCGCACACACACACTCGCACATACTCGCTCACACTCGCACACACTCGCACGCACACACTCGCACACACTCGCATGCACACACTCGCACACACACTCACACACACACACTCGCATACACACTCACACAAACTCCTACACACACTCGTACACACTCACACACACTCGCACACACACACTCGCACACACTCGCACACTCTCGCACACATTCACACTCACTCGCACGCACTCGCACGCACACACTCGTACACACTCGCACAAACTCACACACACTCGCACACACTTATACACAATCGCACACACACACACTCGTACACACACTCGCACACACTCGCACACACTCACTCACACACACTCACACACACACTCGCACACACTCACACACACTCGCACACACTCACATGCACACACACTCGCACACACTCACACACACTCGCACACACTCACAAGCACACACTCGCACAGATACTCGCTCACACTCACAAGCACACACTCACACGCACACACTCGCACACACACTCGCACACACTCACACCCACTCACTCGTGCACACTCGTACACACTCGGGCACATTTGCACACACTCGCACACACTCGCACACTCTCGCACACACACTCGCACACACACTCGCACACACTCGAACACACTCACACACACTCACAAACAATCGCACATACAGTCCTACAAACTCACACACACTCACACACACTCACACACTCGCACCCACACACAAACTGGCACACACTCAAACACACTCACTCATACACACTCGCACACACTCACTCGCACACACACACTCGCACACACTCGCACCCAGTCACTCGAGCACACTCGCACGCACACACGCACACACTCGCACACACTCACACGCACACACTCACGCACACACTCGCGCACACTCGTGCACACTCGCACGCACACATTCGCACACATTCGCACTCACTTGCACACACTGGCACACACTGGCACACACACACTCGCACACACTCGCACACACTCGCACACACTTGCACACACTAGCACACACACTCGCACATACTCGCACACACTCGCACACACTCGCACGCACACACTCGCACAAACTCGCATGCACACACTCGCACACACACTCACACACACACACTCACATACACACTCGCACACACTCGCACAAACTCCTACACACACACGTACACACTCACACACACTCGCACACACACTCGCACACACAGTCCTACACACTCACACACACACTCGCAAACACTCGCACACACTCACACACACACTCACTCACACATACACACTCGCGCACACTCACGCACACTAGCACACACTCGTAAGCATACACTCACACTCACTCACACACTTACTCACACGCACACACTCTCACACACACTCACACACACTCGCGCACACTCGCACACTCTCGCACACATTTGCACACACTCGCACTCACTCGCACCCACTCGCACGCACACACTCGCACACACTCATACACAATCACACAAACTCGCACACACACACTCGCACACATTCGCACACACTCGCACACACGCACTCACTCACACTCACTCGCACACACTCGCACACAATCGCACACTCTCGCACACACACTCGCACACACACCCGCACACACTCGAACACACTCGCACACACTCGCAAACACTCGCACATACAGTCCTACAAACTCACACACACTCACAGACACTCACACACTCGCACCCACACACAAACTGGCACACACTCAAACACACTCACTCATACACACTTGCACACACTCACTCGCACACACACACACTCGCACACACTCGCACCCAGTCACTCGAGCACACGAGCACACCCTCGCACGCACGCACACACTCGCACACACTCACATGCACACACTCACGCACACACACTCGCGCACACTCATGCACACTCGCACGCACACATTCACACACATTCGCACGCACTTGCACACACTCGCACGCACACACTCGCACACACTCGCATGCACACACTCGCACACACACTCACACACACACACTCGCATACACACTCGAACAAACTCCTACACACACTCGTACACACTCACACACACTAGCACACACACACTCGCACATACTCGTACACACTCGCACACACTCGCATGCACACACTCGCACACACACTCACACACACACTCTCGCATACACACTCGCACAAACTCCTACACACACTCGTACACACTCACACACACTCGCACACACACTTGCACACACTCGCACATACACACATACACATTCGCACACACTCGCACACACACTCGCACACACAGTCCTACACACTCACACACACACTCGCAAACACTCGCACACACTCACACACACTCACTCACACGTACACACTCACGCACACTTGCACACACTCACGCACACTAGCACACACTCGTAAGCATACACTCACACTCCCTCACACACTTACTCACACGCACACACTCTCGCACACACTCACACACACTCGCGCACTCTCGCACACACTCGCACGCCCACACTCGCACACTCTCACACACATTTGCACACACTCGCACTCACTTGCACCCACTCGCACGCACACACTCGCACACACTCATACACAATCACACAAACTCGCACACACACACTCGCACACATTCGCACACACTCGCACACACTCACTCACTCACACTCACTCGCACACACTTGCACACACTCGCACACACTCGCACACACAGTCCTACACACTCACACACACACTCGCAAACACTCACACAAACTCACACACACTCACTCACACGCACACACTTGCGCACACTAGCACACACTCGCACGCCCACACTCGCACACTCTCACACACATTTGCACACACTCGCACTCACTTGCACCCACTCGCATGCACACACTCGCACACTCTCATACACAATCACACAAACTCGCACACACACACTCGCACACATTCGCACACACTCGCACACACTCACTCACTCACACTCACTCGCACACACTTGCACACACTCGCACACACTCGCACACACAGTCCTACACACTCACACACACACTCGCAAACACTCGCACAAACTCACACACACTCACTCACACGCACACACACTCGCATGCCCACACTCACACACATTTGCACTCACTCGCACGCACTCGCACGCACACACTCGCACAAACTCACACACACTCGCACACACTCATACACAATCGCACGCACACACACTCGCACACACACACTCGCACACACTCGCACACTCTCGCACACATTCACACTCACTCGCATGCACTCGCACGCGCACACTCGAACACACTCGCACAAACTCACACACACTCGTACACACTTATACACAAACGCACACACACACTCGTACACACACTCGCACACACTCGCACACACTCACACACACTCACTCACACACACTCACACACACTCGCACACACTCACACACACTTGCACACACTCGCACACACTCACACGCACACACACTCGCACACACACTCACACACACTCACACACTCACAAGCACACACTTGCACACACACTCGCACACACTCACATGCACACACTCACACGCACACACTCGCACAAACAGTCGCACACACTCGCACCCACTCACTCATGCACACTCGCGCACACTCGGGCACATTTGCACACACTCGCACACTCTCGCACACTCTCGCACACACACTCGCACACACACTCGCACACACTCGAACACACTCGCACACACTCGCAAACACTCGCACATACAGTCCTACAAACTCACACACACTCACACACTCGCACCCACACACAAACTGGCACACACTCAAACACACTCACTCATACACACTCGCACACACTCACTCGCACACACACACACTCGCACACACTCGCACCCAGTCACTCGAGCACACTCGCACACCCTTGCACGCACGCACACACTCGCACACACTCACATGCACACACTCACGCACACACACTCGCGCACACTCGTGCACACTCGCACGCACACATTCACACACATTCGCACTCACTTGCACACACTCGTACGCACACACTGGCACACACTCGCACACACTCGCACACACACACTCGCACATACTCGCTCACACTCGCACACACTCGCACGCACACACTCGCACACACTCGCATGCACACACTCGCACACACACTCACACACACACACTCGCATACACACTCGCAAAAAACTCACACACACTCGCACACACTCATACACAATCGCACGCACACACACTCGCACACACACACTCGCACACACTCGCACACTCTCGCACTCACTCGCACGCACTCGCACGCACACACTCGCACACACTCGCACACATTCGCACTCACTCGCACGCACTCGCACGCACACACTCGCACACACTCGCACACATTCGCACTCACTCGCACGCACTCGCACGCACACACTCGCAAAAAACTCACACACACTCGCACACACTCATACACAATCGCACGCACACACACTCGCACACACACACTCGCACACACTCGCACACTCTCGCACTCACTCGCACGCACTCGCACGCACACACTCGCACACACTCGCATGCACACACTCGCACGTACACACTCGCACAAACAGTCGCACACACTCGCACCCACTCACTCGTGCACACTCGGGCACATTTGCACACACTCGCACACACTCGCACACTCTCGCACACACACTCGCACACACACTCGCACACACTCGAACACACTCACACACACTCACAAACAATCGCACATACAGTCCTACAAACTCACTCACACACACTCACACACTCGCACCCACACACAAACTGGCACACACTCAAACACACTCACTCATACACACTCGCACACACTCACTCGCACACACACACACTCGCACACACTCGCACCCAGTCACTCGAGCACACTCGCACACACTCGCACGCACGCACACACTCGCACACACTCATACACAATCACACAAACTCGCACACACACACTCGCACACATTCGCACACACTCGCACACACTCACTCACTCACACTCACTCGCACACACTTGCACACACTCGCACACACTCGCACACACAGTCCTACACACTCACACACACTCGCAAACACTCGCACAAACTCACACACACTCACGCACACTTGCACACACTCACGCACACTAGCACACACTCGTAAGCATACACTCACACTCACTCACACACTTACTCACACTCACACACTCTCGCACACACTCACACACACTCCCCCACACTCGCACGCCCACACTCGCACACTCTCGCACACATTTGCACACACTCGCACACATTCGCACACACTCGCACACACTCACTCACACTCACTCGCACACACTTGCACACACTCGCACACACTCGCACACACAGTCCTACACACTCACACACACACTCGCAAACACTCGCACAAACTCACACACACTCACTCACACGCACACACTTGCGCACACTAGCACACACTCGCACGCCCACACTCGCACACATTCGCACTCACTCGCACGCACTCGCACGCACACACTCGCACAAACTCACACACACTCGCACACACTCATACACAATCGCACGCACACACACTCGCACACACTCGCACACTCTCGCACACATTCGCACTCACTCGCACGCACACACTCGCACAAATTCGCATGCACACACTCGCACACACACTAACACACACACATTCGCATACACACTCGCACACACTCGCATGCACACACTCGCACACACACACACACACTCGCATACACACTCGCACACACTCGCACAAACTCCTACACACACTCGTACACACTCACACACACTCGCACACACACTTGCACACACTCGCACACACTCGCACATACACACATACACATTCGCACACACTCGCACACTCACTCGCACACACAGTCCTACACACTCACACACACACTCGCAAACACTCGCACACACACACACTCACTCACACGTACACACTCGTGCACACTCACACACACTCACGCACACTAGCACACACTCGTAAGCATACACTCACACTCACTCACACACTTACTCACACGCACACACTCTCGCACACACTCACACACACTCGCGCACACTCGCACGCCCACACTCGCACACTCTCGCACACATTTGCACACACTCGCACTCACTCACACCCACTCGCACGCACACACTCGCACACACTCATACACAATCACACAAACTCGCAAACACACACTCGCACACATTCGTACACACTCACACACACTCACTCACACTCACTCGCACACACAGTCCTACACACTCACACACTCGCAAACACTCACACAAACTCACACACACTCACTCACACGCACACACTTGCACACACTAGCACACACTTGCACGCCCACACTTGCACACATTCGCACTCACTCGCACGCACTCGCACGCACACACTCGCACACACTCGCACAAACTCACACACACTCGCACACACTCATACACAATCGCACAAACTCACACACACTCGCACACACTCACACACTCGCACCCACTCACTTGTGCACACTCGCACACATTCGCACTCACTCGCATGCACTCGCAAGCACACACTCGCACAAACTCACACACACTCGCACACACTCATACACAATCGCACGCACACACACTCGCACACACACTCGCACACACTCGCACACTCTAGCACACATTCACACTCACTCGCACGCACTCGCACAAACTCACACACACTCGCACACACCTATACACAATCGCACACACACTCGTACACACACTCGCACACACTCGCACACACTCACTCACACACACTCACACACACACACACTCGCACACACTCACACACACTCGCACACACTCACATGCACACACACTCACACACACTCACACACACTCACAAGCACACACTCGCACAGACACTCGCTCACACTCACAAGCACACACTCACACGCACACACTTGCACACACTCACACACACTTGCACACACTCACACACACTCACACGCACACACACTCGCACACACACTCACACACACTCGCACACACTCACAAACACACACTCGCACACACACTCGCACACACTCACACGCACACACTCACACGCACACACTCGCACAAACAGTCGCACACACTCGCACCCACTCACTCGTGCACACTCGCACACACTCGGGCACATTTGCACACACTCGCACACACTCGCACACTCTCGCACACACACTCGCACACACACTCGCACACACTCGAACACACTCGCACACACTCGCAAACACTCGCACATACAGTCCTACAAACTCACACACACTCACACACACTCACACACTCCACCCACACACAAACTGGCACACACTCAAACACACTCACTCATACACATTCGCACACACTCACTCGCACACACACACTCGCACACACTCGCACCCAGTCACTCGAGCACACTCGCACACACTCGCACGCACGCACACACTCGCACACACTCACACGCACACACTCACGCACGCACACTCATGCACACTTGCACGCACACATTCGCACACATTCGCACTCACTTGCACACACTCGTGCGCACACACTGGCACACACTGGCACACACTGGCACACACACACTCGCACACACTCGCACACACTTGCACACACTAGCACACACACACTCGCACACACTCGCATGCACACACTCGCACACACACTCACACACACACTCACATACACACTCGCACACACTCGCACAAACTCCTACACACACTCGTACACACACACACTCGCACACACACTCGCACACACTTGCACATACACACTTACACATTCGCACACACTCGCACACACAGTCCTACACACTCACACACACACTCGCAAACACTCGCACACACTCACACACACACTCACTCAAACGTACACACTCGCACACACTCACGCACACTAGCACACACTCACATGCACACACTGGCACACACACTAACACAAACACTCACATACACACTCGCACACACTCGCACAAACTCCTACACACACTCGCACACACTCGCACGCTCACACTCGCACACACTCACACACACACTTGCACACACTTTCACACACACACTCGCACACAATCACACACACACTCGCAGACACTCGCACACACTCACTCATGCACACACTCACACACACTCGCCCACACTCGCACACACAGTCCTACACACTCACACACACACTCGCAAACACTTGCAAACACTCACACACACACTCACTCACACGTACACACTCGCGCACACTCGCACGCCGACACTCTCACACTCTCGCACACATTTGCACACACTCGCACTCACTCGCACGCACACACTCGCACACACTCGCACACAATCGCACACACTCACTCGCACACACTTGCACACACTCACACACACTCGCACACACTTGCACACACTTGCACACGCTTGCACACACTCGCACACACTCGCACACACTCACACACACGCACACACATGCACACACACTCACGCACACACTCACACACACTCACACACACTTGCATGCACACATTCGCACGCACTCGCACACACAAACACAAACTGGCACACACTCAAACACACTCACTCATACACACTCGCACACACTCACTCGCACACACACACACTCGCACACACTCACACGCACACACTCACGCACACACACTCGTGCACACTCGTGCACACTCGCACGCACACTCACTCACACGTACACACTCGCACACACTCACGCACACTAGCACACACTCATAAGCATACACTCACACTCACTCACACACTTACTCACACGCACACACTCTCGCACACACTCACACACACTCGCGCACACTCGCACACACTCGCACGCCCAGACTCGCACACTCTCGCACACATTTGCACACACTCGCACTCACTCGCACCCACTCGCATGCACACACTCGCACACACTCATACACAATCAAACAAACTCGCACACACACACTCGCACACATTTGCACACACTCGCACACACTCACTCACACTCACTCGCACACACTTGCACACACTCGCACACACAGTTCTACACACTCACACACACACTCGCAAACACTCGCACAAACTCACACACACTCACTCACACGCACACACTTGCGCACACTAGAACACACTCGCACGCCCACACTCGCACACATTCTCACTCACTCGCATGCACTCGCACGCACACACTCGCACAAACTCACACACACTCGCACACACTCATACACAATCGTACGCACACACACACGCACACTCTCGCACACATTCGCACTCACTCGCACGCACTCGCACAAACTCGCATGCACACACTCGCACACACACTAACACACACACACTCGCATACACACTCGCACACACTCGCATGCACACACTCGCACACACACTCACACACACACACTCGCATACACACTCGCACACACTCGCACAAACTCCTACACACACTCGTACACACTCACACACACTCGCACACACACTTGCACACACTCGCACACACTCGCACATACACACATACACATTCGCACACACTCGCACACTCACTCGCACACACAGACCTACACACTCACACACACACACTCGCAAACACTCGCACACACACACTCACTCACACGTACACACTCGCGCACACTCACACACTCACGCACACTAGCACACACTCGTAAGCATACACTCACACTCACTCACACACTTACTCACACGCACACACTCTCGCACACACTCACACACACTTGCGCACACTCGCACACATTTGCACACACTCGCACACATTCGCACCCACTCGCACACTCTCACTCACTCACACTCACTCGCACACATTTGCACACACTCGCACACACTCGCACACACAGTCCTACACACTCACACACACTCGCAAACACTCGCACAAACTCACACACACTCACTCACACGCACACACTTGCACACACTAGCACACACTTGCACGCCCACACTTGCACACATTCGCACTAACTCGCACACACTCGCACGCACACACTCGCACACACTCGCACAAACTCACACACACTCGCACACACTCACACACTCGCACCCACTCACTCGTGCACACTCGCACACATTCGCACTCACTCGCACGCACACACTCGCACAAACTCACACACACTCACACACTCATACACAATCGCACGCACACACACTCGCACAAACACACTCACACACACTCGCACACTCTCGCACACATACGCACTCACTCGCACGCACTCGCACGCACACACTCTCACACACTCGCACAAACTCACACACACTCGCACACACTTATACACAATCGCACACACACACTCACTCACTCACACTCACTCGCACACACTTGCACACACTCACACACACTCGCAAACACTCGCACAAACTCACACACACTCACACGCACACACTTGCACACACTAGCACACACTCGCACGCCCACACTTGCACACACTCACACTCACTCGCACGCACTCGCACGCATACACTCGCACACACTCGCACATACTCGCACACACTTGCACACACTCGCACACACTCGCATGCACACACTCGCACACACACTCACACACACACACTCGCATACACACTCACACACACTCGCACAAACTCCTACACACACTCGTACACACTCACACACACTCGCACACACACTTGCACACACTCGCACACACTCGCACATACACACATACACATTCGCACACACTCGCACACACACTCGCACACACAGTCCTACACACTCACACGCACACTCGCAAACACTCGCACACACTCACACACACGCTCACTCACACGTACACACTCGCGCACACTCACTCACACTAGCACACACTCGTAAGCATACACTCGCACACACTCATACACAATCGCACGCACACACTCGCACACACACACTCGCACACACTCGCACACTCTCGCACACATACGCACTCACTCGCACGCACTCGCACGCACACACTCTCACACACTCGCACAAACTCAAACACACTCGCACACACTTATACGCAATCGCACACACACACTCACTCACTCACACTCACTCGCACACACTTGCACACACTCACACACACTCGCACACACAGTCCTACACACTCACACACACTCGCAAACACTCGCACAAACTCACACACACTCACTCACACGCACACACTTGCACACACTAGCACAAACTTGCACGCCCACACTTGCACACATTCGCACTCACTCGCACGCAATCGCACGCACACACTCGCACACACTCGCACAAACTCACACACACTCGCACACACTCATACACAATTGCACAAACTCACACACACTCGCACACACTCACACACTCGCACCCACTCACTCGTGCACACTCGCACACATTCGCACTCACTCGCACGCACTCGCACGCACACACTCGCACAAACTCACACACACTCGCACACACTCATACACAATCGCACGCACACACACTCGCACACACACACTCGCACACACTCGCACACTCTCGCACACATTCACACTCACTCGCACGCACTCGCACGCACACACTCGCACACACTCGCACAAACTCACACACACTCGCACACACTTATACACAATCGCACACACACACTCGTACACACACTCACACACACTCGCACACACTCACACACACTCACTCACACACACTCACACACACACACTCGCACACACTCACACACACTCGCACACACTCACATGCACACACACTCGCACACACACTCACACACACTCGCACACACTCACAAGCACAGACTCGCACAGACACTCGCTCACACTCACAAGCACACACTCACATGCACACACTTGCACACACTCGCACCCACTCACTCGTGCACACTCGCGCACACTCGGGCACATTTGCACACACTCGCACAGACACTCGCTCACACTCACAAGCACACACTCACACGCACACACTCGCACACACACTCGCACACACTCGCACACACTCACTCGTGCACACTCGCGCACACTCGGGCACATTTGCACACACTCGCACACACTCGCACACTCTCGCACACACACTCGCACACACACTCGCACACATTCGAACACACTCACACACACTCACAAACACTCGCACATACAGTCCTACAAACTCACACACACTCGCACCCACACACAAACTGGCACACACTCAAACACACTCACTCATACACACTCGCACACACTCACTCGCACACACACACACTCGCACACACTCGCACCCAGTCACTCGAGCACACTCGCACACCCTCGCACGCACGCACACACTCGCACGCACGCACACACTTGCACACACTCGCACGCACACACTCACGCACACACACTCGCGCACACTCGTGCACACTCACACGCACACATTCGCACACATTCGCACTCACTTGCACACACTCGTACGCACACACTGGCACACACTGGCACACACTGGCACACACACACTCGCACACACTCGCACACACTTGCACACACTAGCACACACACACTCGCACATACTCGCACACACTCGCACGCACACACTCGCATGCACACACTCGCACACACACACTCACATACACACTCGCACACACTCGCACGCCCACACTCTCACACTCTCGCACACATTTGCACACACTCGCACTCACTCGCACGCACTCGCACACACACTCACACACACACTCGCACAAA
The DNA here is from genome assembly GCF_046119375.1 of Phyllobates terribilis. Classification (NCBI taxonomy): domain Eukaryota; kingdom Metazoa; phylum Chordata; class Amphibia; order Anura; family Dendrobatidae; genus Phyllobates; species Phyllobates terribilis. Next base: position 5,769,894 of record NW_027362853.1, read on the forward strand.
CTCATACACAATCGCACACACTCACTCGCACACACTTGCACACACTCGCACACACTCGCACACACTTGCACACACTCGCACACACTCGCACACACTCGCACACACACACACACACTCGCACACACTCGCACACACTTGAATGCACACATTCGCACGCACTCGCACACACAAACACAAACTGGCACACACTCAAACACACTCACTCATACACACTCGCACACACTCACTCGCACACACACACACACTCGCACACACTCACACACACTCGCGCACACTCGTGCACACTCGCACGCACACATTCGCACACATTCGCACTCACTTGCACACATTCGTACGCAAACACTGGCACACACTGGCACACACTCGCACACACACACTCGCACACACTCGCACACACTTGCACACACTAGCACACACACACTCGCACACACTCGCACATACTCGCACACACTCAAACACACTTGCACTCACACACTCGCATGCACACACTCGCACACACTCACACACACTCGCACACACACTCGTACACACTCGCACATACACACATACACATTCGCACACACTCGCACACACACTCGCACACACAGTCCTACACACTCACACACACACTCGCAAACACTCGCACACACTCACACACACACTCACTCACACGTACACACTCACGCACACTCGCACACACTCACGCACACTAGCACACACTCGTAAGCATACACTCACACTCACTCACACACTTACTCACATGCACACACTCTCGCACACACTCACACACACTCGCGCACACTCGCACACACTCGCACGCCCACACTCGCACACTCTCGCACACATTTGCACACACTCGCACTCACTCGCACCCACTCGCATGCACACACTCGCACACACTCATACACAATCACACAAACTCGCACACACACACTCGCACACATTCGCACACACTCGCACACACTCACTCACTCACACTCACTCGCACACACTTGCACACACTCGCACACACTCGCACACACAGTCCTACACACTCACACACACACTCGCAAACACTCGCACAAACTCACACACACTCACTCACACGCACACACTTGCGCACACTAGCACACACTCGCACGCCCACACTCGCACACATTCGCACTCACTCGCACGCACTCGCACGCACTCGCAAAAAACTCACACACACTCGCACACACTCATACACAATCGCACGCACACACACTCGCACACACACACTCGCACACACTCGCACACTCTCGCACACATTCGCACTCACTCGCACGCACTCGCACGCACACACTCGCACACACTCGCATGCACACACTCGCACACACAAACACACACTCGCATACACACTCGCATGCACACACTCGCACACACACTCACACACACACACTCGCATACACACTCGCACACACTCGCACAAACTCCTACACACACTCGTACACACTCACACACACTCGCACACACACTTGCACACACTCGCACATACACACATACACATTCACACACACTCGCACACTCACTCGCACACACAGTCCTACACACTCACACACACACTCGCAAACACTCGCACACAAACACACTCACTCACACGTACACACTCGCGCACACTCGCACACACTCATGCACACTAGCACACACTCGTAAGCATACACTCACACTCACTCACACACTTACTCACACTCACACACTCTCGCACACACTCACACACACTCGCCCACACTCGCACGCCCACACTCGCACACTCTCGCACACATTTGCACACACTCGCACTCACTCACACCCACTCGCACGCACACACTCGCACACACTCATACACAATCACACAAACTCGCACACACACACTCGCACACATTCGCACACACTCGCACACACTCACTCACACTCACTCGCACACACTTGCACACACTCGCACACACTCGCACACACAGTCCTACACACTCACACACACACTCGCAAACACTCGCACAAACTCACACACACTCACTCACACGCACACACTTGCGCACACTAGCACACACTCGCACGCCCACACTCGCACACATTCGCACTCACTCGCACGCACTCGCACGCACACACTCGCACAAACTCACACACACTCGCACACACTCATACACAATCGCACGCACACACACTCGCACACACTCGCACACTCTCGCACACATTCGCACTCACTCGCACGCACACACTCGCACAAATTCGCATGCACACACTCGCACACACACTAACACACACACATTCGCATACACACTCGCACACACTCGCATGCACACACTCGCACACACACACACACACTCGCATACACACTCGCACACACTCGCACAAACTCCTACACACACTCGTACACACTCACACACACTCGCACACACACTTGCACACACTCGCACACACTCGCACATACACACATACACATTCGCACACACTCGCACACTCACTCGCACACACAGTCCTACACACTCACACACACACTCGCAAACACTCGCACACACACACACTCACTCACACGTACACACTCGTGCACACTCACACACACTCACGCACACTAGCACACACTCGTAAGCATACACTCACACTCACTCACACACTTACTCACACGCACACACTCTCGCACACACTCACACACACTCGCGCACACTCGCACGCCCACACTCGCACACTCTCGCACACATTTGCACACACTCGCACTCACTCACACCCACTCGCACGCACACACTCGCACACACTCATACACAATCACACAAACTCGCAAACACACACTCGCACACATTCGTACACACTCACACACACTCACTCACACTCACTCGCACACACAGTCCTACACACTCACACACTCGCAAACACTCACACAAACTCACACACACTCACTCACACGCACACACTTGCACACACTAGCACACACTTGCACGCCCACACTTGCACACATTCGCACTCACTCGCACGCTCTCGCACGCACACACTCGCACACACTCGCACAAACTCACACACACTCGCACACACTCATACACAATCGCACAAACTCACACACACTCGCACACACTCACACACTCGCACCCACTCACTTGTGCACACTCGCACACATTCGCACTCACTCGCATGCACTCGCAAGCACACACTCGCACAAACTCACACACACTCGCACACACTCATACACAATCGCACGCACACACACTCGCACACACACTCGCACACACTCGCACACTCTAGCACACATTCACACTCACTCGCACGCACTCGCACAAACTCACACACACTCGCACACACCTATACACAATCGCACACACACTCGTACACACACTCGCACACACTCGCACACACTCACTCACACACACTCACACACACACACACTCGCACATACTCACACACACTCGCACACACTCACATGCACACACACTCACACACACTCACACACACTCACAAGCACACACTCGCACAGACACTCGCTCACACTCACAAGCACACACTCACACGCACACACTTGCACACACTCACACACACTTGCACACACTCACACACACTCACACGCACACACACTCGCACACACACTCACACACACTCGCACACACTCACAAACACACACTTGCACACACACTCGCACACACTCACACGCACACACTCACACGCACACACTCGCACAAACAGTCGCACACACTCGCACCCACTCACTCGTGCACACTCGCACACACTCGGGCACATTTGCACACACTCGCACACACTCGCACACTCTCGCACACACACTCGCACACACACTCGCACACACTCGAACACACTCGCACACACTCGCAAACACTCGCACATACAGTCCTACAAACTCACACACACTCACACACACTCACACACTCCACCCACACACAAACTGGCACACACTCAAACACACTCACTCATACACATTCGCACACACTCACTCGCACACACACACTCGCACACACTCGCACCCAGTCACTCGAGCACACTCGCACACACTCGCACGCACGCACACACTCGCACACACTCACACGCACACACTCACGCACACACACTCACGCACACTCGTGCACACTTGCACGCACACATTCGCACACATTCGCACTCACTTGCACACACTCGTGCGCACACACTGGCACACACTGGCACACACTGGCACACACACACTCGCACACACTCGCACACACTTGCACACACTAGCACACACACACTCGCACACACTCGCATGCACACACTCGCACACACACTCACACACACACTCACATACACACTCGCACACACTCGCACAAACTCCTACACACACTCGTACACACACACACTCGCACACACACTCGCACACACTTGCACATACACACTTACACATTCGCACACACTCGCACACACAGTCCTACACACTCACACACACACTCGCAAACACTCGCACACACTCACACACACACTCACTCAAACGTACACACTCGCACACACTCACGCACACTAGCACACACTCACATGCACACACTGGCACACACACTAACACACACACTCACATACACACTCGCACACACTCGCACAAACTCCTACACACACTCGCACACACTCGCACGCTCACACACTCACACACACACTTGCACACACTTTCACACACACACTCGCACACAATCACACACACACTCGCAGACACTCGCACACACTCACTCATGCACACACTCACACACACTCGCCCACACTCGCACACACAGTCCTACACACTCACACACACACTCGCAAACACTTGCAAACACTCACACACACACTCACTCACACGTACACACTCGCGCACACTCGCACGCCGACACTCTCACACTCTCGCACACATTTGCACACACTCGCACTCACTCGCACGCACACACTCGCACACACTCGCACACAATCGCACACACTCACTCGCACACACTTGCACACACTCACACACACTCGCACACACTTGCACACACTTGCACACGCTTGCACACACTCGCACACACTCGCACACACTCACACACACGCACACACATGCACACACACTCACGCACACACTCACACACACTCACACACACTTGCATGCACACATTCGCACGCACTCGCACACACAAACACAAACTGGCACACACTCAAACACACTCACTCATACACACTCGCACACACTCACTCGCACACACACACACTCGCACACACTCACACGCACACACTCACGCACACACACTCATGCACACTCGTGCACACTCGCACGCACACTCACTCACACGTACACACTCGCACACACTCACGCACACTAGCACACACTCATAAGCATACACTCACACTCACTCACACACTTACTCACACGCACACACTCTCGCACACACTCACACACACTCGCGCACACTCGCACACACTCGCACGCCCAGACTCGCACACTTTCGCACACATTTGCACACACTCGCACTCACTCGCACCCACTCGCATGCACACACTCGCACACACTCATACACAATCAAACAAACTCGCACACACACACTCGCACACATTTGCACACACTCGCACACACTCACTCACACTCACTCGCACACACTTGCACACACTCGCACACACAGTTCTACACACTCACACACACACTCGCAAACACTCGCACAAACTCACACACACTCACTCACACGCACACACTTGCGCACACTAGAACACACTCGCACGCCCACACTCGCACACATTCTCACTCACTCGCATGCACTCGCACGCACACACTCGCACAAACTCACACACACTCGCACACACTCATACACAATCGTACGCACACACACACGCACACTCTCGCACACATTCGCACTCACTCGCACGCACTCGCACAAACTCGCATGCACACACTCGCACACACACTAACACACACACACTCGCATACACACTCGCACACACTCGCATGCACACACTCGCACACACACTCACACACACACACTCGCATACACACTCGCACACACTCGCACAAACTCCTACACACACTCGTACACACTCACACACACTCGCACACACACTTGCACACACTCGCACACACTCGCACATACACACATACACATTCGCACACACTCGCACACTCACTCGCACACACAGTCCTACACACTCACACACACACACTCGCAAACACTCGCACACACACACTCACTCACACGTACACACTCGCGCACACTCACACACTCACGCACACTAGCACACACTCGTAAGCATACACTCACACTCACTCACACACTTACTCACACGCACACACTCTCGCACACACTCACACACACTCGCGCACACTCGCACACACTCGCACGCCCACACTCGCACACCCTCGCACACATTTGCACACACTCGCACACATTCGCACCCACTCGCACACTCTCACTCACTCACACTCACTCGCACACATTTGCACACACTCGCACACACTCGCACACACAGTCCTACACACTCACACACACTCGCAAACACTCGCACAAACTCACACACACTCACTCACACGCACACACTTGCACACACTAGCACACACTTGCACGCCCACACTTGCACACATTCGCACTAACTCGCACACACTCGCACGCACACACTCGCACACACTCGCACAAACTCACACACACTCGCACACACTCATACTCAATCGCACAATTGCACAAACTCACACACACTCGCACACACTCACACACTCGCACCCACTCACTCGTGCACACTCGCACACATTCGCACTCACTCGCACGCACACACTCGCACAAACTCACACACACTCACACACTCATACACAATCGCACGCACACACACTCGCACAAACACACTCACACACACTCGCACACTCTCGCACACATACGCACTCACTCGCACGCACTCGCACGCACACACTCTCACACACTCGCACAAACTCACACACACTCGCACACACTTATACACAATCGCACACACACACTCACTCACTCACACTCACTCGCACACACTTGCACACACTCACACACACTCGCAAACACTCGCACAAACTCACACACACTCACTCACACGCACACACTTGCACACACTAGCACACACTCGCACGCCCACACTTGCACACACTCACACTCACTCGCACGCACTCGCACGCATACACTCGCACACACTCGCACATACTCGCACACACTTGCACACACTCGCACACACTCGCATGCACACACTCGCACACACACTCACACACACACACTCGCATACACACTCACACACACTCGCACAAACTCCTACACACACTCGTACACACTCACACACACTCGCACACACACTTGCACACACTCGCACACACTCGCACATACACACATACACATTCGCACACACTGGCACACACACTCGCACACACAGTCCTACACACTCACACGCACACTCGCAAACACTCGCACACACTCACACACACGCTCACTCACACGTACACACTCGCGCACACTCACTCACACTAGCACACACTCGTAAGCATACACTCGCACACACTCATACACAATCGCACGCACACACTCGCACACACACACTCGCACACACTCGCACACTCTCGCACACATACGCACTCACTCGCACGCACTCGCACGCACACACTCTCACACACTCGCACAAACTCAAACACACTCGCACACACTTATACGCAATCGCACACACACACTCACTCACTCACACTCACTCGCACACACTTGCACACACTCACACACACTCGCACACACAGTCCTACACACTCACACACACTCGCAAACACTCGCACAAACTCACACACACTCACTCACACGCACACACTTGCACACACTAGCACAAACTTGCACGCCCACACTTGCACACATTCGCACTCACTCGCACGCAATCGCACGCACACACTCGCACACACTCGCACAAACTCACACACACTCGCACACACTCATACACAATTGCACAAACTCACACACACTCGCACACACTCACACACTCGCACCCACTCACTCGTGCACACTCGCACACATTCGCACTCACTCGCACGCACTCGCACGCACACACTCGCACAAACTCACACACACTCGCACACACTCAAACACAATCGCACGCACACACACTTGCACACACACACTCGCACACACTCGCACAAACTCACACACACTCGCACACACTTATACACAATCGCACACACACACTCGTACACACACTCACACACACTCGCACACACTCACACACACTCACTCACACACACTCACACACACACACTCGCACACACTCACACACACTCGCACACACTCACATGCACACACACTCGCACACACACTCACACACACTCGCACACACTCACAAGCACAGACTCGCACAGACACTCGCTCACACTCACAAGCACACACTCACATGCACACACTTGCACACACTCGCACCCACTCACTCGTGCACACTCGCGCACACTCGGGCACATTTGCACACACTCGCACAGACACTCGCTCACACTCACAAGCACACACTCACACGCACACACTCGCACACACACTCGCACACACTCGCACACACTCACTCGTGCACACTCACGCACACTCGGGCACATTTGCACACACTCGCACACACTCGCACACTCTCGCACACACACTCGCACACACACTCGCACACATTCGAACACACTCACACACACTCACAAACACTCGCACATACAGTCCTACAAACTCACACACACTCGCACCCACACACAAACTGGCACACACTCAAACACACTCACTCATACACACTCGCACACACTCACTCGCACACACACACACTCGCACACACTCGCACCCAGTCACTCGAGCACACTCGCACACCCTCGCACGCACGCACACACTCGCACGCACGCACACACTTGCACACACTCGCACGCACACACTCACGCACACACACTCGCGCACACTCGTGCACACTCACACGCACACATTCGCACACATTCGCACTCACTTGCACACACTCGTACGCACACACTGGCACACACTGGCACACACTGGCACACACACACTCGCACACACTCGCACACACTTGCACACACTAGCACACACACACTCGCACATACTCGCACACACTCGCACGCACACACTCGCACACACACACTCACATACACACTCGCACACACTCGCACAAACTCCTACACACACACCTACACACTCACACACACTCGCACACACACTCGCACACACTCGCACACACTCGCACATTCACACATACACATTCACACACACTCACACACACACTCGCACACACAGTTCTACACACTCACACACACACTCGCAAACACTCGCACAAACTCACACACACTCACTCACACGCACACACTTGCGCACACTAGAACACACTCGCACGCCCACACTCGCACACATTCTCACTCACTCGCATGCACTCGCACGCACACACTCGCACAAACTCACACACACTCGCACACACTCATACACAATCGTACGCACACACACACGCACACTCTCGCACACATTCGCACTCACTCGCACGCACACACTCGCACAAACTCGCATGCACACACTCGCACACACACTAACACACACACACTCGCATACACACTCGCACACACTCGCATGCACACACTCGCACACACACTCACACACACACACTCGCATACACACTCGCACACACTCGCACAAACTCCTACACACACTCGTACACACTCACACACACTCGCACACACACTTGCACACACTCGCACACACTCGCACATACACACATACACATTCGCACACACTCGCACACTCACTCGCACACACAGTCCTACACACTCACACACACACACTCGCAAACACTCGCACACACACACTCACTCACACGTACACACTCGCGCACACTCACACACTCACGCACACTAGCACACACTCGTAAGCATACACTCACACTCACTCACACACTTACTCACACGCACACACTCTCGCACACACTCACACACACTCGCGCACACTCGCACACACTCGCACGCCCACACTCGCACACCCTCGCACACATTTGCACACACTCGCACACATTCGCACCCACTCGCACACTCTCACTCACTCACACTCACTCGCACACATTTGCACACACTCGCACACACTCGCACACACAGTCCTACACACTCACACACACTCGCAAACACTCGCACAAACTCACACACACTCACTCACACGCACACACTTGCACACACTCGCACGCACACACTCACGCACACACACTCGCGCACACTCGTGCACACTCACACGCACACATTCGCACACATTCGGACTCACTTGCACACACTCGTACGCACACACTGGCACACACTGGCACACACTGGCACACACACACTCGCACACACTCGCACACACTTGCACACACTAGCACACACACACTCGCACATACTCGCACACACTCGCACGCACACACTCGCACACACTCGCATGCACACACTCGCACACACACACTCACATACACACTCGCACACACTCGCACAAACTCCTACACACACACCTACACACTCACACACACTCGCACACACACTCGCACACACTCGCACACACTCGCACATTCACACATACACATTCACACACACTCACACACACACTCGCACACACAGTTCTACACACTCACACACACACTCGCAAACACTCGCACAAACTCACACACACTCACTCACACGCACACACTTGCGCACACTAGAACACACTCGCACGCCCACACTCGCACACATTCTCACTCACTCGCATGCACTCGCACGCACACACTCGCACAAACTCACACACACTCGCACACACTCATACACAATCGTACGCACACACACACGCACACTCTCGCACACATTCGCACTCACTCGCACGCACACACTCGCACAAACTCGCATGCACACACTCGCACACACACTAACACACACACACTCGCATACACACTCGCACACACTCGCATGCACACACTCGCACACACACTCACACACACACACTCGCATACACACTCGCACACACTCGCACAAACTCCTACACACACTCGTACACACTCACACACACTCGCACACACACTTGCACACACTCGCACACACTCGCACATACACACATACACATTCGCACACACTCGCACACTCACTCGCACACACAGTCCTACACACTCACACACACACACTCGCAAACACTCGCACACACACACTCACTCACACGTACACACTCGCGCACACTCACACACTCACGCACACTAGCACACACTCGTAAGCATACACTCACACTCACTCACACACTTACTCACACGCACACACTCTCGCACACACTCACACACACTCGCGCACACTCGCACACACTCGCACGCCCACACTCGCACACCCTCGCACACATTTGCACACACTCGCACACATTCGCACCCACTCGCACACTCTCACTCACTCACACTCACTCGCACACATTTGCACACACTCGCACACACTCGCACACACAGTCCTACACACTCACACACACTCGCAAACACTCGCACAAACTCACACACACTCACTCACACGCACACACTTGCACACACTAGCACACACTTGCACGCCCACACTTGCACACATTCGCACTAACTCGCACACACTCGCACGCACACACTCGCACACACTCGCACAAACTCACACACACTCGCACACACTCATACTCAATCGCACAATTGCACAAACTCACACACACTCGCACACACTCACACACTCGCACCCACTCACTCTTGCACACTCGCACACATTCGCACTCACTCGCACGCACACACTCGCACAAACTCACACACACTCACACACTCATACACAATCGCACGCACACACACTCGCACAAACACACTCACACACACTCGCACACTCTCGCACACATACGCACTCACTCGCACGCACTCGCACGCACACACTCTCACACACTCGCACAAACTCACACACACTCGCACACACTTATACACAATCGCACACACACACTCACTCACTCACACTCACTCGCACACACTTGCACACACTCACACACACTCGCAAACACTCGCACAAACTCACACACACTCACTCACACGCACACACTTGCACACACTAGCACACACTCGCACGCCCACACTTGCACACACTCACACTCACTCGCACGCACTCGCACGCATACACTCGCACACACTCGCACATACTCGCACACACTTGCACACACTCGCACACACTCGCATGCACACACTCGCACACACACTCACACACACACACTCGCATACACACTCACACACACTCGCACAAACTCCTACACACACTCGTACACACTCACACACACTCGCACACACACTTGCACACACTCGCACACACTCGCACATACACACATACACATTCGCACACACTCGCACACACACTCGCACACACAGTCCTACACACTCACACGCACACTCGCAAACACTCGCACACACTCACACACACGCTCACTCACACGTACACACTCGCGCACACTCACTCACACTAGCACACACTCGTAAGCATACACTCGCACACACTCATACACAATCGCACGCACACACTCGCACACACACACTCGCACACACTCGCACACTCTCGCACACATACGCACTCACTCGCACGCACTCGCACGCACACACTCTCACACACTCGCACAAACTCAAACACACTCGCACACACTTATACGCAATCGCACACACACACTCACTCACTCACACTCACTCGCACACACTTGCACACACTCACACACACTCGCACACACAGTCCTACACACTCACACACACTCGCAAACACTCGCACAAACTCACACACACGCACACACTTGCACACACTAGCACAAACTTGCACGCCCACACTTGCACACATTCGCACTCACTCGCACGCAATCGCACGCACACACTCGCACACACTCGCACAAACTCACACACACTCGCACACACTCATACACAATTGCACAAACTCACACACACTCGCACACACTCACACACTCGCACCCACTCACTCATGCACACTCGCACACATTCGCACTCACTCGCACGCACTCGCACGCACACACTCGCACAAACTCACACACACTCGCACACACTCATACACAATCGCACGCACACACACTCGCACAAACACACTCGCACACACTCGCACACTCTCGCACACATTCACACTCACTCGCACGCACTCGCACGCACACACTCGCACACACTCGCACAAACTCACACACACTCGCACACACTTATACACAATCGCACACACACACTCGTACACACACTCACACACACTCGCACACACTCACACACACTCACTCACACACACTCACACACACACACTCGCACACACTCACACACACTCGCACACACTCACATGCACACACACTCGCACACATTCGAACACACTCACACACACTCACAAACACTCGCACATACAGTCCTACAAACTCACACACACTCGCACCCACACACAAACTGGCACACACTCAAACACACTCACTCATACACACTCGCACACACTCACTCGCACACACACACACTCGCACACACTCGCACCCAGTCACTCGAGCACACTCGCACACCCTCGCACGCACGCACACACTCGCACGCACGCACACACTTGCACACATTCGCACGCACACACTCACGCACACACACTCGCGCACACTCGTGCACACTCACACGCACACATTCGCACACATTCGCACTCACTTGCACACACTCGTACGCACACACTGGCACACACTGGCACACACTGGCACACACACACTCGCACACACTCGCACACACTTGCACACACTAGCACACACACACTCGCACATACTCGCACACACTCGCACGCACACACTCGCACACACTCGCATGCACACACTCGCACACACACACTCACATACACACTCGCACACACTCGCACAAACTCCTACACACACACCTACACACTCACACACACTCGCACACACACTCGCACACACTCGCACACACTCGCACATTCACACATACACATTCACACACACTCACACACACACTCGCACACACAGTCCTACACACTCACACACACACTCGCAAACACTCGCACACACTCACACACACACTCACTCACACGTACACACTCGCGCAAACTCACACACACTCGCACACACTCACACACTCACACCCACTCACTCGTGCACACTCGCACACAATCGCACTCACTCGCACACACTCACACGCACACACTCGCACACTCTCGCACACATTCGCACTCACTCGCACGCACTCGCACGCACACACTCGCACACGCTCGCACAAACTCGCATGCACACACTCACACACACACTCACACACACACACTCGCATACACACTCGCACACACTCGCATGCACACACTCGCACACACACTCACACACACACACTCGCATACACACTCGCACACACTCGCATGCACACACTCGCACACACACTCACACACACACACTCGCATACACACTCGCACACACTCACACAAACTCCTACACACACTCGTACACACTCACACACACTCGCACACACACTTGCACACACTCGCACACACTCGCACATACACACATACACATTCGCACACACTCGCACACTCACTCGCACACACAGTCCTACACACTCACACACACACTCGCAAACACTCGCACACACTCACACACACTCACTCACACATACACACTCGTGCACACTCACACACACTCACGCACACTAGCACACACTCGTAAGCATACACTCACACTCACTCACACACTTACTCACACGCACACACTCTCGCACACACTCACACACACTCGCGCACACTCGCACACACTCGCACGCCCACACTCGCACACTCTCGCACACATTTGCACACACTCGCACTCACTCGCACCCACTCGCATGCACACACTCGCACACACTCATACACAATCAAACAATCTCGCACACACACACTCGCACACATTCGCACACACTCGCACACACTCACTCACTCACAATCACTCGCACACACTTGCACACACTCGCACACACCCGCACACACAGTCCTACACACTCACACACACACTCGCAAACACTCGCACAAACTCACACACACTCACTCACACGCACACACTTGCGCACACTAGCACACACTCGCACGCCCACACTCGCACACATTCGCACTCACTCGCACGCACTCGCACGCACACACTCGCACAAACTCACACACACTCGCACACACTCATACACAATCGCACGCACACACACTCGCACACTCTCGCACACATTCGTACTCACTCGCACGCACACACTCGCACAAACTCGCATGCACACACTCGAACACACACTAACACACACACATTCGCATACACACTCTCGCACACACTCCCATGCACACACTCGCACACACACTCACACACACTCGCATACACACTCGCACACACTCGCACAAACTCCTACACACACTCGTACACACTCACACACACTCGCACACACACTTGCACACACTCGCACACACTCGCACATACACACATACACATTCGCACACACTCGCACACTCACTCGCACACACAGTCCTACACACTCACACACACACTCGCAAACACTCGCACACACACACACTCACTCACACGTACACACTCGCGCACACTCACACACACTCACGCACACTAGCACACACTCATAAGCATACACTCACACTCACTCACACACTTACTCACACGCACACACTCTCGCACACACTCACACACACTCGCCCACACTCGCACACTCTCGCACACATTTGCACACACGCGCACTCACTCACACCCACTCGCACGCACACACTCGCACACACTCATACACAATCACACAAACTCGCACACACACACTCGCACACATTCGCACACACTCACACACACTCACTCACTCACACTCACTCGCACACACAGTCCTACACAATCACACACACTCGCACACTCGCACCCACACACAAACTGGCACACACTCAAACACACTCACTCATACACACTCGCACACACTCACTCGCCCACACACACACACACTCGCACACACTCGCACCCAGTCACTCGAGCACACTCGCACACCCTCGCACGCACGCACGCACACACTCGCACACACTCACATGCACACACTCATGCACACACACTCGCGCACACTCGTGCACACTCGCACGCACACATTCACACACATTCGCACTCACTTGCACACACTCGTACGCACACACTGGCACACACTCGCACACACTCGCACACACACACTCGCACATACTCGCTCACACTCGCACACACTCGCACGCACACACTCGCACACACTCGCATGCACACACTCGCACACACACTCACACACACACACTCGCATACACACTCGCACACACTTGCACAAACTCCTACACACACTCGTACACACTCACACACACTCGCAGACACACTTGCACACACTCGCACACACTCGCACATACACACATACACATTCGCACACACTCGCAGACTCACTCGCACACACAGTCCTACACACTCAAACACACTCGCAAACACTCACACAAACTCACACACACTCACTCACACGCACACACTTGCACACACTAGCACACACTTGCACGCCCACACTTGCACACATTCGCACTCACTCGCACGCAATCGCACGCACACACTCGCACACACTCGCACAAACTCACACACACTCGCACACACTCATACACAATCGCACAAACTCACACACACTCGTACACACTCACACACTCGCACCCACTCACTCGTGCACACTCGCACACATTCGCACTCACTCGCACACACTCGCACGCACACACTCGCACAAACTCACACACACTCGCACACACTCATACACAATCGCACGCACACACACTCGCACACACACACTCGCACACACTCGCACACTCTCGCACACATTCACACTCACTCGCACGCACTCGCACGCACACACTCGCACCCACTCGCACAAACTCACACACACTCGCACACACTTATACACAATCGCACACACACACTCGTACACACACTCGCACACACTCGCACACACTCGCTCACACACACTCACACTCACACTCGCACAGACTCACACACACTCGCACACACTCACATGCACACACACTCGCACACACACTCACACACACTCGCACACACTCACAAGCACACACTCGCACAGACACTCGCTCACACTCACAAGCACACACTCACACGCACACACTCGCACATACACTCGCACACACTCGCATCCACTCACTCGTGCACACTCGCGCACACGCGGGCACATTTGCACACACTCGCACACTCTCGCACACACACTCGCACACACACTCGCACACACTCGAACACACTCACACACACTCACAAACAATCGCACATACAGTCCTACAAACTCACACACACTCACACACACTCACACACTCGCACCCACACACAAACTGGCACACACTCAAACACACTCACTCATACACACTCGCACACACTCACTCGCACACACACACACTCGCACACACTCGCACCTAGTCACTCGAGCACACTCGCACACACTCGCACGCACGCACACACTCGCACCCACTCACACGCACACACTCACGCACACACACTCGCGCACACTCGTGCACACTCGCACGCACACATTCGCACACATTCGCACTCACTTGCACACACTCGTACGCACACACTGGCACACAATGGCACACACTGGCACACACACACTCGCACACACTCGCACACACTTGCACACACTAGCACACACACACTCGCACATACTCGCACACACTCGCACACACTCGCATGCACACACTCGCACACACTCGCATGCACACACTCGCACACACACTCACACACACACACTCACATACACACTCGCACACACTCGCACAAACTCCTACACACACACGTACACACTCACACACACTCGCACACACACTCGCACACACTCGCACACACTCGCACATACACACATACACATTCACACACACTCGCACACACACTCGCACACACAGTCCTACACACTCACACACACACTCGCAAACACTCGCACACACTCACACACACACTCACTCACACGTACACACTCGCGCACACTCACGCACACTAGCACACACTCGTAAGCATACACTCACTCACACACTTACTCACACGCACACACTCTCGCACACACTCGCGCACACTCGCACACTCTCGCACACATTTGCACACACTCGCACTCACTCGCACCCACTCGCACGCACACACTCGCACACACTCATACACAATCACACAAACTCGCACACACACACTCGCACACATTCGCACACACTCGCACACACACACTCACACTCACTCGCACACACTTGCACACACTCGCACACACTCGCACACACAGTCCTACACACTCACACACACACTCGCAAACACTCGCACAAACTCACACACACTCACTCACATGCACACACTTGCGCACACTAGCACACACTCGCACGCCCACACTCGCACACATTCGCACTCAGTCGCACGCACTCGCACGCACACACTCGCACACACTCACACAAACTCACACACACTCGCACACACTCATACACAATCGCACGCACACACACCCGTACACACTCGCACACATTTGCACTCACTCGCACGCACTCGCATGCACACACTCGCACAAACTCACACACACTTATACACAATCGCACACACACACTCTAACACACACTGGCACACACTCGCACACACTCACTCACACACACTCGCACACACTCGCACACTCTCGCACACACACTCGCACACACACTCGCACACACTCGAACACACTCGCACACACTCGCAAACACTCGCACATACAGTCCTACAAACTCACACACACTCACACACACTCACACACTCCACCCACACACAAACTGGCACACACTCAAACACACTCACTCACACACACTCACACGCACTCACACGCACACACTCGCACACACTCACACACACTTGCACACACTCGCACACACTCACACGCACACACACTCGCACACACACTCACACACACCCGCACACACTCACAAGCACACACTCGCACACACACTCGCACACACTCACACGCACACACTCACACGCACACACTCGTACAAACAGTCGCACACACTCGCACCCACTCACTCGTGCACACTCGCGCACACTCGGGCACATTTGCACACACTCGCACACTCTCGCACACACACTCGCACACACTCGAACACACTCGCACACACTTGCAAACACTCGCACATACAGTCCTACAAACTCACACACACTCACACACACTCACACACTCCACCCACACACAAACTGGCACACACTCAAACACACTCACTCATACACACTCGCACACACTCACTCGCACACACACACACTCGCACACACTCGCACCCAGTCACTCGAGCACACTCGTACACACTCGCACGCACGCACACACTCGCACACACTCACACGCACACACACTCACGCACACTCGTGCACACTCGCACGCACACATTCGCACACATTCGCACTCACTTGCACACACTCGTGCGCACACACTGGCACACACTGGCACACACTGGCACACACACACTCGCACACACTCGCACACACTTGCACACACTAGCACACACACTCTCGCACATATTCACACACACTCGCACGCACACACTCGCACACACTCGCACACTCTCGCACACACACTCGCACACACACTCGCACACACTCGAGCACACTCGCACACACTCGCAAACACTCGCACATACAGTCCTACAAACTCACACACACTCACACACACTCACACACTCCACCCACACACAAACTGGCACGCACTCAAACACACTCACTCATACACACTCGCACACACTCACTCGCACACACACACACTCGCACACACTCGCACCCAGTCACTCGAGCACACTCGCACACACTCGCACGCACGCACACACTCGCACACACTCACACGCACACACACTCACGCACACTCATGCACACTCGCACGCACACATTCGCACACATTCGCACTCACTTGCACACACTCGTGCGCACACACTGGCAAACACTGGCACACACTGGCACACACACACTCGCACACACTCGCACACACTTGCACACACTAGCACACACACACTCGCACATATTCGCACACACTCGCACGCACACACTCGCACACACTCGCATGCACACACTCGCACACACACTCACACACACACTCACATACACACTCGCACAAACTCCTACACACACTCATGCACACACACACTCGCACACACACTCGCACACACTTGCACACACTCGCACATACACACATACACATTCGCACACACTCGCACACACACTCGCACACACAGTCCTACACACTCACACACACACTCGCAAACACTCACACACACTCACACACACACTCACTCACACGTACACACTCGCACACACTCACGCACACTAGCACACACTCGCATGCACACACTGGCACACACACTAACACACACACTCACATACACACTCGCACACACTCGCACAAACTCCTACACACACTCGCACACACTCACACACACACTCGCACGCTCACACTCGCACACACTCACACACACTTGCACACACACACTCGCACACAATCACACACACACTCGCAGACACTCGCACACACTCACTCATGCACACACTCACACACACTCGCCCACACTCGCACACACAGTCCTACACACTCACACACACACTCGCACACACTCGCACACACTCACACACACGCACACACACGCACACACACTCACGCACACACTCGCACACACTCGCACACACTTGCATGCACACATTCGCACGCACTCGCACACACAAACACAAACTGGCACACACTCAAACACACTCACTCATACACACTCGCACACACTCACTCGCACACACACTCGCACACACTCACACACTCACACGCACACACTCACGCACACACACTCGCGCACACTCGCACGCACACTCACTCACACGTACACACTCGCGCACACTCACACACACTCACGCACACTAGCACACACTCGTAAGCATACACTCACACTCACTCACACACTTACTCACACGCACACACTCTCGCACACACTCACACACACTCGCGCACACTCGCACGCCCACACTCGCACACTCTCGCACACATTTGCACACACTCGCACACTCTCGCACCCACTCGCATGCACACACTCGCACACACTCATACACAATCAAACAAACTCGCACACACACACTCGCACACATTTGCACACACTCGCACACACTCACTCACACTCACTCGCACACACTTGCACACACTCACACACACTCGCACACACAGTTCTACACACTCACACACACACTCGCAAACACTCGCACAAACTCACACACACTCACTCACACACACACACTTGCGCACACTAGCACACACTCGCACGCCCACACTCGCACACATTCGCACTCACTCGCACGCACTCGCACGCACACACTCGCACAAACTCACACACTCACACACACTCATACACAATCGCACACACACACACTCGCACACTCTCGCACACATTCGCACTCACTCGCACGCACACACTCGCACAAACTCGCATGCACACACTCGCACACACTCGTGCACACTTGCACGCACACATTCGCACACATTCGCACTCACTTGCACACACTCGTGCGTACACACTGGCACACACTGGCACACACTGGCACACACACACTCGCACACACTCGCACACACTTACACACACTAGCACACACACACTCGCACATATTCGCACACACTCGCACGCACACACTCGCACACACTCGCATGCACACACTCGCACACACACTCACACACACACTCACATACACACTCGCACACACTCGCACAAACTCCTACACACACTCGTACACACACACACACTCGCTCACACACTCGCACACACTCGCACATACACACATACACATTCACACACACTCGCACACACACTCGCACACACAGTCCTACACACTCACACACACACTCGCACACACTCACACACACACTCACTCACACGTACACACTCGCGCACACTCGCACACACTCACGCACACTAGCACACACTCACATGCACACACTGGCACACACACTAACACACACACTCACATACAAACTCGCACACACTCGCACAAACTCCTACACACACTCGCACACACTCACACACACACTCGCACGCTCACACTCGCACACACTCACACACACACTTGCACACACTTGCACACACACACTCGCACACAATCACACACACACTCGCAGACACTCGCACACACTCACTCATGCACACACTCACACACACTCGCCCACACTCGCACACACAGTCCTACACACTCACACACACTCGCAAACACTCGCAAACACTCACACACACACTCACTCACACGTACACACTCGCGCACACTCGCACGCCCACACTCGCACACTCTCGCACACATTTGCACACACTCGCACACTCTCGCACCCACTCGCATGCACACACTCGCACACACTCATACACAATCAAACAAACTCGCACACACACACTCGCACACATTTGCACACACTCGCACACACTCACTCACACTCACTCGCACACACTTGCACACACTCACACACACTCGCACACACAGTTCTACACACTCACACACACACTCGCAAACACTCGCACAAACTCACACACACTCACTCACACACACACACTTGCGCACACTAGCACACACTCGCACGCCCACACTCGCACACATTCGCACTCACTCGCACGCACTCGCACGCACACACTCGCACAAACTCACACACTCACACACACTCATACACAATCGCACACACACACACTCGCACACTCTCGCACACATTCGCACTCACTCGCACGCACACACTCGCACAAACTCGCATGCACACACTCGCACACACTCGTGCACACTTGCACGCACACATTCGCACACATTCGCACTCACTTGCACACACTCGTGCGTACACACTGGCACACACTGGCACACACTGGCACACACACACTCGCACACACTCGCACACACTTACACACACTAGCACACACACACTCGCACATATTCGCACACACTCGCACGCACACACTCGCACACACTCGCATGCACACACTCGCACACACACTCACACACACACTCACATACACACTCGCACACACTCGCACAAACTCCTACACACACTCGTACACACACACACACTCGCTCACACACTCGCACACACTCGCACATACACACATACACATTCACACACACTCGCACACACACTCGCACACACAGTCCTACACACTCACACACACACTCGCACACACTCACACACACACTCACTCACACGTACACACTCGCGCACACTCGCACACACTCACGCACACTAGCACACACTCACATGCACACACTGGCACACACACTAACACACACACTCACATACAAACTCGCACACACTCGCACAAACTCCTACACACACTCGCACACACTCACACACACACTCGCACGCTCACACTCGCACACACTCACACACACACTTGCACACACTTGCACACACACACTCGCACACAATCACACACACACTCGCAGACACTCGCACACACTCACTCATGCACACACTCACACACACTCGCCCACACTCGCACACACAGTCCTACACACTCACACACACTCGCAAACACTCGCAAACACTCACACACACACTCACTCACACGTACACACTCGCGCACACTCGCACGCCTGCACTCTCACACTCTCGCACACATTTGCACACACTCGCACTCACTCGCACACACTCGCACGCACACACTCGCACACACTCGCACACACTTGCACACACTTGCACACGCTTGCACACACTCGCACACACTCGCACACACTCACACACACGCACACACACGCACACACACTCACGCACACACTCGCACACACTCGCACACACTTGCATGCACACATTCGCACGCACTCGCACACACAAACACAAACTGGCACACACTCAAACACACTCACTCATACACACTCGCACACACTCACTCACACACACACACTCGCACACACTCACACACACACTCACGCACACTCGTGCACACTCGCACGCACACATTCGCACACATTCGCACTCACTTGCACACACTCGTACGCAAACACTGGCACACACTGGCACACACTCGCACACACACACTCGCACAAACTCGCACACACTTGCACACACTAGCACACACACACTCGCACACACTCACACATACTCGCACACACTTGCACACACACACTCGCATGCACACACTCGCACACACTCACAAACACTCGCATACACACTCGCACACGCTCACACAAACTCCTACACACTCGTACTCACGCACACACACTCGCACACACTCGCACATACACATTCGCACACACTCGCACACAAACTCGCACACACAGTCCTACACACTCACACACACACTCGCAAACACTCGCACACACTCACACACACTCACTCACATGTACACACTCGCGCACACTCGCACACACTCACGCACACTAGCACACACTCGTAAGCATACACTCAAACTCACTCACACACTTACTCACATGCACACACTCTCGCACACACTCACAAACACTCGCGCACACTCGCACACACTCGCACGCCCACACTCGCACACTCTCGCACACATTTGCACACACTCGCACTCACTCACACCCACTCGCATGCACACACTCGCACACACTCATACACAATCACACAAACTCGCACACACACACTCGCACACATTCGCACACACTCGCACACACTCACTCACTCACACTCACTCGCACACACTTGCACACACTCGCACACACTCGCACACACAGTCCTACACACTCACACACACACTCGCAAACACTCACACAAACTCACACACACTCACTCACACGCAAACACTTGCGCACACTAGCACACACTCGCACGCCCACACTCGCACACATTCGCACTCACTTGCACGCACTCGCACGCACACACTCGCAAAAAACTCACACACACTCGCACACACTCATACACAATCGCACGCACACACACACTCGCACACACTCGCACACTCTCGCACTCACTCGCACGCACTCGCACGCACACACTCGCACACACTCGCATGCACACACTCGCACACACAAACACACACACACTCGCATACACACTCGCACACACTCAAATGCACACACTCGCACACACACTCACACACACACACACTCGCATACACACTCGCACACACTCGCACAAACTCCTACACACACTCGTACACACTCACACACACTCGCACACACACTTGCACACACTCGCACATACACACATACACATTCGCACACACTCGCACACTCACTCGCACACACAGTCCTACACACTCACACACACACTCACAAACACTCTCACACACACACTCACTCACACGTACACACTCGCGCACACTCGCACACACTCACGCACACTAGCACACACTCGTAAGCATACACTCAAACTCACTCACACACTTACTCACATGCACACACTCTCGCACACACTCACAAACACTCGCGCACACTCGCACACACTCGCACGCCCACACTCGCACACTCTCGCACACATTTGCACACACTCGCACTCACTCATACACAATCGCACGCACACACACTCGCACACACTCGCACACTCTCGCACACATTCGCACTCACTCGCACGCACACACTCGCACAAACTCGCATGCATACACTCGCACACACACTAACACACACACATTCGCATACACACTCGCACACACTCGCATGCACACACTCGCACACACACTCACACACACACACTCGCATACACACTCGCACACACTCGCACAAACTCCTACACACACTCGTACACACTCACACACACTCGCACACACACTTGCACACACTCGCACACACTCACACATACACACATACACATTCGCACACACTCGCACACTCACTCGCACACACAGTCCTACACACTCACACACACACTCGCAAACACTCGCACACACACACACTCACTCACACGTACACACTCGCGCACACTCACACACACTCACGCACACTAGCACACACTCGTAAGCATACACTCACACTCACTCACACACTTACTCACACTCACACACTCTCGCACACACTCACACACACTCGCCCACACTCGCACACACTCACACGCCCACACTCGCACACTCTCGCACACATTTGCACACACTCGCACTCACTCACACCCACTCGCACGCACACACTCGCAAACACTCATACACAATCACACAAACTCACACACACTCGCACACATTCGCACACACTCGCACACACTCACTCACTCACACTCACTTGCACACACTTGCACACACTTGCACACACTCGCACACACTCACACACACAGTCCTACACACTCACACACACAAACTCACAAACACTCGCACAAACTCACACACACTCACTCACACGCACACACTTGCGCACACTAGCACACACTCGCACACCCACACTCGCACACATTCGCACTCACTCGCACGCACTTGTACGCACACACTCGCACAAACTCACACACACTCGCACACACTCATACACAATCGCACGCACACACACTCGCACACACTCGCACACTCTCGCACACATTCGCACTCACTCGCACGCACACACTCGCACAAACTCGCATGCATACACTCGCACACACACTAACACACACACATTCGCATACACACTCGCACACACTCGCATGCACACACTCGCACACACACTCACACACACACACTCGCATACACACTCGCACACACTCGCACAAACTCCTACACACACTCGTACACACTCACACACACTCGCACACACACTTGCACACACTCGCACACACTCACACATACACACATACACATTCGCACACACTCGCACACTCACTCGCACACACAGTCCTACACACTCACACACACACTCGCAAACACTCGCACACACACACACTCACTCACACGTACACACTCGCGCACACTCACACACACTCACGCACACTAGCACACACTCGTAAGCATACACTCACACTCACTCACACACTTACTCACACGCACACACTCTCGCACACACTCACACACACTCGCCCACACTCGCACACTCTCGCACACATTTGCACACACGCGCACTCACTCACACCCACTCGCACGCACACACTCGCACACACTCATACACAATCACACAAACTCGCACACACACACTCGCACACATTCGCACACACTCACACACACTCACTCACACTCACTCGCACACACAGTCCTACACAATCACACACACTCGCACACTCGCACCCACACACAAACTGGCACACACTCAAACACACTCACTCATACACACTCGCACACACTCACTCGCACACACACACGCACTCGCACACACTCGCACCCAGTCACTCGAGCACACTCGCACACCCTCGCACGCACACACTCGCACACACTCACATGCACACACTCATGCACACACACTCGCGCACACTCGTGCACACTCGCACGCACACATTCACACACATTCGCACTCACTTGCATACACTCGTACGCACACACTGGCACACACTCGCACACACTCGCACACACACACGCGCACATACTCGCTCACACTCGCACACACTCGCACGCACACACTCGCACACACTCGCATGCACACACTCGCACACACACTCACACACACACACTCGCATACACACTCGCACAAACTCCTACACACACTCGTACACACTCACACACACTAGCACACACACACTCGCACACACTCGCACATACTCGCACACACTCGCATGCACACACTCGCACACACACTCACACACACACTCTCGCATACACACTCGCACAAACTCCTACACACACTCGTACACACTCACACACACTCGCACACACACTTGCACACACTCGCACACACTCGCACATACACACATACACATTCGCACACACTCGCACACACACTCACACACACAGTCCTACACACTCACACACACTCGCAAACACTCGCACACACTCACACACACACTCACTCACACGTACACACTCATGCACACTTGCACACACTCACACACACTAGCACACACTCGTAAGCATACACTCACACTCACTCACACATTTACTCACACGCACACACTCTCGCACACACTCACACACACTCGCGCACACTCGCACACACTCGCACGCCCACACTCGCACACTCTCGCACACATTTGCACACACTCGCACTCACTTGCACCCACTCGCACGCACACACTCGCACACACTCATACATAATCACACAAACTCGCACACACACACTCGCACACACTCGCACACACTCACTCACTCACACTCACTCGCACACACTTGCACACACTCGCACACACTCGCACACACAGTCCTACACACTCACACACACACTCGCAAACACTCACACAAACTCACACACACTCACTCACACGCACACACTTGCGCACACTAGCACACACTCGCACGCCCACACTCACACACATTCGCACTCACTCGCATGCACTCGCACGCACACACTCGCACAAACTCACACACACTCGCACACACTCATACACAATCGCACGCACACACACTCGCACACACTCCCACACTCTCGCACACATTCGCACTCACTCGCACGCACACACTCGCACAAACTCGCATGCACACACTCGCACACACACTAACACATTCACATTCGCATACACACTCGCACACACTCGCATGCACACACTCGCACACACACTCACACACACACACACTCGCATACACACTCGCACACACTCGCACAAACTCCTACACACACTCGTACACACTCACACACACTCGCACACACACTTGCACACACTCGCACACACTCGCACATACACACATACACATTCGCACACACTCGCACACTCACTCGCACACACAGTCCTACACACACACACACACTCGCAAACACTCGCACACACACACACTCACTCACACGTACACACTCGCGCACACTCACACACACTCACGCACACTAGCACACACTCATAAGCATACACTCACACTCACTCACACACTTACTCACACGCACACACTCTCGCACACACTCACACACACTCGCCCACACTCGCACACTCTCGCACACATTTGCACACACGCGCACTCACTCACACCCACTCGCACGCACACACTCGCACACACTCATACACAATCACACAAACTCGCACACACACACTCGCACACATTCGCACACACTCACACACACTCACTCACTCACACTCACTCGCACACACAGTCCTACACAATCACACACACTCGCACACTCGCACCCACACACAAACTGGCACACACTCAAACACACTCACTCATACACATTCGCACACACTCACTCGCCCACACACACACACACTCGCACACACTCGCACCCAGTCACTCGAGCACACTCGCACACCCTCGCACGCACGCACGCACACACTCGCACACACTCACATGCACACACTCATGCACACACACTCGCGCACACTCGTGCACACTCGCACGCACACATTCACACACATTCGCACTCACTTGCACACACTCGTACGCACACACTGGCACACACTCGCACACACTCGCACACACACACTCGCACATACGCGCTCACACTCGCACACACTCGCACGCACACACTCGCACACACTCGCATGCACACACTCGCACACACACTCACACACACACACTCGCATACACACTCGCACAAACTCCTACACACACTCGTACACACTCACACACACTAGCACACACACACTCGCACACACTCGCACATACTCGCACACACTCGCATGCACACACTCGCACACACACTCACACACACACTCTCGCATACACACTCGCACAAACTCCTACACACACTCGTACACACTCACACACACTCGCACACACACTTGCACACACTCGCACACACTCGCACATACACACATACACATTCGCACACACTCGCACACACACTCACACACACAGTCCTACACACTCACACACACACTCGCAAACACTCGCACACACTCACACACACACTCACTCACACGTACACACTCATGCACACTTGCACACACTCACGCACACTAGCACACACTCGTAAGCATACACTCACACTCACTCACACATTTACTCACACGCACACACTCTCGCACACACTCACACACACTCGCGCACACTCGCACACACTCGCACGCCCACACTCGCACACTCTCGCACACATTTGCACACACTCGCACTCACTTGCACCCACTCGCACGCACACACTCGCACACACTCATACATAATCACACAAACTCGCACACACACACTCGCACACATTCGCACACACTCGCACACACTCACTCACTCACACTCACTCGCACACACTTGCACACACTCGCACACACTCGCACACACAGTCCTACACACTCACACACACACTCGCAAACACTCACACAAACTCACACACACTCACTCACACGCACACACTTGCGCACACTAGCACACACTCGCACGCCCACACTCACACACATTCGCACTCACTCGCACGCACACACTCGCACAAACTCACACACACTCGCACACACTCATACACAATCGCATGCACACACACTCGCACACACACACTCGCACACTAGCACACTCTCGCACACATTCACACTCACTCGCACGCACTCGCACGCGCACACTCGAACACACTCGCACAAACACACACACACTCGCACACACTTATACACAAACGCACACACACACTCGTACACACACTCGCACACACTCGCACACACTCGCACACACTCACTCACACACACTCACACACACTCGCACACACTCACACACACTTGCACACACTCGCACACACTCACACGCACACACACTTGCACACACACTCACACACACTCGCACACACTCACAAGCACACACTCGCACACACACTCGCACACACTCACATACACACTCACACGCACACACTCGCACAAACAGTCGCACACACTCGCACCCACTCACTCGTGCACACTCGCGCACACTCGGGCACATTTGCACACACTCGCACACACTTGCACACTCACACACACACTCGCACACACACTCGCACACAATCGAACACACTCGCACACACTCGCAAACACTCGCACATACAGTCCTACAAACTCACACACACTCACACACACTCACACACTCGCACCCACACACAAACTGGCACACACTCAAACACACTCACTCATACACACTCGCACACAATCACTTGCACACACACACACACTCGCACACACTCGCACCCAGTCACTCGAGCACACTCGCACACCCTCGCACGCACGCACGCACACACTCGCACACACTCACATGCACACACTCACGCACACACACTCGCGCACACTCGTGCACACTCGCACGCACACATTCGCACTCACTTGCACACACTCGTATGCACACACTGGCACACACTCGCACACACACACTCACACATACTCGCTCACACTCGCACACACTCGCACGCACACACTCGCACACACTCGCATGCACACACTCGCACACACACTCACACACACACACTCGCATACACACTCGCACAAACTCCTACACACACTCGTACACACTCACACACACTAGCACACACACACTCGCACACACTCGCACATACTCGCACACACTCGCACACACTCGCATGCACACACTCGCACACACTCACACACACTCTCGCATACACACTCGCACAAACTCCTACACACACTCGTACACACTCACACACACTCGCACACACACTTGCACACACTCGCACACACTCGCACATACACACATACACATTCGCACACACTCGCACACACACTCGCACACAAAGTCCTACACACTCACACACACACTCGCACACACTCACACACACACTCACTCACACGTACACACTCACGCACACTTGCACACACTCACGCACACTAGCACACACTCGTAAGCATACACTCACACTCACTCACACACTTACACGCACACACTCTCGCACACACTCACACACACTCGCGCACACTCGCACACACTCGCACGCCCACACTCGCACACTCTCGCACACATTTGCACACACTCGCATTCACTTGCACCCACTCGCACGCACACACTCGCACACACTCATACACAATCACACAAACTCGCACACACACCCTCGCACACATTCGCACACACTCGCACACACTCACTCACTCACACTCACTCGCACACACTTGCACACACTCGCACACACTCGCACACACAGTCCTACACACTCACACACACACTCGCAAACACTCGCACAAACTCACACACACTCACTCACACGCACACACTTGCGCACACTAGCACACACTCGCACGCCCACACTCACACACATTCGCACTCACTCGCATGCACTCGCACGCACACACTCGCACAAACTCACACACACTCGCACACACTCATACACAATCGCACGCACACACACTCGCACACACACACTCGCACACACTCGCACACTCTCGCACACATTCACACTCACTCGCACGCACTCGCACGCGCACACTCGAACACACTCGCACAAACTCACACACACTCGTACACACACTCGCACACACTCACTCACACACACTCACACACACACTCACACACACACACTCGCACACACTCACACACACTTGCACACACTCGCACACACTCACACGCACACACACTCGCACACACACTCGCACACACTCACAAGCACACACTTGCACACACACTCGCACACACTCACACGCACACACTCGCACAAACAGTCGCACACACTCGCACCCACTCACTCGTGCACACTCGCGCACACTCGGGCACATTTGCACACACTCGCACACACTCGCACACTCTCGCACACACACTCGCACACACACTCGCACACACTCGAACACACTCGCACACACTCGCAAACACTCGCACATACAGTCCTACAAACTCACACACACTCACACACACTCACACACTCCACCCACACACAAACTGGCACACACTCAAACACACTCACTCATACACACTCGCACACACTCACTCGCACACACACACACTCGCACACACTCGCACCCAGTCACTCGAGCACACTCGCACACACTCGCACGCACGCACACACTCGCACACACTCACACGCACACAGTCACGCACACACACTCGCGCACACTCGTGCACACTTGCACGCACACATTCGCACACATTCGCACTCACTTGCACACACTCGTGCGCACACACTGGCACACACTGGCACACACTGGCACACACACACTCGCACACACTCGCACACACTTGCACATACTAGCACACACACACTCGCACATATTCGCACACACTCGCACGCACACACTCGCACACACTCGCATGCACACACTCGCACACACACTCACACACACACTCACATACACACTCGCACACACTCGCACAAACTCCTACACACACTCGTACACACACACTCGCACACACACTCGCACACACTCGCACATACACACATACACATTCGCACACACTCGCACACACACTCGCACACACAGTCCTACACACTCACACACACACTCGCAAACACTCGCACACACTCACACACACACTCACTCACACGTACACACTCGCGCACACTCGCACACACTCACGCACACTAGCACACACTCGCATGCACACACTGGCACACACACTAACACACACACTCACATACACACTCGCACACACTCGCACAAACTCCTGCACACACTCACACACTTGCACGCTCACACTCGCACACACTCACACACACACTTGCACACACTTGCACACACACACTCGCACACAATCACACACACACTCGCAGACACTCGCACACACTCACTCATGCACACACTCACACACACTCGCCCACACTCGCACACACAGTCCTACACACTCACACACACACTCGCAAACACTCACACACACACTCACTCACACGTACACACTCGCACACACTCGCACGCCCACACTCTCACACTCTCGCACACATTTGCACACACTCGCACTCACTCGCACGCACTCGCACACACACTCACACACACACTCGCACAAACTCATACACAATCGCACACACTCACTCGCACACACTTGCACACACTCGCACACACTCGCACACACTTGCACACACTTGCACACACTCGCACACACTCGCACACACTCGCACACACTCACACGCACACACTCGCACACACTCGCACACACTTGAATGCACACATTCGCACGCACTCGCACACACAAACACAAACTGGCACACACTCAAACACACTCACTCATACACACTCGCACACACTCACTCGCACACACACACACACACTCGCACACACTCACACACACTCGCGCACACTCGTGCACACTCGCACGCACACATTCGCACTCACTTGCACACATTCGTACGCAAACACTGGCACACACTGGCACACACTCGCACACACACACTCGCACACACTCGCACACACTTGCACACACTAGCACACACACACTCGCACACACTCGCACATACTCGCACACACTCAAACACACTTGCACGCACACACTCGCATGCACACACTCGCACACACTCACACACACTCGCACACACACTCGTACACACTCGCACATACACACATACACATTCGCACACACTCGCACACACACTCGCACACACAGTCCTACACACTCACACACACACTCGCAAACACTCGCACACACTCACACACACACTCACTCACACGTACACACTCGCGCACACTCGCACACACTCACGCACACTAGCACACACTCGTAAGCATACACTCACACTCACTCACACACTTACTCACATGCACACACTCTCGCACACACTCACACACACTCGCGCACACTCGCACACACTCGCACGCCCACACTCGCACACTCTCGCACACATTTGCACACACTCGCACACATTCGCACCCACTCGCACACACTCACACACACAGTCCTACACACTCGCACACACTCGCAAACACTCGCACAAACTCACACACACTCACTCACACGCACACACTTGCACACACTAGCACACACTTGCACACCCACACTTGCACACATTCACACTCACTCGCACGCACTCGCACGCACACACTCGCACACACTCGCACTCACTCGCACCCACTCGCATGCACACACTCGCACACACTCATACACAATCACACAAACTCGCACACACACACTCGCACACATTCGCACACACTCGCACACACTCACTCACTCACACTCACTCGCACACACTTGCACACACTCGCACACACTCGCACACACAGTCCTACACACTCACACACACACTCGCAAACACTCACACAAACTCACACACACTCACTCACACGCACACACTTGCGCACACTAGCACACACTCGCACGCCCACACTCGCACACATTCGCACACACTCGCACGCACTCGCACGCACACACTCGCAAAAAACTCACACACACTCGCACACACTCATACACAATCGCACGCACACACACTCGCACACACACACTCGCACACACTCGCACACTCTCGCACACATTCGCACTCACTCGCACGCACTCGCACGCACACACTCGCACACACTCGCATGCACACACTCGCACACACAAACACACACACTCGCATACACACTCGCACACACTCGCATGCACACACTCGCACACACACTCACACACACACACTCGCATACACACTCGCACACACTCGCACAAACTCCTACACACACTCGTACACACTCACACACACTCGCACACACACTTGCACACACTCGCACATACACACATACACATTCGCACACACTCGCACACTCACTCGCACACACAGTCCTACACACTCACACACACACTCGCAAACACTCGCACACACACACACTCACTCACACGTACACACTCGCGCACACTCGCACACACTCATGCACACTAGCACACACTCGTAAGCATACACTCACACTCACTCACACACTTACTCACACTCACACACTCTCACACACACTCACACACACTCGCCCACACTCGCACGCCCACACTCGCACACTCTCGCACACATTTGCACACACTCGCACTCACTCACACCCACTCGCACGCACACACTCGCACACACTCATACACAATCACACAAACTCGCACACACACACTCGCACACATTCGCACACACTCGCACACACTCACTCACTCACACTCACTCGCACACACTTGCACACACTCGCACACACTCGCACACACAGTCCTACACACTCACACACACACTCGCAAACACTCGCACAAACTCACACACACTCACTCACACGCACACACTTGCGCACACTAGCACACACTCGCACGCCCACACTCGCACACATTCGCACTCACTCGCACGCACTCGCACGCACACACTCGCACAAACTCACACACACTCACACACACTCATACACAATCGCACGCACACACACTCGCACACACTCGCACACTCTCGCACACATTCGCACTCACTCGCACGCACACACTCGCACAAATTCGCATGCACACACTCGCACACACACTAACACACACACATTCGCATACACACTCGCACACACTCGCATGCACACACTCGCACACACACACACACACTCGCATACACACTCGCACACACTCGCACAAACTCCTACACACACTCGTACACACTCACACACACTCGCACACACACTTGCACACACTCGCACACACTCGCACATACACACATACACATTCGCACACACTCGCACACTCACTCGCGCACACAGTCCTACACACTCACACACACACTCGCAAACACTCGCACACACACACACTCACTCACACGTACACACTCGTGCACACTCACACACACTCACGCACACTAGCACACACTCGTAAGCATACACTCACACTCACTCACACACTTACTCACACGCACACACTCTCGCACACACTCACACACACTCGCGCACACTCGCACGCCCACACTCGCACACTCTCGCACACATTTGCACACACTCGCACTCACTCACACCCACTCGCACGCACACACTCGCACACACTCATACACAATCACACAAACTCGCAAACACACACTCGCACACATTCGTACACACTCACACACACTCACTCACACTCACTCGCACACACAGTCCTACACACTCACACACTCGCAAACACTCACACAAACTCACACACACTCACTCACACGCACACACTTGCACACACTAGCACACACTTGCACGCCCACACTTGCACACATTCGCACTCACTCGCACGCACTCGCACGCACACACTCGCACACACTCGCACAAACTCACACACACTCGCACACACTCATACACAATCGCACAAACTCACACACACTCGCACACACTCACACACTCGCACCCACTCACTTGTGCACACTCGCACACATTCGCACTCACTCGCATGCACTCGCAAGCACACACTCGCACAAACTCACACACACTCGCACACACTCATACACAATCGCACGCACACACACTCGCACACACACTCGCACACACTCGCACACTCTAGCACACATTCACACTCACTCGCACGCACTCGCACAAACTCACACACACTCGCACACACCTATACACAATCGCAAACACACTCGTACACACACTCGCACACACTCGCACACACTCACTCACACACACTCACACACACACACTCGCACACACTCACACACACTCGCACACACTCACATGCACACACACTCACACACACTCACACACACTCACAAGCACACACTCGCACAGACACTCGCTCACACTCACAAGCACACACTCACACGCACACACTTGCACACACTCACACACACTTGCACACACTCACACACACTCACACGCACACACACTCGCACACACACTCACACACACTCGCACACACTCACAAACACACACTCGCACACACACTCGCACACACTCACACGCACACACTCACACGCACACACTCGCACAAACAGTCGCACACACTCGCACCCACTCACTCGTGCACACTCGCACACACTCGGGCACATTTGCACACACTCGCACACACTCGCACACTCTCGCGCACACACTCGCACACACACTCGCACACACTCGAACACACTCGCACACACTCGCAAACACTCGCACATACAGTCCTCCAAACTCACACACACTCACACACACTCACACACTCCACCCACACACAAACTGGCACACACTCAAACACACTCACTCATACACATTCGCACACACTCACTCGCACACACACACTCGCACACACTCGCACCCAGTCACTCGAGCACACTCGCACACACACACTCGCACACATTCGCACACACTCACACACACTCACTCACTCACACTCACTCGCACACACAGTCCTACACAATCACACACACTCGCACACTCGCACCCACACACAAACTGGCACACACTCAAACACACTCACTCATACACACTCGCACACACTCACTCGCCCACACACACACACACTCGCACACACTCGCACCCAGTCACTCGAGCACACTCGCACACCCTCGCACGCACACACTCTCACACACTCGCACAAACTCACACACACTCGCACACACTTATACACAATCGGACACACACACTCACTCACTCACACTCACTCGCACACACTTGCACACACTCGCACACACTCGCACACACAGTCCTACACACTCACACACCCTCGCAAACACTCGCACAAACTCACACACACTCACTCACACGCACACACTTGCACACACTAGCACACACTCGCACGCCCACACTTGCACACACTCACTCGCACGCACTCGCACTCTCTCGCACACATTCGTACTCACTCGCACGCACACACTCGCACAAACTCGCATGCACACACTCGCACACACACTAACACACACACATTCGCATACACACTCTCGCACACACTCGCATGCACACACTCGCACACACACTCACACACACTCGCATACACACTCGCACACTCGCACAAACTCCTACACACACTCGTACACACTCACACACACTCGCACACACACTTGCACACACTCGCACACACTCGCACATACACACATACACATTCGCACACACTCGCACACTCACTCGCACACACAGTCCTACACACACACACACACTCGCAAACACTCGCACACACACACACTCACTCACACGTACACACTCGCGCACACTCACACACACTCACGCACACTAGCACACACTCATAAGCATACACTCACACTCACTCACACACTTACTCACACGCACACACTCTCGCACACACTCACACACACTCGCCCACACTCGCACACTCTCGCACACATTTGCACACACGCGCACTCACTCACACCCACTCGCACGCACACACTCGCACACACTCATACACAATCACACAAACTCGCACACACACACTCGCACACATTCGCACACACTCACACACACTCACTCACTCACACTCACTCGCACACACAGTCCTACACAATCACACACACTCGCACACTCGCACCCACACACAAACTGGCACACACTCAAACACACTCACTCATACACACTCGCACACACTCACTCGCCCACACACACACACACTCGCACACACTCGCACCCAGTCACTCGAGCACACTCGCACACCCTCGCACGCACGCACGCACACACTCGCACACACTCACATGCACACACTCATGCACACACACTCGCGCACACTCGTGCACACTCGCACGCACACATTCACACACATTCGCACTCACTTGCACACACTCGTACGCACACACTGGCACACACTCGCACACACTCGCACACACACACTCGCACATACTCGCTCACACTCGCACACACTCGCATGCACACACTCGCACACACTCGCATGCACACACTCGCACACACACTCACACACACACACTCGCATACACACTCGCACACACTTGCACAAACTCCTACACACACTCGTACACACTCACACACACTCGCAGACACACTTGCACACACTCGCACACACTCGCACATACACACATACACATTCGCACACACTCGCAGACTCACTCGCACACACAGTCCTACACACTCAAACACACTCGCAAACACTCACACAAACTCACACACACTCACTCACACGCACACACTTGCACACACTAGCACACACTTGCACGCCCACACTTGCACACATTCGCACTCACTCGCACGCACTCGCACGCACACACTCGCACACACTCGCACAAACTCACACACACTCGCACACACTCATACACAATCGCACAAACTCACACACACTCGTACACACTCACACACTCGCACCCACTCACTCGTGCACACTCGCACACATTCGCACTCACTCGCACACACTCGCACGCACACACTCGCACAAACTCACACACACTCGCACACACTCATACACAATCGCACGCACACACACTCGCACACACACACTCGCACACACTCGCACACTCTCGCACACATTCACACTCACTCGCACGCACTCGCACGCACACACTCGCACCCACTCGCACAAACTCACACACACTCGCACACACTTATACACAATCGCACACACACACTCGTACACACACTCGCACACACTCGCACACACTCGCTCACACACACTCACACACACACTCGCACAGACTCACACACACTCGCACACACTCACATGCACACACACTCGCACACACACTCACACACACTCGCACACACTCACAAGCACACACTCGCACAGACACTCGCTCACACTCACAAGCACACACTCACACGCACACACTCGCACATACACTCGCACACACTCGCATCCACTCACTCGTGCACACTCGCGCACACGCGGGCACATTTGCACACACTCGCACACTCTCGCACACACACTCGCACACACACTCGCACACACTCGAACACACTCACACACACTCACAAACAATCGCACATACAGTCCTACAAACTCACACACACTCACACACACTCACACACTCGCACCCACACACAAACTGGCACACACTCAAACACACTCACTCATACACACTCGCACACACTCACTCGCACACACACACACTCGCACACACTCGCACCTAGTCACTCGAGCACACTCGCACACACTCGCACGCACGCACACGCACAAACTCACACACACTCGCACACACTCATACACAATCGCATGCACACACACTCGCACACACACACTCGCACACTAGCACACTCTCGCACACATTCACACTCACTCGCACGCACTCGCACGCGCACACTCGAACACACTCGCACAAACACACACACACTCGCACACACTTATACACAAACGCACACACACTCGTACACACACTCGCACACACTCGCACACACTCGCACACACTCACTCACACACACTCACACACACTCGCACACACTCACACACACCTGCACACACTCGCACACACTCACACGCACACACACTTGCACACACACTCACACACACTCGCACACACTCACAAGCACACACTCGCACACACACTCGCACACACTCACACACACACTCACACGCACACACTCGCACAAACAGTCGCACACACTCGCACCCACTCACTCGTGCACACTCGCGCACACTCGGGCACATTTGCACACACTCGCACACACTCGCACACTCTCACACACACACTCGCACACACACTCGCACACACTCGAACACACTCGCACACACTCGCAAACACTCGCACATACAGTCCTACAAACTCACACACACTCACACACACTCACACACTCGCACCCACACACAAACTGGCACACACTCAAACACACTCACTCATACACACTCGCACACAATCACTCGCACACACACACACACTCGCACACACTCGCACCCAGTCACTCGAGCACACTCGCACACCCTCGCACGCACGCACGCACACACTCACATGCACACACTCACGCACACACACTCGCGCACACTCGTGCACACTCGCACGCACACATTCACACATTCGCACTCACTTGCACACACTCGTACGCACACACTGGCACACACTCGCACACACACACTCACACATACTCGCTCACACTCGCACACACTCGCACGCACACACTCGCACACACTCGCATGCACACACTCGCACACACACTCACACACACACACTCGCATACACACTCGCACAATCTCCTACACACACTCGTACACACTCACACACACTAGCACACACACACTCGCACACACTCGCACATACTTGCACACACTCGCACACACTCGCATGCACACACTCACACACACTCTCGCATACACACTCGCACAAACTCCTACACACACTCGTACACACTCACACACACTCGCACACACACTTGCACACACTCGCACACACTCGCACATACACACATACACATTCGCACACACTCGCACACACACTCGCACACAAAGTCCTACACACTCACACACACACTCGCACACACTCACACACACACTCACTCACACGTACACACTCACGCACACTTGCACACACTCACGCACACTAGCACACACTCGTAAGCATACACTCACACTCACTCACACACTTACACGCACACACTCTCGCACACACTCACACACACTCGCGCACACTCGCACACACTCGCACGCCCACACTCGCACACTCTCGCACACATTTGCACACACTCGCATTCACTTGCACCCACTCGCACGCACACACTCGCACACACTCATACACAATCACACAAACTCGCACACACACACTCGCACACATTTGCACACACTCGCACACACTCACTCACTCACACTCACTCGCACACACTTGCACACACTCGCACACACTCGCACACACAGTCCTACACACTCACACACACACTCGCAAACACTCGCACAAACTCACACACACTCACTCACACGCACACACTTGCGCACACTAGCACACACTCGCACGCCCACACTCACACACATTCGCACTCACTCGCATGCACTCGCACGCACACACTCGCACAAACTCACACACACTCGCACACACTCATACACAATCGCACGCACACACACTCGCACACACTCGCACACTCTCGCACACATTCACACTCACTCGCACGCACTCGCACGCGCACACTCGAACACACTCGCACAAACTCACACACTCGTACACACACTCGCACACACTCACACACACTCACACACACACTCACACACACACA
The DNA here is from genome assembly GCF_046119375.1 of Phyllobates terribilis. Lineage (NCBI taxonomy): Eukaryota > Metazoa > Chordata > Amphibia > Anura > Dendrobatidae > Phyllobates > Phyllobates terribilis. The sequence goes on from NW_027362853.1 coordinate 5,812,437, forward strand.
CTCGCACACACTCACACACACTTGCACACACTCACACGCACACACTCGCACAAACAGTCGCACACACTCGCACCCACTCACTCGTGCACACTCGCGCACACTCGGGCACATTTGCACACACTCGCACACACTCGCACACTCTCGCACACACACTCGCACACACACTCGCACACACTCGAACACACTCGCAAACACTCGCACATACAGTCCTACAAACTCACACACACTCACACACTCCACCCACACACAAACTGGCACACACTCAAACACACTCACTCATACACACTCGCACACACTCACTCGCACACACACACACTCGCACACACTCGCACCCAGTCACTCGAGCACACTCGCACACACTCGCACGCACGCACACACTCGCACACACTCACACGCACACAGTCACGCACACACACTCGCGCACACTCGTGCACACTTGCACGCACACATTCGCACACATTCGCACTCACTTGCACACACTCGTGCGCACACACTGGCACACACTGGCACAAACTGGCACACACACACTCGCACACACTCGCACACACTTGCACATACTAGCACACACACACTCGCACATATTCGCACACACTCGCACGCACACACTCACACACTCGCATGCACACACTCGCACACACACTCTCACACACACTCACATACACACTCGCACACACTCGCACAAACTCCTACACACACTCGTACACACACACTCGCACACACACTCGCACACACTCGCACACACTCGCACATACACACATACACATTCGCACACACTCGCACACACACTCGCACACACAGTCCTACACACTCACACACACACTCGCAAACACTCGCACACACTCACACACACACTCACTCACACGTACACACTCGCGCACACTCGCACACACTCACATACACACTCGCACACACTCGCACACACTCACACACTCTCGCACACATTCGCACTCACTCGCACGCACACACTCTCACACACTCGCACAAACTCACACACACTCGCACACACTTATACACAATCGCACACACACACTCACTCACTCACACTCACTCGCACACACTTGCACACACTCGCACACACTCGCACACACAGTCCTACACACTCACACACACTCGCAAACACTCGCACAAACTCACACACACTCACTCACATGCACACACTCGCACACACTCGCACACACAGTCCTACACACTCACACACACTCGCAAACACTCGCACAAACTCACACACACTCACTCACACGCACACACTTGCACACACTAGCACACACTCGCACGCCCACACTTGCACACACTCACACTCATTCGCACGCACTCGCACGCACACACTCGCACACACTCGCACATACTCGCACACACTTGCACACACTCGCACACACTCGCATGCACAAACTCGCACACACACTCACAAACACACACTCGCATACACACTCGCACAAACTCCTACACACACTCGTACACACTCACACACACTCGCACACACACTTGCACACACTCACACACACTTGCACATACACACATACACATTCGCACACACTCGCACACACACTCGCACACACAGTCCTACACACACACTCGCAAACACTCGCACACACTCACACACACACTCACTCACACGTACACACTCGCACACACTCGCACACACTCACGCACACTAGCACACACTCATAAGCATACACTCACACTCACTCACACGAACACACTCTCGCACACACTCGCGCACACTCGCACACACTCGCACGCCCACACTCGCACACTCTCGCACACATTTGCACACACTCACACTCACTCACACCCACTCACACGCACACACTCGCACACACTCATACACAATCACACAAACTCGCACACACACACTCGCACACATTCGCACACACTCGCACACACTCACTCACACTCACTCGCACACACTTGCACACACTCGCACACACTCGCACACACAGTCCTACACACTCACACACACTCGCAAACACTCGCACAAACTCACACACACTCACTCACACGCACATACTTGCACACACTAGCACACACTCGCACGCCCACACTTGCACACATTCGCACTCACTCGCACGCACTCGCACGCACACACTCGCACACACTTGCACAAACTCACACACACTCGCACACACTCATACTCAATCGCACAATCGCACAAACTCACACACACTCGCACACACTCACACACTCGCACCCACTCACTCATGCACACTCGCACACATTCGCACTCACTCGCACGCACTCGCACGCACACACTCGCACAAACTCACACACACTCGCACACACTCATACACAATCGCACGCACACACACTCGCACACACACACTCACACACACTCGCACACTCTCGCACACATACGCACTCACTCGCACACACTCGCACGCACACACTCTCACACACTCGCACAAACTCACACACACTCGCACACACTTATACACAATCGGACACACACACTCACTCACTCACACTCACTCGCACACACTTGCACACACTCGCACACACTCGCACACACAGTCCTACACACTCACACACCCTCGCAAACACTCGCACAAACTCACACACACTCACTCACACGCACACACTTGCACACACTAGCACACACTCGCACGCCCACACTTGCACACACTCACTCGCACGCACTCGCACTCTCTCGCACACATTCGTACTCACTCGCACACACACACTCGCACAAACTCGCATGCACACACTCGCACACACACTAACACACACACATTCGCATACACACTCTCGTACACACTCACATGCACACACTCGCACACACTCGCATACACACTCGCACACACTCGCACAAACTCCTACACACACTCGTACACACTCACACACACTCGCACACACACTTGCACACACTTGCACACACTCGCACATACACACATACACATTCGCACACACTCGCACACTCACTCGCACACACAGTCCTACACACACACACACACTCGCAAACACTCGCACACACACACACTCACTCACACGTACACACTCGCGCACACTCACACACACTCACGCACACTAGCACACACTCATAAGCATACACTCACACTCACTCACACACTTACTCACACGCACACACTCTCGCACACACTCACACACACTCGCCCACACTCGCACACTCTCGCACACATTTGCACACACGCGCACTCACTCACACCCACTCGCACGCACACACTCGCACACACTCATACACAATCACACAAACTCGCACACACACACTCGCACACATTCGCACACACTCACACACACTCACTCACTCACACTCACTCGCACACACAGTCCTACACAATCACACACACTCGCACACTCGCACCCACACACAAACTGGCACACACTCAAACACACTCACTCATACACACTCGCACACACTCACTCGCCCACACACACACACACTCGCACACACTCGCACCCAGTCACTCGAGCACACTCGCACACCCTCGCACGCACGCACGCACACACTCGCACACACTCACATGCACACACTCATGCACACACACTCGCGCACACTCGTGCACACTCGCACGCACACATTCACACACATTCGCACTCACTTGCACACACTCGTACGCACACACTGGCACACACTCGCACACACTCGCACACACACACTCGCACATACTCGCTCACACTCGCACACACTCGCACGCACACACTCGCACACACTCGCATGCACACACTCGCACACACACTCACACACACACACTCGCATACACACTCGCACACACTTGCACAAACTCCTACACACACTCGTACACACTCACACACACTCGCAGACACACTTGCACACACTCGCACACACTCGCACATACACACATACACATTCGCACACACTCGCAGACTCACTCGCACACACAGTCCTACACACTCAAACACACTCGCAAACACTCACACAAACTCACACACACTCACTCACACGCACACACTTGCACACACTAGCACACACTTGCACGCCCACACTTGCACACATTCGCACTCACTCGCACGCACTCGCACGCACACACTCGCACACACTCGCACAAACTCACACACACTCGCACACACTCATACACAATCGCACAAACTCACACACACTCGTACACACTCACACACTCGCACCCACTCACTCGTGCACACTCGCACACATTCGCACTCACTCGCACACACTCGCAAGCACACACTCGCACAAACTCACACACACTCGCACACACTCATACACAATCGCACGCACACACACTCGCACACACACACTCGCACACACTCGCACACTCTCGCACACATTCACACTCACTCGCACGCACTCGCACGCACACACTCGCACCCACTCGCACAAACTCACACACACTCGCACACACTTATACACAATCGCACACACACACTCGTACACACACTCGCACACACTCGCACACACTCGCTCACACACACTCACACACACACTCGCACAGACTCACACACACTCGCACACACTCACATGCACACACACTCGCACACACACTCACACACACTCGCACACACTCACAAGCACACACTCGCACAGACACTCGCTCACACTCACAAGCACACACTCACACGCACACACTCGCACATACACTCGCACACACTCGCATCCACTCACTCGTGCACACTCGCGCACACGCGGGCACATTTGCACACACTCGCACACTCTCGCACACACACTCGCACACACACTCGCACACACTCGAACACACTCACACACACTCACAAACAATCGCACATACAGTCCTACAAACTCACACACACTCACACACACTCACACACTCGCACCCACACACAAACTGGCACACACTCAAACACACTCACTCATACACACTCGCACACACTCACTCGCACACACACACACTCGCACACACTCGCACCTAGTCACTCGAGCACACTCGCACACACTCGCACGCACGCACACACTCGCACCCACTCACACGCACACACTCACGCACACACACTCGCGCACACTCGTGCACACTCGCACGCACACATTCGCACACATTCGCACACATTCGCACTCACTTGCACACACTCGTACGCACACACTGGCACACAATGGCACACACTGGCACACACACACTCGCACACACTCGCACACACTTGCACACACTAGCACACACACACTCGCACATACTCGCACACACTCGCACACACTCGCACGCACACACTCGCACACACTCGCATGCACACACTCGCACACACACTCACACACACACACTCACATACACACTCGCACACACTCGCACAAACTCCTACACACACACGTACACACTCACACACACTCGCACACACACTCGCACACACTCGCACACACTCGCACATACACACATACACATTCACACACACTCGCACACACACTCGCACACACAGTCCTACACACTCACACACACTCGCAAACACTCGCACACACTCACACACACACTCACTCACACGTACACACTCGCGCACACTCACGCACACTAGCACACACTCGTAAGCATACACTCACACTCACTCACACACTTACTCACACGCACACACTCTCGCACACACTCGCGCACACTCGCACACTCTCGCACACATTTGCACACACTCGCACTCACTCGCACCCACTCGCACGCACACACTCGCACACACTCATACACAATCACACAAACTCGCACACACACACTCGCACACATTCGCACACACTCGCACACACACACTCACACTCACTCGCACACACTTGCACACACTCGCACACACTCGCACACACAGTCCTACACACTCACACACACACTCGCAAACACTCGCACAAACTCACACACACTCACTCACATGCACACACTTGCGCACACTAGCACACACTCGCACGCCCACACTCGCACACATTCGCACTCAGTCGCACGCACTCGCACGCACACACTCGCACACACTCGCACAAACTCACACACACTCGCACACACTCATACACAATCGCACGCACACACACCCGTACACACTCGCACACATTTGCACTCACTCGCACGCACTCGCATGCACACACTCGCACAAACTCACACACACTTATACACAATCGCACACACACACTCTAACACACACAGGCACACACTCGCACACACTCACTCACACACACTCGCACACACTCACACACACTTGCACACACTCGCACACACTCACATGCACACACACTCACACACACACTCACACACACTCGCACACACTCACAAGCACAAACTCGCACACACACTCGCACACACTCACACGCACACACTCACACGCACACACTCGCACACACACTCGCACACACTCGCACCCACTCACTCGTGCACACTCGCGCACACTCGGGCACATTTGAACACACTCGCACACACTCGCACACTCTCGCACACACACTCGCACACACTCGCACACACTCGAACACACTCGCACACACTCGCAAACACTCGCACATACAGTCCTACAAACTCACACACACTCACACACACTCACACACTCCACCCACACACAAACTGGCACACACTCAAACACACTCACTCACACACACTCACACGCACACACTCGCACACACTCACACACACTTGCACACACTCGCACACACTCACACGCACACACACTCGCACACACACTCACACACACCCGCACACACTCACAAGCACACACTCGCACACACACTCGCACACACTCACACGCACACACTCACACGCACACACTCGTACAAACAGTCGCACACACTCGCACCCACTCACTCGTGCACACTCACGCACACTCGGGCACATTTGCACACACTCGCACACTCTCGCACACACACTCGCACACACTCGAACACACTCGCACACACTCGCAAACACTCGCACATACAGTCCTACAAACTCACACACACTCACACACACTCACACACTCCACCCACACACAAACTGGCACACACTCAAACACACTCACTCATACACACTCGCACACACTCACTCGCACACACACACACTCGCACACACTCACACCCAGTCACTCGAGCACACTCGCACACACTCGCACGCACGCACACACTCGCACACACTCACACGCACACACTCACGCACACACACTCACGCACACTCGTGCACACTCGCACGCACACATTCGCACACATTCGCACTCACTTGCACACACTCGTGCGCACACACTGGCACACACTGGCACACACTGGCACACACACACTTGCACACACTTGCACACACTAGCACACACACTCTCGCACATATTCACACACACTCGCACGCACACACTCGCACACACTCGCACACTCTCGCACACACACTCGCACACACACTCGCACACACTCGAGCACACTCGCACACACTCGCAAACACTCGCACATACAGTCCTACAAACTCACACACACTCACACACACTCACACACTCCACCCACACACAAACTGGCACACACTCAAACACACTCACTCATACACACTCGCACACACTCACTTGCACACACACACACTCGCACACACTCGCACCCAGTCACTCGAGCACACTCGCACACACTCGCACGCACGCACGCACACACTCGCACACACTCACACGCACACACACTCACGCACACTCATGCACACTCGCACGCACACATTCGCACACATTCGCACTCACTTGCACACACTCGTGCGCACACACTGGCAAACACTGGCACACACTGGCACACACACACTCGCACACACTCGCACACACTCGCACATACTCGCACACACTCGCACACACTCGCATGCACACACTCGCACACACACTCACACACACACTCACATACACACTCGCACAAACTCCTACACACACTCATGCACACACACACTCGCACACACACTCGCACACACTTGCACACACTCGCACATACACACATACACATTCGCACACACTCGCACACACACTCGCACACACAGTCCTACACACTCACACACACACTCGCAAACACTCACACACACTCACACACACACTCACTCACACGTACACACTCGCACACACTCACGCACACTAGCACACACTCGCATGCACACACTGGCACACACACTAACACACACACTCACATACACACTCGCACACACTCGCACAAACTCCTACACACACTCGCACACACTCACACACACACTCGCACGCTCACACTCGCACACACTCACACACACTTGCACACACACACTCGCACACAATCACACACACACTCGCAGACACTCGCACACACTCACTCATGCACACACTCACACACACTCGCCCACACTCGCACACACAGTCCTACACACTCACACACACACTCGCAAACACTTGCAATCACTCACACACACACTCACTCACACGTACACACTCGTGCACACTCGCACGCCGACACTCTCACACTCTCGCACACATTTGCACACACTCGCACTCACTCGCATGCACACACTCGCACACACTCGCACAAACTCATACACAATCACACACACTCACTCGCACACACTTGCACACACTCGCACACACTCGCACACACTTGCACACACTTTCACACGCTTGCACACACTCGCACACACTCGCACACACTCACACACACGCACACACACGCACACACACTCACGCACACACTCGCACACACTCACACACACTTGCATGCACACATTCGCACGCACTCGCACACACAAACACAAACTGGCACACACTCAAACACACTCACTCATACACACTCGCACACACTCACTCGCACACACACTCGCACACACTCACACACTCACACACACACACTCACGCACACACACTCACGCACACTCGCACGCACACTCACTCACACGTACACACTCGCGCACACTCACACACACTCACGCACACTAGCACACACTCGTAAGCATACACTCACACTCACTCACACACTTACTCACACGCACACACTCTCGCACACACTCACACACACTCGCGCACACTCGCACGCCCACACTCGCACACTCTCGCACACATTTGCACACACTCGCACACTCTCGCACCCACTCACATGCACACACTCGCACACACTCATACACAATCAAACAAACTCGCACACACACACTCGCACACATTCGCACACACTCGCACACACTCACTCACACTCACTCGCACACACTTGCACACACTCACACACACTTGCACACACAGTTCTACACACTCACACACACACTCGCAAACACTCGCACAAACTCACACACACTCACTCACACACACACACTTGCGCACACTAGCACACACTCGCACGCCCACACTCGCACACATTCGCACTCACTCGCACGCACTCGCACGCACACACTCGCACAAACTCACACACTCACACACACTCATACACAATCGCACACACACACACTCGCACACTCTCGCACACATTCGCACTCACTCGCACGCACACACTCGCACAAACTCGCATGCACACACTCGCACACACTCGTGCACACTTGCACGCACACATTCGCACACATTCGCACTCACTTGCACACACTCGTGCGTACACACTGGCACACACTGGCACACACTGGCACACACACACTCGCACACACTCGCACACACTTACACACACTAGCACACACACACTCGCACATATTCGCACACACTCGCACGCACACACTCGCACACACTCGCATGCACACACTCGCACACACACTCACACACACACTCACATACACACTCGCACACACTCGCACAAACTCCTACACACACTCGTACACACACACACTCGCACACACACTCGCACACACTCGCACATACACACATACACATTCGCACACACTCGCACACACACTCGCACACACAGTCCTACACACTCACACACACACTCGCACACACTCACACACACACTCACTCACACGTACACACTCGCGCACACTCGCACACACTCACGCACACTAGCACACACTCACATGCACACACTGGCACACACACTAACACACACACTCACATACAAACTCGCACACACTCGCACAAACTCCTACACACACTCGCACACACTCACACACACACTCGCACGCTCACACTCGCACACACTCACACACACACTTGCACACACACACTCGCACACAATCACACACACACTCGCAGACACTCGCACACACTCACTCATGCACACACTCACACACACTCGCCCACACTCGCACACACAGTCCTACACACTCACACACACTCGCAAACACTCGCAAACACTCACACACACACTCACTCATACGTACACACTCGCGCACACTCGCACGCCCACACTCTCACACTCTCGCACACATTTGCACACACTCGCACTCACTCGCACACACTCGCACGCACACACTCGCACACACTCGCACACACTTGCACACACTTGCACACGCTTGCACACACTCGCACACACTCGCACACACTCACACACACGCACACACACGCACACACACTCACGCACACACTCGCACACACTCGCACACACTTGCATGCACACATTCGCACGCACTCGCACACACAAACACAAACTGGCACACACTCAAACACACTCACTCATACACACTCGCACACACTCACGCACACACACACACTCGCACACACTCACACACACACTCGCGCACACTCGTGCACACTCGCACGCACACATTCGCACACATTCGCACTCACTTGCACACACTCGTAAGCAAACACTGGCACACACTGGCACACACTCGCACACACACACTCGCACAAACTCGCACACACTTGCACACACTAGCACACACACACTCGCACACACTCACACATACTCGCACACACTCACACACACTTGCACGCACACACTCGCATGCACACACTCGCACACACTCACACACACTCGCATACACACTCGCACACGCTCACACAAACTCCTACACACTCGTACTCACGCACACACACTCGCACACACTCGCACATACACACATACACATTCGCACACACTCGCACACACACTCGCACACACAGTCCTACACACACACACTCGCAAACACTCGCACACACTCACACACACTCACTCACACGTACACACTCGCGCACACTCGCACACACTCACACACACTAGCACACACTCGTAAGCATACACTCAAACTCACTCACACACTTACTCACATGCACACACTCTCGCACACACTCACAAACACTCGCGCACACTCGCACACACTCGCACGCCCACACTCGCACACATTTGCACACACTCGCACTCACTCACACCCACTCGCATGCACACACTCGCACACACTCATACACAATCACACAAACTCGCACACACACATTCGCACACACTCGCACACACTCACTCACTCACACTCACTCGCACACACTTGCACACACTCGCACACACTCGCACACACAGTCCTACACACTCACACACACACTCGCAAACACTCACACAAACTCACACACACTCACTCACACGCAAACACTTGCGCACACTAGCACACACTCGCACGCCCACACTCGCACACATTCGCACTCACTTGCACGCACTCGCACGCACACACTCGCAAAAACCTCACACACACTCGCACACACTCATACACAATCGCACGCACACACACACTCGCACACACTCGCACACTCTCGCACTCACTCGCACGCACTCGCACGCACACACTCGCACACACTCGCATGCACACACTCGCACACACAAACACACACACACTCGCATACACACTCGCACACACTCAAATGCACACACTCGCACACACACTCACACACACACACTCGCATACACACTCGCACACACTCGCACAAACTCCTACACACACTCGTACACACTCACACACACTCGCACACACACTTGCACACACTCGCACACACTCGCACATACACACATACACATTCGCACACACTCGCACACTCACTCGCACACACAGTCCTACACACTCACACACACACTCACAAACACTCGCACACACACACTCACTCACACGTACACACTCGCGCACACTCGCACACACTCACGCACACTAGCACACACTCGTAAGCATACACTCACACTCACTCACACACTTACTCACACTCACACTCTCGCACACACTCACACACACTCGCCCACACTCGCACACACTCACACGCCCACACTCGCACACTCTCGCACACATTTGCACACACTCGCACTCACTCACACCCACTCACACGCACACACTCGCAAACACTCATACACAATCACACAAACTCGCACACACACACTCGCACACATTCGCACACACTCGCACACACTCACTCACACTCACTTGCACACACTTGCACACACTCGCACACACTCGCACACACAGTCCTACACACTCACACACACACACTCACAAACACTCGCACAAACTCACACACACTCACTCACACGCACACACTTGCGCACACTAGCACACACTCGCACACCCACACTCGCACACATTCGCACTCACTCGCACGCACTCGCACGCACACACTCGCACAAACTCACACACACTCGCACACACTCATACACAATCGCATGCACACACACTCGCACACACTCGCACACTCTCGCACACATTAGCACTCACTCGCACGCACACACTCGCACAAACTCGCATGCACACACTCGCACACACACTAACACACACACATTCGCATACACACTCGCACACACTCGCATGCACACACTCGCACACACACTCACACACACACACTCGCATACACACTCACACACACTCGCACAAACTCCTACACACACTCGTACACACTCACACACACTCGCACACACACTTGCACACACTCGCACACACTCGCACATACACACATACACATTCGCACACACTCGCACACTCACTCGCACACACAGTCCTACACACTCACACACACACTCGCAAACACTCGCACACACACACACTCACTCACACGTACACACTCGCGCACACTCACACACACTCACGCACACTAGCACACACTCGTAAGCATACACTCACACTCACTCACACACTTACTCACACGCACACACTCTCGCACACACTCACACACACTCGCCCACACTCGCACACTCTCGCACACATTTGCACACACGCGCACTCACTCACACCCACTCGCACGCACACACTCGCCCACACTCATACACAATCACACAAACTCGCACACACACACTCGCACACATTCGCACACACTCACACACACTCACTCACTCACACTCACTCGCACACACAGTCCTACACAATCACACACACTCGCACACTCGCACCCACACACAAACTGGCACACACTCAAACACACTCACTCATACACACTCGCACACACTCACTCGCACACACACACACACTCGCACACACTCGCACCCAGTCACTCGAGCACACTCGCACACCCTCGCACGCACACACTCGCACACACTCGCACACACTCACATGCACACACTCATGCACACACACTCGCGTACACTCGTGCACACTCGCACGCACACATTCACACACATTCGCACTCACTTGCACACACTCGTACGCACACACTGGCACACACTCGCACACACTCGCACACACACACTCGCACATACTCGCTCACACTCGCACACACTCGCACGCACACACTCGCACACACTCGCATGCACACACTCGCACACACACTCACACACACACACTCGCATACACACTCGCACAAACTCCTACACACACTCGTACACACTCACACACACTAGCACACACATACTCGCACACACTCGCACATACTCGCACACACTCGCATGCACACACTCGCACACACACTCACACACACACTCTCGCATACACACTCGCACAAACTCCTACACACACTCGTACACACTCACACACACTCGCACACACACTTGCACACACTCGCACACACTCGCACATACACACATACACATTCGCACACACTCGCACACACACTCACACACACAGTCCTACACACTCACACACACACTCGCAAACACTCGCACACACTCACACACACACTCACTCACACGTACACACTCATGCACACTTGCACACACTCACGCACACTAGCACACACTCGTAAGCATACACTCACACTCACTCACACATTTACTCACACGCACACACTCTCGCACACACTCACACACACTCGCGCACACTCGCACACACTCGCACGCCCACACTCGCACACTCTCGCACACATTTGCACACACTCGCACTCACTTGCACCCACTCGGACGCACACACTCGCACACACTCATACATAATCACACAAACTCGCACACACACACTCGCACACATTCGCACACACTCGCACACACTCACTCACTCACACTCACTCGCACACACTTGCACACACTCGCACACACTCGCACACACAGTCCTACACACTCACACACACACTCGCAAACACTCACACAAACTCACACACACTCACTCACACGCACACACTTGCGCACACTAGCACACACTCGCACGCCCACACTCACACACACTCGCACTCACTCGCACGCACTCGCACGCACACACTCGCACAAACTCACACACACTCGCACACACTCATACACAATCGCACGCACACACACTCGCACACACTCGCACACTCTCGCACACATTCGCACTCACTCGCACGCACACACTCGCACAAACTCGCATGCACACACTCGCACACACACTAACACACACACATTCGCATACACACTCGCACACACTCGCATGCACACACTCGCACACACACTCACACACACACACACTCGCATACACACTCGCACACACTCGCACAAACTCCTACACACACTCGTACACACTCACACACACTCGCACACACACTTGCACACACTCGCACACACTCGCACATACACACATACACATTCGCACACACTCGCACACTCACTCGCACACACAGACCTACACACTCACACACACACTCGCAAACACTCGCACACACACACACTCACTCACACGTACACACTCGCGCACACTCACACACACTCACGCACACTAGCACACACTCATAAGCATACACTCACACTCACTCACACACTTACTCACACGCACACACTCTCGCAAACACTCACACACACTCGCCCACACTCGCACACTCTCGCACACATTTGCACACACGCGCACTCACTCACTCCCACTCGCACGCACACACTCGCACACACTCATACACAATCACACAAACTCGCACACACACACTCGCACACATTCACACACACTCACACACACTCACTCACTCACACTCACTCGCACACACAGTCCTACACAATCACACACACTCGCACTCTCGCACCCACACACAAACTGGCACACACTCAAACACACTCACTCATACACACTCGCACACACTCACTCGCCCACACACACACACACTCGCACACACTCGCACCCAGTCACTCGAGCACACTCGCACACCCTCGCACGCACACACTCGCACACACTCACATGCACACACTCATGCACACACACTCGCGCACACTCGTGCACACTCGCACGCACACATTCACACACATTCGCACTCACTTGCACACACTCGTACGCACACACTGGCACACACTCGCACACACTCGCACACACACACTCGCACATACTCGCTCACACTCGCACACACTCGCACGCACACACTCGCACACACTCGCATGCACACACTCGCACACACACTCACACACACACACTCGCATACACACTCGCACAAACTCCTACACACACTCGTACACACTCACACACACTAGCACACACACACTCGCACACACTCGCATGCACACACTCGCACACACACTCACACACACACTCTCGCATACACACTCGCACAAACTCCTACACACACTCGTACACACTCACACACACTCGCACACACACTTGCACACACTCGCACACACTCGCACATACACACATACACATTCGCACACACTCGCACACACACTCACACACACAGTCCTACACACTCACACACACTCGCAAACACTCGCACACACTCACACACACACTCACTCACACGTACACACTCATGCACACTTGCACACACTCACGCACACTAGCACACACTCGTAAGCATACACTCACACTCACTCACACATTTACTCACACGCACACACTCTCGCACACACTCACACACACTCGCGCACACTCGCACACACTCGCACGCCCACACTCGCACACTCTCGCACACATTTGCACACACTCGCACTCACTTGCACCCACTCGCACGCACACACTCGCACACACTCATACATAATCACACAAACTCGCACACACACACTCGCACACATTCGCACACACTCGCACACACTCACTCACTCACACTCACTCGCACACACTTGCACACACTCGCACACACTCGCACACACAGTCCTACACACTCACACACACTCGCAAACACTCACACAAACTCACACACACTCACTCACACGCACACACTTGCGCACACTAGCACACACTCGCACGCCCACACTCACACACATTCGCACTCACTCGCACACACTCGCACACACACACTCGCACAAACTCACACACACTCGCACACACTCATACACAATCGCATGCACACACACTCGCACACTCTCGCACACATTCGCACTCACTCGCACGCACACACTCGCACAAACTCGCATGCACACACTCGCACACACTCGTGCACACTTGCACGCACACATTCGCACACATTCGCACTCACTTGCACACACTCGTGCGTACACACTGGCACACACTGGCACACACTGGCACACACACACTCGCACACACTCGCACACACTTACACACACTAGCACACACACACTCGCACATATTCGCACACACTCGCACGCACACACTCGCACACACTCGCATGCACACACTCGCACACACACTCACACACACACTCACATACACACTCGCACACACTCGCACAAACTCCTACACACACTCGTACACACACACACTCGCACACACACTCGCACACACTCGCACATACACACATACACATTCGCACACACTCGCACACACACTCGCACACACAGTCCTACACACTCACACACACACTCGCACACACTCACACACACACTCACTCACACGTACACACTCGCGCACACTCGCACACACTCACGCACACTAGCACACACTCACATGCACACACTGGCACACACACTAACACACACACTCACATACAAACTCGCACACACTCGCACAAACTCCTACACACACTCGCACACACTCACACACACACTCGCACGCTCACACTCGCACACACTCACACACACACTTGCACACACACACTCGCACACAATCACACACACACTCGCAGACACTCGCACACACTCACTCATGCACACACTCACACACACTCGCCCACACTCGCACACACAGTCCTACACACTCACACACACTCGCAAACACTCGCAAACACTCACACACACACTCACTCATACGTACACACTCGCGCACACTCGCACGCCCACACTCTCACACTCTCGCACACATTTGCACACACTCGCACTCACTCGCACACACTCGCACGCACACACTCGCACACACTCGCACACACTTGCACACACTTGCACACGCTTGCACACACTCGCACACACTCGCACACACTCACACACACGCACACACACGCACACACACTCACGCACACACTCGCACACACTCACACACACTTGCATGCACACATTCGCACGCACTCGCACACACAAACACAAACTGGCACACACTCAAACACACTCACTCATACACACTCGCACACACTCACGCACACACACACACTCGCACACACTCACACACACACTCGCGCACACTCGTGCACACTCGCACGCACACATTCGCACACATTCGCACTCACTTGCACACACTCGTAAGCAAACACTGGCACACACTGGCACACACTCGCACACACACACTCGCACAAACTCGCACACACTTGCACACACTAGCACACACACACTCGCACACACTCACACATACTCGCACACACTCACACACACTTGCACGCACACACTCGCATGCACACACTCGCACACACTCACACACACTCGCATACACACTCGCACACGCTCACACAAACTCCTACACACTCGTACTCACGCACACACACTCGCACACACTCGCACATACACACATACACATTCGCACACACTCGCACACACACTCGCACACACAGTCCTACACACACACACTCGCAAACACTCGCACACACTCACACACACTCACTCACACGTACACACTCGCGCACACTCGCACACACTCACACACACTAGCACACACTCGTAAGCATACACTCAAACTCACTCACACACTTACTCACATGCACACACTCTCGCACACACTCACAAACACTCGCGCACACTCGCACACACTCGCACGCCCACACTCGCACACATTTGCACACACTCGCACTCACTCACACCCACTCGCATGCACACACTCGCACACACTCATACACAATCACACAAACTCGCACACACACATTCGCACACACTCGCACACACTCACTCACTCACACTCACTCGCACACACTTGCACACACTCGCACACACTCGCACACACAGTCCTACACACTCACACACACACTCGCAAACACTCACACAAACTCACACACACTCACTCACACGCAAACACTTGCGCACACTAGCACACACTCGCACGCCCACACTCGCACACATTCGCACTCACTTGCACGCACTCGCACGCACACACTCGCAAAAAACTCACACACACTCGCACACACTCATACACAATCGCACGCACACACACACTCGCACACATTCGCACTCACTCGCACGCACTCGCACGCACACACTCGCACACACTCGCATGCACACACTCGCACACACAAACACACACACACTCGCATACACACTCGCACACACTCAAATGCACACACTCGCACACACACTCACACACACACACTCGCATACACACTCGCACACACTCGCACAAACTCCTACACACACTCGTACACACTCACACACACTCGCACACACACTTGCACACACTCGCACACACTCGCACATACACACATACACATTCGCACACACTCGCACACTCACTCGCACACACAGTCCTACACACTCACACACACACTCACAAACACTCGCACACACACACTCACTCACACGTACACACTCGCGCACACTCGCACACACTCACGCACACTAGCACACACTCGTAAGCATACACTCACACTCACTCACACACTTACTCACACTCACACTCTCGCACACACTCACACACACTCGCCCACACTCGCACACACTCACACGCCCACACTCGCACACTCTCGCACACATTTGCACACACTCGCACTCACTCACACCCACTCACACGCACACACTCGCAAACACTCATACACAATCACACAAACTCGCACACACACACTCGCACACATTCGCACACACTCGCACACACTCACTCACACTCACTTGCACACACTTGCACACACTCGCACACACTCGCACACACAGTCCTACACACTCACACACACACACTCACAAACACTCGCACAAACTCACACACACTCACTCACACGCACACACTTGCGCACACTAGCACACACTCGCACACCCACACTCGCACACATTCGCACTCACTCGCACGCACTCGCACGCACACACTCGCACAAACTCACACACACTCGCACACACTCATACACAATCGCATGCACACACACTCGCACACACTCGCACACTCTCGCACACATTAGCACTCACTCGCACGCACACACTCGCACAAACTCGCATGCACACACTCGCACACACACTAACACACACACATTCGCATACACACTCGCACACACTCGCATGCACACACTCGCACACACACTCACACACACACACTCGCATACACACTCACACACACTCGCACAAACTCCTACACACACTCGTACACACTCACACACACTCGCACACACACTTGCACACACTCGCACACACTCGCACATACACACATACACATTCGCACACACTCGCACACTCACTCGCACACACAGTCCTACACACTCACACACACACTCGCAAACACTCGCACACACACACACTCACTCACACGTACACACTCGCGCACACTCACACACACTCACGCACACTAGCACACACTCGTAAGCATACACTCACACTCACTCACACACTTACTCACACGCACACACTCTCGCACACACTCACACACACTCGCCCACACTCGCACACTCTCGCACACATTTGCACACACGCGCACTCACTCACACCCACTCGCACGCACACACTCGCACACACTCATACACAATCACACAAACTCGCACACACACACTCGCACACATTCGCACACACTCACACACACTCACTCACTCACACTCACTCGCACACACAGTCCTACACAATCACACACACTCGCACACTCGCACCCACACACAAACTGGCACACACTCAAACACACTCACTCATACACACTCGCACACACTCACTCGCACACACACACACACTCGCACACACTCGCACCCAGTCACTCGAGCACACTCGCACACCCTCGCACGCACACACTCGCACACACTCACATGCACACACTCATGCACACACACTCGCGTACACTCGTGCACACTCGCACGCACACATTCACACACATTCGCACTCACTTGCACACACTCGTACGCACACACTGGCACACACTCGCACACACTCGCACACACACACTCGCACATACTCGCTCACACTCGCACACACTCGCACGCACACACTCGCACACACTCGCATGCACACACTCGCACACACACTCACACACACACACTCGCATACACACTCGCACAAACTCCTACACACACTCGTACACACTCACACACACTAGCACACACATACTCGCACACACTCGCACATACTCGCACACACTCGCATGCACACACTCGCACACACACTCACACACACACTCTCGCATACACACTCGCACAAACTCCTACACACACTCGTACACACTCACACACACTCGCACACACACTTGCACACACTCGCACACACTCGCACATACACACATACACATTCGCACACACTCGCACACACACTCACACACACAGTCCTACACACTCACACACACACTCGCAAACACTCGCACACACTCACACACACACTCACTCACACGTACACACTCATGCACACTTGCACACACTCACGCACACTAGCACACACTCGTAAGCATACACTCACACTCACTCACACATTTACTCACACGCACACACTCTCGCACACACTCACACACACTCGCGCACACTCGCACACACTCGCACGCCCACACTCGCACACTCTCGCACACATTTGCACACACTCGCTCTCACTTGCACCCACTCGCACGCACACACTCGCACACACTCATACATAATCACACAAACTCGCACACACACACTCGCACACATTCGCACACACTCGCACACACTCACTCACTCACACTCACTCGCACACACTTGCACACACTCGCACACACTCGCACACACAGTCCTACACACTCACACACACACTCGCAAACACTCACACAAACTCACACACACTCACTCACACGCACACACTTGCGCACACTAGCACACACTCGCACGCCCACACTCACACACATTCGCACTCACTCGCACGCACACACTCGCACAAACTCACACACACTCGCACACACTCATACACAATCGCACGCACACACACTCGCACACACTCGCACACTCTCGCACACATTCGCACTCACTCGCACGCACACACTCGCACAAACTCGCATGCACACACTCGCACACACACTAACACACACACATTCGCATACACACTCGCACACACTCGCATGCACACACTCGCACACACACTCACACACACACACACTCGCATACACACTCGCACACACTCGCACAAACTCCTACACACACTCGTACACACTCACACACACTCGCACACACACTTGCACACACTCGCACACACTCGCACATACACACATACACATTCGCACACACTCGCACACTCACTCGCACACACAGACCTACACACTCACACACACACTCGCAAACACTCGCACACACACACACTCACTCACACGTACACACTCGCGCACACTCACACACACTCACGCACACTAGCACACACTCATAAGCATACACTCACACTCACTCACACACTTACTCACACGCACACACTCTCGCACACACTCACACACACTCGCCCACACTCGCACACTCTCGCACACATTTGCACACACGCGCACTCACTCACACCCACTCGCACGCACACACTCGCACACACTCATACACAATCACACAAACTCGCACACACACACTCGCACACATTCACACACACTCACACACACTCACTCACTCACACTCACTCGCACACACAGTCCTACACAATCACACACACTCGCACTCTCGCACCCACACACAAACTGGCACACACTCAAACACACTCACTCATACACACTCGCACACACTCACTCGCCCACACACACACACACTCGCACACACTCGCACCCAGTCACTCGAGCACACTCGCACACCCTCGCACGCACACACTCGCACACACTCACATGCACACACTCATGCACACACACTCGCGCACACTCGTGCACACTCGCACGCACACATTCACACACATTCGCACTCACTTGCACACACTCGTACGCACACACTGGCACACACTCGCACACACTCGCACACACACACTCGCACATACTCGCTCACACTCGCACACACTCGCACGCACACACTCGCACACACTCGCATGCACACACTCGCACACACACTCACACACACACACTCGCATACACACTCGCACAAACTCCTACACACACTCGTACACACTCACACACACTAGCACACACACACTCGCACACACTCGCATGCACACACTCGCACACACACTCACACACACACTCTCGCATACACACTCGCACAAACTCCTACACACACTCGTACACACTCACACACACTCGCACACACACTTGCACACACTCGCACACACTCGCACATACACACATACACATTCGCACACACTCGCACACACACTCACACACACAGTCCTACACACTCACACACACTCGCAAACACTCGCACACACTCACACACACACTCACTCACACGTACACACTCATGCACACTTGCACACACTCACGCACACTAGCACACACTCGTAAGCATACACTCACACTCACTCACACATTTACTCACACGCACACACTCTCGCACACACTCACACACACTCGCGCACACTCGCACACACTCGCACGCCCACACTCGCACACTCTCGCACACATTTGCACACACTCGCACTCACTTGCACCCACTCGCACGCACACACTCGCACACACTCATACATAATCACACAAACTCGCACACACACACTCGCACACATTCGCACACACTCGCACACACTCACTCACTCACACTCACTCGCACACACTTGCACACACTCGCACACACTCGCACACACAGTCCTACACACTCACACACACTCGCAAACACTCACACAAACTCACACACACTCACTCACACGCACACACTTGCGCACACTAGCACACACTCGCACGCCCACACTCACACACATTCGCACTCACTCGCACACACTCGCACACACACACTCGCACAAACTCACACACACTCGCACACACTCATACACAATCACATGCACACACACTCGCACACACACACTCGCACACTAGCACACTCTCGCACACATTCACACTCACTCGCACGCACTCGCACGCGCACACTCGAACACACTCGCACAAACACACACACACTCGCACACACTTATACACAAACGCACACACACTCGTACACACACTCGCACACACTCGCACACACTCGCACACACTCACTCACACACACTCACACACACACTCGCACACACTCACACACACTTGCACACACTCGCACACACTCACACGCACACACACTTGCACACACACTCACACACACTCGCACACACTCACAAGCACACACTCGCACACACACTCGCACACACTCACACACACACTCACACGCACACACTCGCACAAACAGTCGCACACACTCGCACCCACTCACTCGTGCACACTCGCGCACACTCGGGCACATTTGCACACACTCGCACACACTCGCACACTCTCACACACACACTCGCACACACACTCGCACACACTCGAACACACTCGCACACACTCGCAAACACTCGCACATACAGTCCTACAAACTCACACACACTCACACACACTCACACACTCGCGCCCACACACAAACTGGCACACACTCAAACACACTCACTCATACACACTCGCACACAATCACTCGCACACACACACACACTCGCACACACTCGCACCCAGTCACTCGAGCACACTCGCACACCCTCGCACGCACGCACGCACACACTCGCACACACTCACATGCACACACTCACGCACACACACTCGCGCACACTCGTGCACACTCGCACGCACACATTCACACATTCGCACTCACTTGCACACACTCGTACGCACACACTGGCACACACTCGCACACACACACTCACACATACTCGCTCACACTCGCACACACTCGCACGCACACACTCGCACACACTCGCATGCACACACTCGCACACACACTCACACACACACACTCGCATACACACTCGCACAAACTCCTACACACACTCGTACACACTCACACACACTAGCACACACACACTCGCACACACTCGCACATACTCGCACACACTCGCACACACTCGCATGCACACACTCGCACACACTCACACACACTCTCGCATACACACTCGCACAAACTCCTACACACACTCGTACACACTCACACACACTCGCACACACACTTGCACACACTCGCACACACTCGCACATACACACATACACATTCGCACACACTCGCACACACACTCGCACACAAAGTCCTACACACTCACACACACACTCGCACACACTCACACACACACTCACTCACACGTACACACTCACGCACACTTGCACACACTCACGCACACTAGCACACACTCGTAAGCATACACTCACACTCACACACTTACACGCACACACTCTCGCACACACTCACACACACTCGCGCACACTCGCACACACTCGCACGCCCACACTCGCACACTCTCGCACACATTTGCACACACTCGCATTCACTTGCACCCACTCGCACGCACACACTCGCACACACTCATACACAATCACACAAACTCGCACACACACACTCGCACACATTCGCACACACTTGCACACACTCACTCACTCACACTCACTCGCACACACTTGCACACACTCGCACACACTCGCACACACAGTCCTACACACTCACACACACACTCGCAAGCACTCGCACAAACTCACACACACTCACTCACACGCACACACTTGCGCACACTAGCACACACTCGCACGCCCACACTCACACACATTCGCACTCACTCGCATGCACTCGCACGCACACACTCGCACAAACTCACACACACTCGCACACACTCATACACAATCGCACGCACACACACCCGCACACACACACTCGCACACACTCGCACACTCTCGCACACATTCACACTCACTCGCACGCACTCGCACGCGCACACTCGAACACACTCGCACAAACTCACACACACTCGTACACACACTCGCACACACTCACACACACTCACACAGACACTCACACACACACACTCGCACACACTCACACACACTTGCACACACTCGCACACACTCACACGCACACACACTCGCACACACACTCGCACACACTCACAAGCACACACTTGCACACACACTCGCACACACTCGCACGCACACACTCGCACACACTCGCATGCACACACTCGCACACACACTCACACACACACACTCGCATACACACTCGCACAAACTCCTACACACACTCGTACACACTCACACACACTAGCACACACACACTCGCACACACTCGCACATACTCGCACACACTCGCATGCACACGCTCGCACACACACTCACACACACACTCTCGCATACACACTCGCACAAACTCCTACACACACTCGTACACACTCACACACACTCGCACACACACTTGCACACACTCGCACACACTCGCACATACACACATACACATTCGCACACACTCGCACACACACTCACACACACAGTCCTACACACTCACACACACACTCGCAAACACTCGCACACACTCACACACACACTCACTCACACGTACACACTCATGCACACTTGCACACACTCACGCACACTAGCACACACTCGTAAGCATACACTCACACTCACTCACACATTTACTCACACGCACACACTCTCGCACACACTCACACACACTCGCGCACACTCGCACACACTCGCACGCCCACACTCGCACACTCTCGCACACATTTGCACACACTCGCACTCACTTGCACCCACTCGCACGCACACACTCGCACACACTCATACATAATCACACAAACTCGCACACACACACTCGCACACATTCGCACACACTCGCACACACTCACTCACTCACACTCACTCGCACACACTTGCACACACTCGCACACACTCGCACACACAGTCCTACACACTCACACACACACTCGCAAACACACTCGCACACACTCGAACACACTCGCACACACTCGCAAACACTCGCACATACAGTCCTACAAACTCACACACACTCACACACACTCACACACTCGCACCCACACACAAACTGGCACACACTCAAACACACTCACTCATACACACTCGCACACAATCACTCGCACACACACACACACTCACACACACACACTCGCATACACACTCGCACAAACTCCTACACACACTCGTACACACTCACACACACTAGCACACACACACTCGCACACACGCGCACATACTCGCACACACTCGCACACACTCGCATGCACACACTCGCACACACTCACACACACTCTCGCATACACACTCGCACAAACTCCTACACACACTCGTACACACTCACACACACTCGCACACACACTTGCACACACTCGCACACACTCGCACATACACACATACACATTCGCACACACTCGCACACAAAGTCCTACACACTCACACACACACTCGCACACACTCACACACACACTCACTCACACGTACACACTCACGCACACTTGCACACACTCACGCACACTAGCACACACTCGTAAGCATACACTCACACTCACTCACACACTTACACGCACACACTCTCGCACACACTCACACACACTCGCGCACACTCGCACACACTCGCACGCCCACACTCGCACACTCTCGCACACATTTGCACACACTCGCATTCACTTGCACCCACTCGCATGCACACACTCGCACACACTCATACACAATCACACAAACTCGCACACACACACTCGCACACATTCGCACACACTCGCACACACTCACTCACTCACACTCACTCGCACACACTTGCACACACTCGCACACACTCGCACACACAGTCCTACACACTCACACACACACTCGCAAACACTCGCACAAACTCACACACACTCACTCACACGCACACACTTGCGCACACTAGCACACACTCGCACGCCCACACTCACACACATTCGCACTCACTCGCATGCACTCGCACGCACACACTCGCACAAACTCACACACACTCGCACACACTCATACACAATCGCTCGCACACACACTCGCACACACACACTCGCACACACTCGCACACTCTCGCACACATTCACACTCACTCGCACGCACTCGCACGCGCACACTCGAACACACTCGCACAAACTCACACACTCGTACACACACTCGCACACACTCACACACACTCACACACACACTCACACACACACACTCGCACACACTCACACACACTTGCACACACTCGCACACACTCACACGCACACACACTCGCACACACACTCGCACACACTCACAAGCACACACTTGCACACACACTCGCACACACTCACACGCACACACTCGCACAAACAGTCGCACACACTCGCACCCACTCACTCGTGCACACTCGCGCACACTCGGGCACATTTGCACACACTCGCACACACTCGCACACTCTCGCACACACACTCGCACACACACTCGCACACACTCGAACACACTCGCACACACTCGCAAACACTCGCACATACAGTCCTACAAACTCACACACACTCACACACTCCACCCACACACAAACTGGCACACACTCAAACACACTCACTCATACACACTCGCACACACTCACTCGCACACACACACACTCGCACACACTCGCACCCAGTCACTCGAGCACACTCGCACACACTCGCACGCACGCACACACTCGCACACACTCACACGCACACAGTCACGCACACACACTCGCGCACACTCGTGCACACTTGCACGCACACATTCGCACACATTCGCACTCACTTGCACACACTCGTGCGCACACACTGGCACACACTGGCACACACTGGCACACACACTCTCGCACACACTCGCACACACTTGCACATACTAGCACACACACACACTCGCACATATTCGCACACACTCGCACGCACACACTCGCACACACTCGCATGCACACACTCGCACACACACTCTCACACACACTCACATACACACTCGCACACACTCGCACAAACTCCTACACATACTCGTACACACACACTCGCACACACACTCGCACACACTCGCACACACTCGCACATACACACATACACATTCGCACACACTCGCACACACACTCGCACACACAGTCCTACACACTCACACACACACTCGCAAACACTCGCACACACTCACACACACACTCACTCACACGTACACACTCGCGCACACTCGCACACACTCACATACACACTCGCACACACTCGCACACACTCACACACTCTCGCACACATTCGCACTCACTCGCACGCACACACTCTCACACACTCGCACAAACTCACACACACTCGCACACACTTATACACAATCGCACACACACACTCACTCACTCACACTCACTCGCACACACTTGCACACACTCGCACACACTCGCACACACAGTCCTACACACTCAAACACACTCGCAAACACTCGCACAAACTCACACACACTCACTCACATGCACACACTCGCACACACTCGCACACACAGTCCTACACACTCACACACACTCGCAAACACTCGCACAAACTCACACACACTCACTCACACGCACACACTTGCACACACTAGCACACACTCGCACGCCCACACTTGCACACACTCACACTCATTCGCACGCACTCGCACGCACACACTCGCACACACTCGCACATACTCGCACACACTTGCACACACTCGCACACACTCGCATGCACAAACTCGCACACACACTCACAAACACACACTCGCATACACACTCGCACAAACTCCTACACACACTCGTACACACTCACACACACTCGCACACACACTTGCACACACTCACACACACTTGCACATACACACATACACATTCGCACACACTCGCACACACACTCGCACACACAGTCCTACACACACACTCGCAAACACTCGCACACACTCACACACACACTCACTCACACGTACACACTCGCACACACTCGCACACACTCACGCACACTAGCACACACTCATAAGCATACACTCACACTCACTCACACGAACACACTCTCGCACACACTCGCGCACACTCGCACACACTCGCACGCCCACACTCGCACACTCTCGCACACATTTGCACACACTCACACTCACTCACACCCACTCACACGCACACACTCGCACACACTCATACACAATCACACAAACTCGCACACACACTCGCACACATTCGCACACACTCGCACACACTCACTCACACTCACTCGCACACACTTGCACACACTCGCACACACTCGCACACACAGTCCTACACACTCACACACACTCGCAAACACTCGCACAAACTCACACACACTCACTCACACGCACATACTTGCACACACTAGCACACACTCGCACGCCCACACTTGCACACATTCGCACTCACTCGCACGCACTCGCACGCACACACTCGCACACACTTGCACAAACTCACACACACTCGCACACACTCATACTCAATCGCACAATCGCACAAACTCACACACACTCGCACACACTCACACACTCGCACCCACTCACTCGTGCACACTCGCACACATTCGCACTCACTCGCACGCACTCGCACGCACACACTCGCACAAACTCACACACACTCGCACACACTCATACACAATCGCACGCACACACACTCGCACACACACACTCACACACACTCGCACACTCTCGCACACATACGCACTCACTCGCACACACTCGCACGCACACACTCTCACACACTCGCACAAACTCACACACACTCGCACACACTTATACACAATCGGACACACACACTCACTCACTCACACTCACTCGCACACACTTGCACACACTCGCACACACTCGCACACACAGTCCTACACACTCACACACCCTCGCAAACACTCGCACAAACTCACACACACTCACTCACACGCACACACTTGCACACACTAGCACACACTCGCACGCCCACACTTGCACACACTCACTCGCACGCACTCGCACACACACACTCGCACACACTCGCACATACTCGCACACACTCGCACACACTCGCATGCACACACTCGCACACACACTCACAAACACACACTCGCATACACACTCGCACACACTCGCACAAACTCCTACACACACTCGTACACACTCACACACACTCGCACACACACTTGCACACACTTGCACACACTCGCACATACACGCATACACATTCGCACACACTCGCACACACACTCGCACACACAGTCCTACACACACACTCGCAAACACTCGCACACACTCACACACACACTCACTCACACGTACACACTCGCACACACTCGCACACACTCACGCACACTAGCACACACTCGTAAGCATACACTCACATTCACTCACACACTTACTCACACGCACACACTCTCGCACACACTCACACACACTCGCGCACACTCGCACACACTCGCATGCCCACACTCGCACATTCTCGCACACATTTGCACACACTCGCACTCACTCACACCCACTCGCACGCACACACTCGCACACACTCATACACAATCACACAAACTCGCACACACACACTCGCACACATTCGCACACACTCGCACACACTCACTCACTCACACTCACTCGCACACACTTGCACACACTAGCACACACTCGCACGCCCACACTTGCACACATTCGCACTCACTCGCACGCACTCGCACGCACACACTCGCACACACTCGCACAAACTCACACACACTCGCACACACTCATACTCAATCGCACAATCGCACAAACTCACACACACTCGCACACACTCACACACTTGCACCCACTCACTCGTGCACACTCGCACACATTTGCACGCACTCGCACGCACACACTCGCACAAACTCACACACACTCGCACACACTCATACACAATCGCACGCACACACACTCGCACACACACACTCACACACACTCGCACACTCTCGCACACATACGCACTCACTCGCACGCACACACTCTCACACACTCGCACAAACTCACACACACTCGCACACACTTATACACAATCGCACACACACACTCACTCACTCACACTCACTCGCACACACTTGCACACACTCGCACACACTCGCACACACAGTCCTACACACTCACACACACTCGCAAACACTCGCACAAACTCACACAAACTCACTCACACGCACACACTTGCACACACTAGCACACACTCGCACGCCCACACTTGCACACACTCACACTCACTCGCACGCACTCGCACGCACACACTCGCACACACTCGCACATACTCGCACACACTTGCACACACTCGCATGCACACACTCGCACACACACTCACAAACACACACTCGCATACACACTCGCACACACTCGCACAAACTCCTACACACACTCGTACACACTCATACACACTCGCACACACACTTGCACACACTCGCACACACTCGCACATACACACATACACATTCGCACACACTCGCACACACACTCGCACACACAGTCCTACACACACGCTCGCAAACACTCGCACACACTCACACACACACTCACTCACACGTACACACTCGCACACACTCGTACACACTCACGCACACTAGCACACACTCGTAAGCATACACTCACATTCACTCACACACTTACCCACACGCACACACTCTCGCACACACTCACACACACTCGCGCACACTCGCACACACTCGCAAGCCCACACTCGCACACTCTCGCACACATTTGCACACACTTGCACTCACTCACACCCACTCGCACGCACACACTCGCACACACTCATACACAATCACACAAACTCACACACACACACTCGCACACATTCGCACACACTCGCACACACTCACTCACACTCACTCGCACACACTTGCACACACTCGCACACACTCGCACACACAGTCCTACACACTCACACACACTCGCAAACACTCGCACAAACTCACACACACTCACTCACACGCACACACTTGCACACACTAGCACACACTCGCACGCCCACACTTGCACACATTCGCACTCACTCGCACGCACTCGCATGCACACACTCGCACACACTCGCACAAACTCACACACACTCGCACACAGTCACACACTCGCACCCACTCACTCGTGCACACTCGCACACATTTGCACTCACTCGCACGCACTCGCACGCACACACTCGCACAAACTCACACACACTCGCACACACTCATACACAATCGCACGCACACACTCGCACACACACACTCGCACACACTCGCACACTCTCGCACACATACGCACTCACTCGCACGCACTCGCACGCACACACTCTCACACACTCGCACAAACTCACACACTCGCACACACTTATACGCAATCGCACACACACACTCACTAACTCACACTCACTCGCACACACTTGCACACACTCGCACACACTCATACACAATCGCACCAACTCACACACACTCGTACACACTCGCACCCACTCACTCGTGTACACTCGCAAACATTCGCACTCACTCGCACACACTCGCACGCACACACTCGCACAAACTCACACACACTCGCACACACTCATACACAATCGCACACACACACACTCGCACACACACACTTGCACACACTCGCACACTCTCGCACACATTCACACTCACTCGCACGCACTCGCACGCACACACTCGCACACACTCGCACAAACTCACACACACTCGCACACACTTATACACAATCGCACACACACACACTCGTACACACACTCGCACACACTCGCACACACTCACTCACACACACTCACACACACACTCGCACACACTCGCACACACTCACAAGCACACACACTCGCACACACTCACACACACTCGCACACACTCACAAGCACACACTCGCACAGACACTCGCTCACACTCACAAGCACACACTCACACGCACACACTCGCACACACTCGCACACACTCACACCCACTCACTCGTGCACACTCGCGCACACTCAGACACATTTGCACACACTCGCACACACTCGCACACTCTCGCACACACACTCGCACACACACTCGCACACACTCGAACACACTCACACACACTCACAAACAATCGCACATACAGTCCTACAAACTCACACACACTCACACACACTCACACACTCGCACCCACACACAAACTGGCACACACTCAAACACACTCACTCATACACACTCGCACACACTCACTCGCACACACACACACTCGCACACACTCGCACCCAGTCACTCGAGCACACTCGCACACACTCGCACGCACACACGCACACACTCGCACACACTCACACGCACACACTCACGCACACACTCGCGCACACTCGTGCACACTCGCACACACACATTCGCACACATTCGCACTCACTTGCACACACTGGCACACACTGGCACACACTGGCACACACACACTCGCACACACTCGCACACACTCGCACACACTTGCACACACTAGCACACACACTCGCACATACTCGCACACACTCGCACACACTCGCACGCACACACTCGCACACACTCGCATGCACACACTCGCACACACACTCACACACACACACTCACATACACACTCGCACACACTCGCACAAACTCCTACACACACACGTACACACTCGCACACACACTCGCACACACTCGCACATACACACATACACATTCACACACACTCGCACACACACTCGCACACACAGTCCTACACACTCACACACACACTCGCAAACACTCGCACACACTCACACACACACTCACTCACACATACACACTCGCGCACACTCATGCACACTAGCACACACTCGTAAGCATACACTCACACTCACTCACACACTTACTCACACGCACACACTCTTGCACACACTCACACACACTCGCGCACACTCGCACACTCTCGCACACATTCGCACACACTCGCACACACGCACTCACTCACACTCACTCGCACACACTTGCACACACTCGCACACACTCGCACACACAGTCCTACACACTCACACACACACTCGCAAACACTCGCACAAACTCACACACACTCACTCACACGCACACACTTGCGCACACTAGCACACACTCGCACGCCCACACTCGCACACATTCGCACTCACTCGCACGCACACACTCGCACAAACTCACACACACTCGCACACACTCATACACAATCGCACGCACACACACCCGCACACACTCGCACACATTTGCACTCACTCGCACGCACTCGCATGCACACACTCGCACAAACTCACACACACTGGCACACACTTATACACAATCGCACACACACACTCTAACACACACTCGCACACACTCGCACACACTCACTCACACACACTCACACACACACTCGCACACACTCACACACACTTGCACACACTCGCACACACTCACACGCACACACACTCACACACACTCACACACACTCGCACAAACTCACAAGCACAAACTCGCACACACACTCGCACACACTCACACGCACACACTCACACGCACACACTCGCACACACACTCGCACACACTCGCACCCACTCACTCGTGCACACTCGCGCACACTCGGGCACATTTGCACACACTCGCACACACTCGCACACTCTCGCACACACACTCGCACACACACCTGCACAAACTCAAACACACTCGCACACACTCGCAAACACTCGCACATACAGTCCTACAAACTCACACACACTCACACACACTCGCACCCACACACAAACTGGCACACACTCAAACACACTCACTCATACACACTCGCACACACTCACTCGCACACACACACACACACTCGCACACACTCGCACCCAGTCACTCGAGCACACTCGCACACCCTCGCACGCACGCACACACTCGCACACACTCACATGCACACACTCACGCACACACACTCGCGCACACTCATGTACACTCGCACGCACACATTCACACACATTCGCACGCACTTGCACACACTCGTACGCACACACTGGCACACACTCGCACACACTCGCACACACACACTCGCACATACTCGCTCACACTCGCACACACTCGCACGCACACACTCGCACACACTCGCATGCACACACTCGCACACACACTCACACACACACACTCGCATACACACTCGCACAAACTCCTACACACACTCGTACACACTCACACACACTAGCACACACACACTCGCACATACTCGCACACACTCGCACACACTCGCATGCACACACTCGCACACACACTCACACACACCCTCTCGCATACACACTCGCACAAACTCCTACACACACTCGTACACACTCACACACACTCGCACACACACTTGCACACACTCGCACATACACACATACACATTCGCACACACTCGCACACACACTCGCACACACAGTCCTACACACTCACACACACACTCGCAAACACTCGCACACACTCACACACACACTCACTCACACGTACACACTCACGCACACTTGCACACACTCACGCACACTAGCACACACTCGTAAGCATACACTCACACTCACTCACACACTTACTCACACGCACACACTCTCGCACACACTCACACACACTCGCGCACACTCGCACACACTCGCACGCCCACACTCGCACACTCTCGCACACATTTGCACACACTCGCACTCACTTGCACCCACTCGCACGCACACACTCGCACACACTCATACACAATCACACAAACTCGCACACACACACTCGCACACATTCGCACACACTCGCACACACTCACTCACTCACACTCACTCGCACACACTTGCACACACTCGCACACACAGTCCTACACACTCACACACACACTCGCAAACACTCGCACAAACTCACACACACTCACTCACACGCACACACACTCGCATGCCCACACTCACACACATTTGCACTCACTCGCATGCACTCGCACGCACACACTCACACAAACTCACACACACTCGCACACACTCATACACAATCGCACGCACACACACTCGCACACACACACTCGCACACACTCGCACACTCTCGCACACATTCACACTCACTCGCACGCGCACACTCGAACACACTCGCACAAACTCACACACACTTGCACACACTTATACACAAACGCACACACACACTCGTACACACACTCGCACACACTCGCACACACTCGCACACACTCACTCACACACACTCACACACACACACTCACACACACTCACACACACTTGCACACACTCGCACACACTCACACGCACACACACTCACACACACTCACACACTCACAAGCACACACTCGCACACACACTCGCACACACTCACACGCACACACTCACACGCACACACTCGCACAAACAGTCGCACACACTCGCACCCACTCACTCGTGCACACTCGCGCACACTCGGGCACATTTGCACACACTCGCACACACTCGCACACTCTCGCACACACACTCGCACACACACTCGCACACACTCGAACACACTCGCACACACTCGCAAACACTCGCACATACAGTCCTACAAACTCACACACACTCTCACACTCGCACCCACACACAAACTGGCACACACTCAAACACACTCACTCATACACACTCGCACACACTCACTCGCACACACACACACACACTCGCACACACTCGCACCCAGTCACTCGAGCACACTCGCACACCCTTGCACGCACGCACACACTCGCACACACTCACATGCACACACTCACGCACACACACTCGTGCACACTCGTGCACACTCGCACGCACACATTCACACACATTCGCACTCACTTGCACACACTCGTACGCACACACTGGCACACACTCGCACACACTCGCACACACACACTCGCACATACTCGCTCACACTCGCACACACTCGCACGCACACACTCGCACACACTCGCATGCACACACTCGCACACACACTCACACACACACACACTCGCATACACACTCACACAAACTCCTACACACACTCGTACACACTCACACACACTCGCACACACACACTCGCACACACTCGCACACTCTCGCACACATTCACACTCACTCGCACGCACTCGCACGCACACACTCGTACACACTCGCACAAACTCACACACACTCGCACACACTTATACACAATCGCACACACACACTCGTACACACACTCGCACACACTCGCACACACTCACTCACACACACTCACACACACACTCGCACACACTCACACACACTCGCACACACTCACATGCACACACACTCGCACACAATCACACACACTCGCACACACTCACAAGCACACACTCGCACAGACACTCGCTCACACTCACAAGCACACACTCACACGCACACACTCGCACACACACTCGCACACACTCACACCCACTCACTCGTGCACACTCGCGCACACTCGGGCACATTTGCACACACTCGCACACACTCGCACACTCTCGCACACACACTCGCACACACACTCGCACACACTCGAACACACTCACACACACTCACAAACAATCGCACATACAGTCCTACAAACTCACACACACTCACACACACTCACACACTCGCACCCACACACAAACTGGCACACACTCAAACACACTCACTCATACACACTCGCACACACTCACTCGCACACACACACACTCGCACACACTCGCACCCAGTCACTCGAGCACACTCGCACACACTCGCACGCACACACGCACACACTCGCACACACTCACACGCACACACTCACGCACACACTCGCGCACACTCGTGCACACTCACACGCACACATTCGCACACATTCGCACTCACTTGCACACACTGGCACACACTGGCACACACACACTCACACACACGCGCACACACTCGCACACACTTGCACACACTAGCACACAC
Source organism: Phyllobates terribilis (assembly GCF_046119375.1). NCBI lineage: Eukaryota > Metazoa > Chordata > Amphibia > Anura > Dendrobatidae > Phyllobates > Phyllobates terribilis. The sequence goes on from NW_027362853.1 coordinate 5,850,429, forward strand.
ACTCGCACACACTCGCACACACTCGCACGCACACACTCGCACACACTCGCATGCACACACTCGCACACACACTCACACACACACTCACATACACACTCGCACACACTCGCACAAGCTCCTACACACACACGTACACACTCACACACACTCGCACACACACTCGCACACACTCGCACATACACACATACACATTCACACACACTCGCACACACACTCGCACACACAGTCCTACACACTCACACACACACTCGCAAACACTCGCACACACTCACACACACACTCACTCACACATACACACTCGCGCACACTCACGCACACTAGCACACACTCGTAAGCATACACTCACACTTACTCACACACTTACTCACACGCACACACTCTCGCACACACTCACACACACTCGCGCACACTCGCACATTCTCGCACACATTTGCACACACTCGCACTCACTCGCACCCACTCGCATGCACACACTCGCACACACTCATACATAATCACACAAACTCGCACACACACACTCGCACACATTCGCACACACTCGAACACACTCACTCACTCACACTCACTCGCACAAACTTGCACACACTCGCACACACTCGCACACACAGTCCTACACACTCACACACACTCGCAAACACTCGCACAAACTCACACACACTCACTCACACGCACACACTTGCACACACTAGCACACACTCGCACGCCCACACTTGCACACACTCACACTCATTCGCACGCACTCGCACGCACACACTCGCACACACTCGCACATACTCGCACACACTTGCACACACTCGCACACACTCGCATGCACAAACTCGCACACACACTCACAAACACACACTCGCATACACACTCGCACAAACTCCTACACACACTCGTACACACTCACACACACTCGCACACACACTTGCACACACTCACACACACTTGCACATACACACATACACATTCGCACACACTCGCACACACACTCGCACACACAGTCCTACACACACACTCGCAAACACTCGCACACACTCACACACACACTCACTCACACGTACACACTCGCACACACTCGCACACACTCACGCACACTAGCACACACTCATAAGCATACACTCACACTCACTCACACGAACACACTCTCGCACACACTCGCGCACACTCGCACACACTCGCACGCCCACACTCGCACACTCTCGCACACATTTGCACACACTCACACTCACTCACACCCACTCACACGCACACACTCATACACAATCACACAAACTCGCACACACACACTCGCACACATTCGCACACACTCGCACACACTCACTCACACTCACTCGCACACACTTGCACACACTCGCACACACTCGCACACACAGTCCTACACACTCACACACACTCGCAAACACTCGCACAAACTCACACACACTCACTCACACGCACATACTTGCACACACTAGCACACACTCGCACGCCCACACTTGCACACATTCGCACTCACTCGCACGCACTCGCACGCACACACTCGCACACACTTGCACAAACTCACACACACTCGCACACACTCATACTCAATCGCACAATCGCACAAACTCACACACACTCGCACACACTCACACACTCGCACCCACTCACTCGTGCACACTCGCACACATTCGCACTCACTCGCACGCACTCGCACGCACACACTCGCACAAACTCACACACACTCGCACACACTCATACACAATCGCACGCACACACACTCGCACACACACACTCACACACACTCGCACACTCTCGCACACATACGCACTCACTCGCACACACTCGCACGCACACACTCTCACACACTCGCACAAACTCACACACACTCGCACACACTTATACACAATCGGACACACACACTCACTCACTCACACTCACTCGCACACACTTGCACACACTCGCACACACTCGCACACACAGTCCTACACACTCACACACCCTCGCAAACACTCGCACAAACTCACACACACTCACTCACACGCACACACTTGCACACACTAGCACACACTCGCACGCCCACACTTGCACACACTCACTCGCACGCACTCGCACACACACACTCGCACACACTCGCACATACTCGCACACACTCGCACACACTCGCATGCACACACTCGCACACACACTCACAAACACACACTCGCATACACACTCGCACACACTCGCACAAACTCCTACACACACTCGTACACACTCACACACACTCGCACACACACTTGCACACACTCGCACACACTCGCACATACACGCATACACATTCGCACACACTCGCACACACACTCGCACACACAGTCCTACACACACACTCGCAAACACTCGCACACACTCACACACACACTCACTCACACGTACACACTCGCACACACTCGCACACACTCACGCACACTAGCACACACTCGTAAGCATACACTCACATTCACTCACACACTTACTCACACGCACACACTCTCGCACACACTCACACACACTCGCGCACACTCGCACACACTCGCATGCCCACACTCGCACATTCTCGCACACATTTGCACACACTCGCACTCACTCACACCCACTCGCACGCACACACTCGCACACACTCATACACAATCACACAAACTCGCACACACACACTCGCACACATTCGCACACACTCGCACACACTCACTCACTCACACTCACTCGCACACACTTGCACACACTAGCACACACTCGCACGCCCACACTTGCACACATTCGCACTCACTCGCACGCACTCGCACGCACACACTCGCACACACTCGCACAAACTCACACACACTCGCACACACTCATACTCAATCGCACAATCGCACAAACTCACACACACTCGCACACACTCACACACTTGCACCCACTCACTCGTGCACACTCGCACACATTTGCACGCACTCGCACGCACACACTCGCACAAACTCACACACACTCGCACACACTCATACACAATCGCACGCACACACACTCGCACACACACACTCACACACACTCGCACACTCTCGCACACATACGCACTCACTCGCACGCACACACTCTCACACACTCGCACAAACTCACACACACTCGCACACACTTATACACAATCGCACACACACACTCACTCACTCACACTCACTCGCACACACTTGCACACACTCGCACACACTCGCACACACAGTCCTACACACTCACACACACTCGCAAACACTCGCACAAACTCACACAAACTCACTCACACGCACACACTTGCACACACTAGCACACACTCGCACGCCCACACTTGCACACACTCACACTCACTCGCACGCACTCGCACGCACACACTCGCACACACTCGCACATACTCGCACACACTTGCACACACTCGCATGCACACACTCGCACACACACTCACAAACACACACTCGCATACACACTCGCACACACTCGCACAAACTCCTACACACACTCGTACACACTCACACACACTCGCACACACACTTGCACACACTCGCACACACTCGCACATACACACATACACATTCGCACACACTTGCACACACACTCGCACACACAGTCCTACACACACGCTCGCAAACACTCGCACACACTCACACACACACTCACTCACACGTACACACTCGCACACACTCGTACACACTCACGCACACTAGCACACACTCGTAAGCATACACTCACATTCACTCACACACTTACCCACACGCACACACTCTCGCACACACTCACACACACTCGCGCACACTCGCACACACTCGCAAGCCCACACTCGCACACTCTCGCACACATTTTCACACACTTGCACTCACTCACACCCACTCGCACGCACACACTCGCACACACTCATACACAATCACACAAACTCACACACACACACTCGCACACATTCGCACACACTCGCACACACTCACTCACTCACACTCACTCGCACACACTTGCACACACTCGCACACACTCGCACACACAGTCCTACACACTCACACACACTCGCAAACACTCGCACAAACTCACACACACTCACTCACACGCACACACTTGCACACACTAGCACACACTCGCACGCCCACACTTGCACACATTCGCACTCACTCGCACGCACTCGCATGCACACACTCGCACACACTCGCACAAACTCACACACACTCGCACACAGTCACACACTCGCACCCACTCACTCGTGCACACTCGCACACATTTGCACTCACTCGCACGCACTCGCACGCACACACTCGCACAAACTCACACACACTCGCACACACTCATACACAATCGCACGCACACACTCGCACACACACACTCGCACACACTCGCACACTCTCGCACACATACGCACTCACTCGCATGCACTCGCACGCACACACTCTCACACACTCGCACAAACTCACACACACTCGCACACACTTATACGCAATCGCACACACACACTCACTAACTCACACTCACTCACACACACTTGCACACACTCGCACACACTCGCACACACTCATACACAATCGCACCAACTCACACACACTCGTACACACTCGCACCCACTCACTCGTGTACACTCGCAAACATTCGCACTCACTCGCACACACTCGCACGCACACACTCGCACAAACTCACACACACTCGCACACACTCATACACAATCGCACACACACACACTCGCACACACACACTTGCACACACTCGCACACTCTCGCACACATTCACACTCACTCGCACGCACTCGCACGCACACACTCGCACACACTCGCACAAACTCACACACACTCGCACACACTTATACACAATCGCACACACACACACTCGTACACACACTCGCACACACTCGCTCACACACACTCACACACACACTCGCACACACTCACACACACTCGCACACACTCACATGCACACACACTCGCACACACTCACACACACTCGCACACACTCACAAGCACACACTCGCACAGACACTCGCTCACACTCACAAGCACACACTCACACGCACACACTCGCACACACTCGCACACACTCACACCCACTCACTCGTGCACACTCGCGCACACTCAGGCACATTTGCACACACTCGCACACACTCGCACACTCTCGCACACACACTCGCACACACACTCGCACACACTCGAACACACTCACACACACTCACAAACAATCGCACATACAGTCCTACAAACTCACACACACTCACACACACTCACACACTCGCACCCACACACAAACTGGCACACACTCAAACACACTCACTCATACACACTCGCACACACTCACTCGCACACACACACACTCGCACACACTCGCACCCAGTCACTCGAGCACACTCGCACACACTCGCACGCACACACGCACACACTCGCACACACTCACACGCACACACTCACGCACACACTCGCGCACACTCGTGCACACTCGCACGCACACATTCGCACACATTCGCACTCACTTGCACACACTGGCACACACTGGCACACACTGGCACACACACACTCGCACACACTCGCACACACTCGCACACACTTGCACACACTAGCACACACACTCGCACATACTCGCACACACTCGCACACACTCGCACGCACACACTCGCACACACTCGCATGCACACACTCGCACACACACTCACACACACACACTCACATACACACTCGCACACACTTGCACAAACTCCTACACACACACGTACACACTCGCACACACACTCGCACACACTCGCACATACACACATACACATTCACACACACTCGCACACACACTCGCACACACAGTCCTACACACTCACACACACACTAGCAAACACTCGCACACACTCACACACACACTCACTCACACATACACACTCGCGCACACTCATGCACACTAGCACACACTCGTAAGCATACACTCACACTCACTCACACACTTACTCACACGCACACACTCTTGCACACACTCACACACACTCGCGCACACTCGCACACTCTCGCACACATTTGCACACACTCGCACTCACTCGCACCCACTCGCACGCACACACTCGCACACACTCATACACAATCACACAAACTCGCACACACACACTCGCACACATTCGCACACACTCGCACACACGCACTCACTCACACTCACTCGCACACACTTGCACACACTCGCACACACTCGCACACACAGTCCTACACACTCACACACACACTCGCAAACACTCGCACAAACTCACACACACTCACTCACACGCACACACTTGCGCACACTAGCACACACTCGCACGCCCACACTCGCACACATTCGCACTCACTCGCACGCACACACTCGCACAAACTCACACACACTCGCACACACTCATACACAATCGCACGCACACACACCCGCACACACTCGCACACATTTGCACTCACTCGCACGCACTCGCATGCACACACTCGCACAAACTCACACACACTGGCATACACTTATACACAATCGCACACACACACTCTAACACACACTCGCACACACTCGCACACACTCACTCACACACACTCACACACACACTCGCACACACTCACACACACTTGCACACACTCGCACACACTCACACGCACACACACTCACACACACTCACACACACTCGCACAAACTCACAAGCACAAACTCGCACACACACTCGCACACACTCACACGCACACACTCACACGCACACACTCGCACACACACTCGCACACACTCGCACCCACTCACTCGTGCACACTCGCGCACACTCGGGCACATTTGCACACACTCGCACACACTCGCACACTCTCGCACACACACTCGCACACACACCTGCACAAACTCGAACACACTCGCACACACTCGCAAACACTCGCACATACAGTCCTACAAACTCACACACACTCACACACACTCGCACCCACACACAAACTGGCACACACTCAAACACACTCACTCATACACACTCGCACACACTCACTCGCACACACACACACACACTCGCACACACTCGCACCCAGTCACTCGAGCACACTCGCACACCCTCGCACGCACGCACACACTCGCACACACTCACATGCACACACTCACGCACACACACTCGCGCACACTCATGTACACTCGCACGCACACATTCACACACATTCGCACGCACTTGCACACACTCGTACGCACACACTGGCACACACTCGCACACACTCGCACACACACACTCGCACATACTCGCTCACACTCGCACACACTCGCACGCACACACTCGCACACACTCGCATGCACACACTCGCACACACACTCACACACACACACTCGCATACACACTCGCACAAACTCCTACACACACTCGTACACACTCACACACACTAGCACACACACACTCGCACATACTCGCACACACTCGCACACACTCGCATGCACACACTCGCACACACACTCACACACACCCTCTCGCATACACACTCGCACAAACTCCTACACACACTCGTACACACTCACACACACTCGCACACACACTTGCACACACTCGCACATACACACATACACATTCGCACACACTCGCACACACACTCGCACACACAGTCCTACACACTCACACACACACTCGCAAACACTCGCACACACTCACACACACACTCACTCACACGTACACACTCACGCACACTTGCACACACTCACGCACACTAGCACACACTCGTAAGCATACACTCACACTCACTCACACACTTACTCACACGCACACACTCTCGCACACACTCACACACACTCGCGCACACTCGCACACACTCGCAAGCCCACACTCGCACACTCTCGCACACATTTGCACACACTCGCACTCACTTGCACCCACTCGCACGCACACACTCGCACACACTCATACACAATCACACAAACTCGCACACACACACTCGCACACATTCGCACACACTCGCACACACTCACTCACTCACACTCACTCGCACACACTTGCACACACTCGCACACACAGTCCTACACACTCACACACACACTCGCAAACACTCGCACAAACTCACACACACTCACTCACACGCACACACACTCGCATGCCCACACTCACACACATTTGCACTCACTCGCATGCTCTCGCACGCACACACTCACACAAACTCACACACACTCGCACACACTCATACACAATCGCACGCACACACACTCGCACACACACACTCGCACACACTCGCACACTCTCGCACACATTCACACTCACTCGCACGCGCACACTCGAACACACTCGCACAAACTCACACACACTTGCACACACTTATACACAAACGCACACACACACTCGTACACACACTCGCACACACTCGCACACACTCACTCACACACACTCACACACACACACTCACACACACTCACACACACTTGCACACACTCGCACACACTCACACGCACACACACTCATGCACACTCACACACTCACAAGCACACACTCGCACACACACTCGCACACACTCACACGCACACACTCACACGCACACACTCGCACAAACAGTCGCACACACTCGCACCCACTCACTCGTGCACACTCGCGCACACTCGGGCACATTTGCACACACTCGCACACACTCGCACACTCTCGCACACACACTCGCACACACACTCGCACACACTCGAACACACTCGCACACACTCGCAAACACTCGCACATACAGTCCTACAAACTCACACACACTCTCACACTCGCACCCACACACAAACTGGCACACACTCAAACACACTCACTCATACACACTCGCACACACTCACTCGCACACACACACACACACTCGCACACACTCGCACCCAGTCACTCGAGCACACTCGCACACCCTCGCACGCACGCACACACTCGCACACACTCACATGCACACACTCACGCACACACACTCGTGCACACTCGTGCACACTCGCACGCACACATTCACACACATTCGCACTCACTTGCACACACTCGTACGCACACACTGGCACACACTCGCACACACTCGCACACACACACTCGCACATACTCGCTCACACTCGCACACACTCGCACGCACACACTCGCACACACTCGCATGCACACACTCGCACACACACTCACACACACACACACTCGCATACACACTCACACAAACTCCTACACACACTCGTACACACTCACACACACTCGCACACACACACTCGCACACACTCGCACACTCTCGCACACATTCACACTCACTCGCACGCACTCGCACGCACACACTCGTACACACTCGCACAAACTCACACACACTCGCACACACTTATACACAATCGCACACACACACACTCGTACACACACTCGCACACACTCGCACACACTCACTCACACACACTCACACACACACTCGCACACACTCACACACACTCGCACACACTCACATGCACACACACTCGCACACAATCACACACACTCGCACACACTCACAAGCACACACTCGCACAGACACTCGCTCACACTCACAAGCACACACTCACACGCACACACTCGCACACACACTCGCACACACTCACACCCACTCACTCGTGCACACTCGCGCACACTCGGGCACATTTGCACACACTCGCACACACTCGCACACTCTCGCACACACACTCGCACACACACTCGCACACACTCGAACACACTCACACACACTCACAAACAATCGCACATACAGTCCTACAAACTCACACACACTCACACACACTCACACACTCGCACCCACACACAAACTGGCACACACTCAAACACACTCACTCATACACACTCGCACACACTCACTCGCACACACACACACTCGCACACACTCGCACCCAGTCACTCGAGCACACTCGCACACACTCGCACGCACACACGCACACACTCGCACACACTCACACGCACACACTCACGCACACACTCGCGCACACTCGTGCACACTCACACGCACACATTCGCACACATTCGCACTCACTTGCACACACTGGCACACACTGGCACACACACACTCACACACACGCGCACACACTCGCACACACTTGCACACACTAGCACACACACTCGCACACACTCGCACACACTCGCACGCACACACTCGCACACACTCGCATGCACACACTCGCACACACACTCACACACACACTCACATACACACTCGCACACACTCGCACAAGCTCCTACACACACACGTACACACTCACACACACTCGCACACACACTCGCACACACTCGCACATACACACATACACATTCACACACACTCGCACACACACTCGCACACACAGTCCTACACACTCACACACACACTCGCAAACACTCGCACACACTCACACACACACTCACTCACACATACACACTCGCGCACACTCACGCACACTAGCACACACTCGTAAGCATACACTCACACTCACTCACACACTTACTCACACGCACACACTCTCGCACACACTCACACACACTCGCGCACACTCGCACATTCTCGCACACATTTGCACACACTCGCACTCACTCGCACCCACTCGCATGCACACACTCGCACACACTCATACATAATCACACAAACTCGCACACACACACTCGCACACATTCGCACACACTCGCACACACGCACTCACTCACACTCACTCGCACACACTTGCACACACTCGCACACACTCGCACACACAGTCCTACACACTCACACGCACACTCGCAAACACTCGCACAAACTCACACACACTCACTCACACGCACACACTTGCGCACACTAGCACACACTCGCACGCCCACACTCGCACACATTCGCACTCACTCGCACGCACACACTCGCACACACTCGCACAAACTCACACACACTCGCACACACTCATACACAATCGCACGCACACACACCCGCACACACTCGCACACATTTGCACTCACTCACACGCACTCGCATGCACACACTCGCACAAACTCACACACACTGGCACACACTTATACACAATCGCACACACACACTCTAACACACACTCGCACACACTCGCACACACTCACTCACACACACTCACACACACACTCGCACACACTCACACACACTTGCACACACTCGCACACACTCACACGCACACACACTCACACACACTCACACACACTCGCACAAACTCACAAGCACAAACTCGCACACACACTCGCACACACTCACACGCACACACTCACACGCACACACTCGCACACACACTCGCACACACTCGCACCCACTCACTCGTGCACACTCGCGCACACTCGGGCACATTTGCACACACTCGCACACACTCGCACACTCTCGCACACACACTCGCACACACACCCGCACACACTCGAACACACTCGCACACACTCGCAAACACTCGCACATACAGTCCTACAAACTCACACACACTCACACATACTCGCACCCACACACAAACTGGCACACACTCAAACACACTCACTCATACACACTCGCACACACTCACTCGCACACACACACACACACTCGCACCCAGTCACTCGAGCACACTCGCACACCCTCGCACGCACACACTCGCACACACTCACATGCACACACTCACGCACACACACTCATGCACACTCGCACGCACACATTCACACACATTCGCACGCACTTGCACACACTCGTATGCACACACTGGCACACACTCGCACACACTCGCACACACACACTCGCACATACTCGCTCACACTCGCACACACTCGCACGCACACACTCGCACACACTCGCATGCACACACTCGCACACACACTCACACACACACACTCGCATACACACTCGCACAAACTCCTACACACACTCGTACACACTCACACAAACTAGCACACACACACTCGCACATACTCGCACACACTCGCACACACTCGCATGCACACACTCGCACACACACTCACACACACACTCTCGCATACACACTCGCACAAACTCCTACACACACTCGTACACACTCACACACACTCGCACACACACTTGCACACACTCGCACATACACACATACACATTCGCACACACTCGCACACACACTCGCACACACAGTCCTACACACTCACACACACACTCGCAAACACTCGCACACACTCACACACACACTCACTCACACGTACACACTCACGCACACTTGCACACACTCACGCACACTAGCACACACTCGTAAGCATACACTCACACTCACTCACACACTTACTCACACGCACACACTCTCGCACACACTCACACACACTCGCACACACTCGCACGCCCACACTCGCACACTCTCGCACACATTTGCACACACTCGCACTCACTTGCACCCACTCGCACGCACACACTCGCACACACTCATACACAATCACACAAACTCGCACACACACACTCGCACACATTCGCACACACTCGCACACACTCACTCACTCACACTCACTCGCACACACTTGCACACACTCGCACACACTCGCACACACAGTCCTACACACTCACACACACACTCGCAAACACTCGCACAAACTCACACACACTCACTCACACGCACAAACACTCGCATGCCCACACTCACACACATTTGCACTCACTCGCATGCACTCGCACGCACACACTCGCACAAACTCACACACACTCGCACACACTCATACACAATCGCACGCACACACACTCGCACACACACACTCGCACACACTCGCACACTCTCGCACACATTCACACTCACTCGCACGCACTCGCACGCGCACACTCGAACACACTCGCACAAACTCACACACACTCGCACACACTTATACACAAACGCACACACACACTCGTATACACACTCGCACACACTCGCACACACTCGCACACACTCACTCACACACACTCACACACACACACTCGCACACACTCACACACACTTGCACACACTCACACGCACACACACTCGCACACACACTCACACACACTCACACACTCACAAGCACACACTCGCACACACACTCGCACACACTCACATGCACACACTCACACGCACACACTCGCACAAACAGTCGCACACACTCGCACCCACTCACTCGTGCACACTCGCGCACACTCGGGCACATTTGCACACACTCGCACACTCTCGCACACTCTCGCACACACACTCGCACACACACTCGCACACACTCGAACACACTCGCACACACTCGCAAACACTCGCACATACAGTCCTACAAACTCACACACACTCACACACTCGCACCCACACACAAACTGGCACACACTCAAACACACTCACTCATACACACTCGCACACACTCACTCGCACACACACACACACACTCGCACACACTCGCACCCAGTCACTCGAGCACACTCGCACACCCTCGCACGCACGCACGCACACACTCGCACACACTCACATGCACACACTCACACACACACACTCGCGCACACTCGCACGCACACATTCACACACATTCGCACTCACTTGCACACACTCGTACGCACACACTGGCACACACTCGCTCACACTCGCACACACACACTCGCACATACTCGCTCACACTCGCACACACTCGCACGCACACACTCGCACACACTCGCATGCACACACTCGCACACACACTCACACACACACACTCGCATACACACTCACACAAACTCCTACACACACTCGTACACACTCACACACACTCGCACACACACACTCGCACACTCTCGCACACATTCACACTCACTCGCACGCACTCGCACGCACACACTCGTACACACTCGCACAAACTCACACACACTCGCACACACTTATACACAATCGCACACACACACTCGTACACACACTCGCACACACTCGCACACACTCACTCACACACACTCACACACACACTCGCACACACTCACACACACTCGCACACACTCACATGCACACACACTCGCACACACTCACACACACTCGCACACACTCACAAGCACACACTCGCACAGACACTCGCTCACACTCACAAGCACACACTCACACGCACACACTCGCACACACACTCGCACACACTCACACCCACTCACTCGTGCACACTCGCGCACACTCGGGCACATTTGCACACACTCGCACACACTCGCTCACTCTCGCACACACACTCGCACACACACTCGCACACACTCGAACACACTCACACACACTCACAAACAATCGCACATACAGTCCTACAAACTCACACACACTCACACACTCGCACCCACACACAAACTGGCACACACTCAAACACACTCACTCATACACACTCGCACACACTCACTCGCACACACACACACTCGCACACACTCGCACCCAGTCACTCGAGCACACTCGCACACACTCGCACGCACACACGCACACACTCGCACACACTCACACGCACACACTCACGCACACACTCGCGCACACTCGTGCACACTCGCACGCACACATTCGCACACATTTTCACTCACTTGCACACACTGGCACACACTGGCACACACTGGCACACACACACTCGCACACACTCGCACACACTCGCACACACTTGCACACACTAGCACACACACTCGCACATACTCGCACACACTCGCACGCACACACTCGCACACACTCGCATTCACACACTCGCACACACACTCACACACACTCACATACACACTCGCACACACTCGCACAAACTCCTACACACACACGTACACACTCACACACACTCACACACACACTCGCACACACTCGCACATATACACATTCACACACACTCGCACACACACTCGCACACACAGTCCTACACACTCACACACACACTCGCAAACACTCGCACACACTCACACACACACTCACTCACACATACACACTCGCGCACACTCACGCACACTAGCACACACTCGTAAGCATACACTCACACTCACTCACACACTTACTCACACGCACACACTCTCGCACACACTCACACACACTCGCGCACACTCGCACACTCTCGCACACATTTGCACACACTCGCACTCACTCGCACGCACACACTCGCACACACTCATACACAATCACACAAACTCGCACACACACACTTGCACACATTCGCACACACTCGCACACACGCACTCACTCACACTCACTCGCACACACTTGCACACACTCGCACACACTCGCACACACAGTCCTACACACTCACACACACACTCGCAAACACTCGCACAAACTCACACACACTCACTCACACGCACACACTTGCGCACACTAGCACACACTCGCACGCCCACACTCGCACACATTCGCACTCACTCGCACGCACACACTCGCACACACTCGCACAAACTCACACACACTCGCACACACTCATACACAATCGCACGCACACACACGCGCACACACTCGCACACATTTGCACTCACTCGCACGCACTCGCATGCACACACTCGCACAAACTCACACACACTGGCACACACTTATACACAATCGCACACACACACTCTAACACACACTCGCACACACTCACTCACACACACTCACACACACACTCGCACACACTCACACACACTTGCACACACTCGCACACACTCACACGCACACACACTCACACACACTCACACACACTCGCACAAACTCACAAGCACAAACTCGCACACACACTCGCACACACTCACACGCACACACTCACACGCACACACTCGCACACACACTCGCACACACTCGCACCCACTCACTCGTGCACACTCACGCACACTCGGGCACATTTGCACACACTCGCACACACTCGCACACTCTCGCACACACACTCGCACACACACCCGCACACACTCGAACACACTCGCACACACTCGCAAACACTCGCACATACAGTCCTACAAACTCACACACACTCACACACACTCACACACTCGCACCCACACACAAACTGGCACACACTCAAACACACTCACTCATACACACTCGCACACACTCACTCGCACACACACACACACACTCGCACACACTCGCACCCAGTCACTCGAGCACACTCGCACACCCTCGCACGCACACACTCGCACACACTCACATGCACACACTCACGCACACACACTCGCGCACACTCATGCACACTCGCACGCACACATTCACACACATTCGCACGCACTTGCACACACTCGTACGCACACACTGGCACACACTCGCACACACTCGCACACACACACTCGCACATACTCGCTCACACTCGCACACACTCGCACGCACACACTCGCACACACTCGCATGCAAACACTCGCACACACACTCACACACACACACTCGCATACACACTCGCACAAACTCCTACACACACTCGTACACACTCACACACACTAGCACACACACACTCGCACATACTCGCACACACTCGCACACACTCGCATGCACACACTCGCACACACACTCACACACACACTCTCGCATACACACTCGCACAAACTCCTACACACACTCGTACACACTCACACACACTCGCACACACACTTGCACACACTCGCACATACACACATACACATTCGCACACACTCGCACACACACTCGCACACACAGTCCTACACACTCACACACACACTCGCAAACACTCGCACACACTCACACACACACTCACTCACACGTACACACTCACGCACACTTGCACACACTCACGCACACTAGCACACACTCGTAAGCATACACTCACACTCACTCACACACTTACTCACACACACACACTCTCGCACACACTCACACACACTCGCGCACACTCGCACACACTCGCACGACCACACTCGCACACTCTCGCACACATTTGCACACACTCGCACTCACTTGCACCCACTCGCACGCACACACTCGCACACACTCATACACAATCACACAAACTCGCACACACACACTCGCACACATTCGCACACACTCGCACACACTCACTCACTCACACTCACTCGCACACACTTGCACACACTCGCACACACTCGCACACACAGTCCTACACACTCACACACACACTCGCAAACACTCACACAA
This sequence comes from Phyllobates terribilis, assembly GCF_046119375.1. Lineage (NCBI taxonomy): Eukaryota > Metazoa > Chordata > Amphibia > Anura > Dendrobatidae > Phyllobates > Phyllobates terribilis. The sequence continues at coordinate 5,867,187 of NW_027362853.1, forward strand.
ACTCACACACACTCACTCACATGCACACACTTGCGCACACTAGCACACACTCGCACGCCCACACTCGCACACTCTCGCACACATTTGCACACACTCGCACTCACTTGCACCCACTCGCACGCACACACTCGCACACACTTATACACAATCACACAAACTCGCACACACACACTCGCACACATTCGCACACACTCGAACACACTCACTCACTCACACTCACTCGCACACACTTGCACACACTCGCACACACTCGCACACACAGTCCTACACACTCACACACACACTCGCAAACACTCGCACAAACTCACACACACTCACTCACACGCACACACACTCGCATGCCCACACTCACACACATTTGTACTCACTCGCACGCACTCGCACGCACACACTCGCACAAACTCACACACACTCGCACACACTCATACACAATCGCACGCACACACACTCGCACACACACACTCGCACACACTCGCACACTCTCGCACACATTCACACTCACTCGCACGCACTCGCACGCGCACACTCGAACACACTCGCACAATCTCACACACACTTGCACACACTTATACACAAACGCACACACACACTCGTACACACACTCGCACACACTCGCACACACTCACTCACACACACTCACACACACTCGCACACACTCACACACACTTGCACACACTCGCACACACTCACATGCACACACACTCGCACACACACTCACACACTCACAAGCACACACTCGCACACACACTCGCACACACTCACACGCACACACTCACACGCACACACTCGCACAAACAGTCGCACACACTCGCACCCACTCACTCGTGCACACTCGCGCACACTCGGGCACATTTGCACACACTCGCACACTCTCGCACACTCTCGCACACACACTCGCACACACACTCGCACACACTCGAACACACTCGCACACACTCGCACATACAGTCCTACAAACTCACACACACTCACACACTCGCACCCACACACAAACTGGCACACACTCAAACACACTCACTCATACACACTCGCACACACTCACTCGCACACACACACACACACTCGCACACACTCGCACCCAGTCACTCGAGCACACTTGCACACCCTCGCACGCACGCACACACTCGCACACACTCACATGCACACACTCACGCACACACACTCGCGCACACTCGTGCACACTCGCACGCACACATTCACACACATTCGCACTCACTTGCACACACTCGTACGCACACACTGGCACACACTCGCACACACTCGCACACACACACTCGCACATACTCGCTCACACTCGCACACACTCGCACGCACACACTCGCACACACTCGCATGCACACACTCGCACACACACTCACACACACACACTCGCATACACACTCACACAAACTCCTACACACACTCGTACACACTCACACACACTAGCACACACACACTCGCACACACTCGCACATACTCGCACACACTCGCACACACTCGCATGCACACACTCGCACACACACTCACACACACACTCTCGCATACACACTCGCACAAACTCCTACACACACTCGTACACACTCACACACACTCGCACACACACTTGCACACACTCGCACATACACACATACACATTCGCACACACTCGCACACACACTCGCACACACAGTCCTACACACTCACACACACACTCGCAAACACTCGCACACACTCACACACACACTCACTCACACATACACACTCACGCACACTTGCACACACTCATGCACACTAGCACACACTCGTAAGCATACACTCACACTCACTCACACACTTACTCACACGCACACACTCTCGCACACACTCACACACACTCGCACACACTCGCACACACTCGCACGCCCACACTCGCACACTCTCGCACACATTTGCACACACTCGCACTCACTTGCACCCATTCTCACGCACACACTCGCACACACTCATACACAATCACACAAACTCGCACACACACACTCGCACACATTCGCACACACTCGCACACACTCACTCACACTCACTCGCACACACTCGCACACACTCGCACACACTCGCACACACAGTCCTACACACTCACACACACACTCGCAAACACTCGCACAAACTCACACACACTCACTCACACGCACACACTTGCGCACACTAGCACACACTCGCACGCCCACACTTGCACACACTCACACTCACACTCACACACACTCGCACACACTCACAAGCACACACTCGCACACACACTCGCACACACTCACACGCACACACTCGCACACACTCGCACAAACAGTCGCACACACTCGCACCCACTCACTCGTGCACACTCGCGCACACTCGGGCACATTTGCACACACTCGCACACACTCGCACACTCTCGCACACACACTCACTCACACGCACAAACACTCGCATGCCCACACTCACACACATTTGCACTCACTCGCATGCACTCGCACGCACACACTCGCACAAACTCACACACACTCGCACACACTCATACACAATCGCACGCACACACACTCGCACACACACACTCGCACACACTCGCACACTCTCGCACACATTCACACTCACTCGCACGCACTCGCACGCGCACACTCGAACACACTCGCACAAACTCACACACACTCGCACACACTTATACACAAACGCACACACACACTCGTATACACACTCGCACACACTCGCACACACTCGCACACACTCACTCACACACACTCACACACACACACTCGCACACACTCACACACACTTGCACACACTCACACGCACACACACTCGCACACACACTCACACACACTCACACACTCACAAGCACACACTCGCACACACACTCGCACACACTCACATGCACACACTCACACGCACACACTCGCACAAACAGTCGCACACACTCGCACCCACTCACTCGTGCACACTCGCGCACACTCGGGCACATTTGCACACACTCGCACACTCTCGCACACTCTCGCACACACACTCGCACACACACTCGCACACACTCGAACACACTCGCACACACTCGCAAACACTCGCACATACAGTCCTACAAACTCACACACACTCACACACTCGCACCCACACACAAACTGGCACACACTCAAACACACTCACTCATACACACTCGCACACACTCACTCGCACACACACACACACACTCGCACACACTCGCACCCAGTCACTCGAGCACACTCGCACACCCTCGCACGCACGCACGCACACACTCGCACACACTCACATGCACACACTCACACACACACACTCGCGCACACTCGTGCACACTCGCACGCACACATTCACACACATTCGCACTCACTTGCACACACTCGTACGCACACACTGGCACACACTCGCTCACACTCGCACACACACACTCGCACATACTCGCTCACACTCGCACACACTCGCACGCACACACTCGCACACACTCGCATGCACACACTCGCACACACACTCACACACACACACTCGCATACACACTCACACAAACTCCTACACACACTCGTACACACTCACACACACTCGCACACACACACTCGCACACTCTCGCACACATTCACACTCACTCGCACGCACTCGCACGCACACACTCGTACACACTCGCACAAACTCACACACACTCGCACACACTTATACACAATCGCACACACACACTCGTACACACACTCGCACACACTCGCACACACTCACTCACACACACTCACACACACACTCGCACACACTCACACACACTCGCACACACTCACATGCACACACACTCGCACACACTCACACACACTCGCACACACTCACAAGCACACACTCGCACAGACACTCGCTCACACTCACAAGCACACACTCACACGCACACACTCGCACACACACTCGCACACACTCACACCCACTCACTCGTGCACACTCGCGCACACTCGGGCACATTTGCACACACTCGCACACACTCGCTCACTCTCGCACACACACTCGCACACACACTCGCACACACTCGAACACACTCACACACACTCACAAACAATCGCACATACAGTCCTACAAACTCACACACACTCACACACTCGCACCCACACACAAACTGGCACACACTCAAACACACTCACTCATACACACTCGCACACACTCACTCGCACACACACACACTCGCACACACTCGCACCCAGTCACTCGAGCACACTCGCACACACTCGCACGCACACACGCACACACTCGCACACACTCACACGCACACACTCACGCACACACTCGCGCACACTCGTGCACACTCGCACGCACACATTCGCACACATTTGCACTCACTTGCACACACTGGCACACACTGGCACACACTGGCACACACACACTCGCACACACTCGCACACACTCGCACACACTTGCACACACTAGCACACACACTCGCACATACTCGCACACACTCGCACGCACACACTCGCACACACTCGCATTCACACACTCGCACACACACTCACACACACTCACATACACACTCGCACACACTCGCACAAACTCCTACACACACACGTACACACTCACACACACTCGCACACACACTCGCACACACTCGCACATATACACATTCACACACACTCGCACACACACTCGCACACACAGTCCTACACACTCACACACACACTCGCAAACACTCGCACACACTCACACACACACTCACTCACACATACACACTCGCGCACACTCACGCACACTAGCACACACTCGTAAGCATACACTCACACTCACTCACACACTTACTCACACGCACACACTCTCGCACACACTCACACACACTCGCGCACACTCGCACACTCTCGCACACATTTGCACACACTCGCACTCACTCGCACGCACACACTCGCACACACTCATACACAATCACACAAACTCGCACACACACACTTGCACACATTCGCACACACTCGCACACACGCACTCACTCACACTCACTCGCACACACTTGCACACACTCGCACACACTCGCACACACAGTCCTACACACTCACACACACACTCGCAAACACTCGCACAAACTCACACACACTCACTCACACGCACACACTTGCGCACACTAGCACACACTCGCACGCCCACACTCGCACACATTCGCACTCACTCGCACGCACACACTCGCACACACTCGCACAAACTCACACACACTCGCACACACTCATACACAATCGCACGCACACACACGCGCACACACTCGCACACATTTGCACTCACTCGCACGCACTCGCATGCACACACTCGCACAAACTCACACACACTGGCACACACTTATACACAATCGCACACACACACTCTAACACACACTCGCACACACTCACTCACACAAACTCACACACACACTCGCACACACTCACACACACTTGCACACACTCGCACACACTCACACGCACACACACTCACACACACTCACACACACTCGCACAAACTCACAAGCACAAACTCGCACACACACTCGCACACACTCACACGCACACACTCACACGCACACACTCGCACACACACTCGCACACACTCGCACCCACTCACTCGTGCACACTCGCGCACACTCGGGCACATTTGCACACACTCGCACACACTCGCACACTCTCGCACACACACTCGCACACACACCCGCACACACTCGAACACACTCGCACACACTCGCAAACACTCGCACATACAGTCCTACAAACTCACACACACTCACACACACTCACACACTCGCACCCACACACAAACTGGCACACACTCAAACACACTCACTCATACACACTCGCACACACTCACTCGCACACACACACACACACTCGCACACACTCGCACCCAGTCACTCGAGCACACTCGCACACCCTCGCACGCACACACTCGCACACACTCACATGCACACACTCACGCACACACACTCGCGCACACTCATGCACACTCGCACGCACACATTCACACACATTCGCACGCACTTGCACACACTCGTACGCACACACTGGCACACACTCGCACACACTCGCACACACACACTCGCACATACTCGCTCACACTCGCACACACTCGCACGCACACACTCGCACACACTCGCATGCAAACACTCGCACACACACTCACACACACACACTCGCATACACACTCGCACAAACTCCTACACACACTCGTACACACTCACACACACTAGCACACACACACTCGCACATACTCGCACACACTCGCACACACTCGCATGCACACACTCGCACACACACTCACACACACACTCTCGCATACACACTCGCACAAACTCCTACACACACTCGTACACACTCACACACACTCGCACACACACTTGCACACACTCGCACATACACACATACACATTCGCACACACTCGCACACACACTCGCACACACAGTCCTACACACTCACACACACACTCGCAAACACTCGCACACACTCACACACACACTCACTCACACGTACACACTCACGCACACTTGCACACACTCACGCACACTAGCACACACTCGTAAGCATACACTCACACTCACTCACACACTTACTCACACACACACACTCTCGCACACACTCACACACACTCGCGCACACTCGCACACACTCGCACGACCACACTCGCACACTCTCGCACACATTTGCACACACTCGCACTCACTTGCACCCACTCGCACGCACACACTCGCACACACTCATACACAATCACACAAACTCGCACACACACACTCGCACACATTCGCACACACTCGCACACACTCACTCACTCACACTCACTCGCACACACTTGCACACACTCGCACACACTCGCACACACAGTCCTACACACTCACACACACACTCGCAAACACTCACACAAACTCACACACACTCACTCACATGCACACACTTGCGCACACTAGCACACACTCGCACGCCCACACTCGCACACTCTCGCACACATTTGCACACACTCGCACTCACTTGCACCCACTCGCACGCACACACTCGCACACACTTATACACAATCACACAAACTCGCACACACACACTCGCACACATTCGCACACACTCGAACACACTCACTCACTCACACTCACTCGCACACACTTGCACACACTCGCACACACTCGCACACACAGTCCTACACACTCACACACACACTCGCAAACACTCGCACAAACTCACACACACTCACTCACACGCACACACACTCGCATGCCCACACTCACACACATTTGTACTCACTCGCACGCACTCGCACGCACACACTCGCACAAACTCACACACACTCGCACACACTCATACACAATCGCACGCACACACACTCGCACACACACACTCGCACACACTCGCACACTCTCGCACACATTCACACTCACTCGCACGCACTCGCACGCGCACACTCGAACACACTCGCACAAACTCACACACACTTGCACACACTTATACACAAACGCACACACACACTCGTACACACACTCGCACACACTCGCACACACTCACTCACACACACTCACACACACTCGCACACACTCACACACACTTGCACACACTCGCACACACTCACATGCACACACACTCGCACACACACTCACACACTCACAAGCACACACTCGCACACACACTCGCACACACTCACACGCACACACTCACACGCACACACTCGCACAAACAGTCGCACACACTCGCACCCACTCACTCGTGCACACTCGCGCACACTCGGGCACATTTGCACACACTCGCACACTCTCGCACACTCTCGCACACACACTCGCACACACACTCGCACACACTCGAACACACTCGCACACACTCGCACATACAGTCCTACAAACTCACACACACTCACACACTCGCACCCACACACAAACTGGCACACACTCAAACACACTCACTCATACACACTCGCACACACTCACTCGCACACACACACACACACTCGCACACACTCGCACCCAGTCACTCGAGCACACTTGCACACCCTCGCACGCACGCACACACTCGCACACACTCACATGCACACACTCACGCACACACACTCGCGCACACTCGTGCACACTCGCACGCACACATTCACACACATTCGCACTCACTTGCACACACTCGTACGCACACACTGGCACACACTCGCACACACTCGCACACACACACTCGCACATACTCGCTCACACTCGCACACACTCGCACGCACACACTCGCACACACTCGCATGCACACACTCGCACACACACTCACACACACACACTCGCATACACACTCACACAAACTCCTACACACACTCGTACACACTCACACACACTAGCACACACACACTCGCACACACTCGCACATACTCGCACACACTCGCACACACTCGCATGCACACACTCGCACACACACTCACACACACACTCTCGCATACACACTCGCACAAACTCCTACACACACTCGTACACACTCACACACACTCGCACACACACTTGCACACACTCGCACATACACACATACACATTCGCACACACTCGCACACACACTCGCACACACAGTCCTACACACTCACACACACACTCGCAAACACTCGCACACACTCACACACACACTCACTCACACATACACACTCACGCACACTTGCACACACTCATGCACACTAGCACACACTCGTAAGCATACACTCACACTCACTCACACACTTACTCACACGCACACACTCTCGCACACACTCACACACACTCGCACACACTCGCACACACTCGCACGCCCACACTCGCACACTCTCGCACTCACTTGCACCCACTCGCACGCACACACTCGCACACACTCGCACACACTCGCACACACTCGCACGCACACACTCGCACACACTCGCATTCACACACTCGCACACACACTCACACACACTCACATACACACTCGCACACACTCGCACAAACTCCTACACACACACGTACACACTCACACACACTCGCACACACACTCGCACACACTCGCACATATACACATTCACACACACTCGCACACACACTCGCACACACAGTCCTACACACTCACACACACACTCGCAAACACTCGCACACACTCACACACACACTCACTCACACATACACACTCGCGCACACTCACGCACACTAGCACACACTCGTAAGCATACACTCACACTCACTCACACACTTACTCACACGCACACACTCTCGCACACACTCACACACACTCGCGCACACTCGCACACTCTCGCACACATTTGCACACACTCGCACTCACTCGCACGCACACACTCGCACACACTCATACACAATCACACAAACTCGCACACACACACTTGCACACATTCGCACACACTCGCACACACGCACTCACTCACACTCACTCGCACACACTTGCACACACTCGCACACACTCGCACACACAGTCCTACACACTCACACACACACTCGCAAACACTCGCACAAACTCACACACACTCACTCACACGCACACACTTGCGCACACTAGCACACACTCGCACGCCCACACTCGCACACATTCGCACTCACTCGCACGCACACACTCGCACACACTCGCACAAACTCACACACACTCGCACACACTCATACACAATCGCACGCACACACACGCGCACACACTCGCACACATTTGCACTCACTCGCACGCACTCGCATGCACACACTCGCACAAACTCACACACACTGGCACACACTTATACACAATCGCACACACACACTCTAACACACACTCGCACACACTCACTCACACACACTCACACACACACTCGCACACACTCACACACACTTGCACACACTCGCACACACTCACACGCACACACACTCACACACACTCACACACACTCGCACAAACTCACAAGCACAAACTCGCACACACACTCGCACACACTCACACGCACACACTCACACGCACACACTCGCACACACACTCGCACACACTCGCACCCACTCACTCGTGCACACTCGCGCACACTCGGGCACATTTGCACACACTCGCACACACTCGCACACTCTCGCACACACACTCGCACACACACCCGCACACACTCGAACACACTCGCACACACTCGCAAACACTCGCACATACAGTCCTACAAACTCACACACACTCACACACACTCACACACTCGCACCCACACACAAACTGGCACACACTCAAACACACTCACTCATACACACTCGCACACACTCACTCGCACACACACACACACACTCGCACACACTCGCACCCAGTCACTCGAGCACACTCGCACACCCTCGCACGCACACACTCGCACACACTCACATGCACACACTCACGCACACACACTCGCGCACACTCATGCACACTCGCACGCACACATTCACACACATTCGCACGCACTTGCACACACTCGTACGCACACACTGGCACACACTCGCACACACTCGCACACACACACTCGCACATACTCGCTCACACTCGCACACACTCGCACGCACACACTCGCACACACTCGCATGCAAACACTCGCACACACACTCACACACACACACTCGCATACACACTCGCACAAACTCCTACACACACTCGTACACACTCACACACACTAGCACACACACACTCGCACATACTCGCACACACTCGCACACACTCGCATGCACACACTCGCACACACACTCACACACACACTCTCGCATACACACTCGCACAAACTCCTACACACACTCGTACACACTCACACACACTCGCACACACACTTGCACACACTCGCACATACACACATACACATTCGCACACACTCGCACACACACTCGCACACACAGTCCTACACACTCACACACACACTCGCAAACACTCGCACACACTCACACACACACTCACTCACACGTACACACTCACGCACACTTGCACACACTCACGCACACTAGCACACACTCGTAAGCATACACTCACACTCACTCACACACTTACTCACACACACACACTCTCGCACACACTCACACACACTCGCGCACACTCGCACACACTCGCACGACCACACTCGCACACTCTCGCACACATTTGCACACACTCGCACTCACTTGCACCCACTCGCACGCACACACTCGCACACACTCATACACAATCACACAAACTCGCACACACACACTCGCACACATTCGCACACACTCGCACACACTCACTCACTCACACTCACTCGCACACACTTGCACACACTCGCACACACTCGCACACACAGTCCTACACACTCACACACACACTCGCAAACACTCACACAAACTCACACACACTCACTCACATGCACACACTTGCGCACACTAGCACACACTCGCACGCCCACACTCGCACACTCTCGCACACATTTGCACACACTCGCACTCACTTGCACCCACTCGCACGCACACACTCGCACACACTTATACACAATCACACAAACTCGCACACACACACTCGCACACATTCGCACACACTCGAACACACTCACTCACTCACACTCACTCGCACACACTTGCACACACTCGCACACACTCGCACACACAGTCCTACACACTCACACACACACTCGCAAACACTCGCACAAACTCACACACACTCACTCACACGCACACACACTCGCATGCCCACACTCACACACATTTGTACTCACTCGCACGCACTCGCACGCACACACTCGCACAAACTCACACACACTCGCACACACTCATACACAATCGCACGCACACACACTCGCACACACACACTCGCACACACTCGCACACTCTCGCACACATTCACACTCACTCGCACGCACTCGCACGCGCACACTCGAACACACTCGCACAAACTCACACACACTTGCACACACTTATACACAAACGCACACACACACTCGTACACACACTCGCACACACTCGCACACACTCACTCACACACACTCACACACACTCGCACACACTCACACACACTTGCACACACTCGCACACACTCACATGCACACACACTCGCACACACACTCACACACTCACAAGCACACACTCGCACACACACTCGCACACACTCACACGCACACACTCACACGCACACACTCGCACAAACAGTCGCACACACTCGCACCCACTCACTCGTGCACACTCGCGCACACTCGGGCACATTTGCACACACTCGCACACTCTCGCACACTCTCGCACACACACTCGCACACACACTCGCACACACTCGAACACACTCGCACACACTCGCACATACAGTCCTACAAACTCACACACACTCACACACTCGCACCCACACACAAACTGGCACACACTCAAACACACTCACTCATACACACTCGCACACACTCACTCGCACACACACACACACACTCGCACACACTCGCACCCAGTCACTCGAGCACACTTGCACACCCTCGCACGCACGCACACACTCGCACACACTCACATGCACACACTCACGCACACACACTCGCGCACACTCGTGCACACTCGCACGCACACATTCACACACATTCGCACTCACTTGCACACACTCGTACGCACACACTGGCACACACTCGCACACACTCGCACACACACACTCGCACATACTCGCTCACACTCGCACACACTCGCACGCACACACTCGCACACACTCGCATGCACACACTCGCACACACACTCACACACACACACTCGCATACACACTCACACAAACTCCTACACACACTCGTACACACTCACACACACTAGCACACACACACTCGCACACACTCGCACATACTCGCACACACTCGCACACACTCGCATGCACACACTCGCACACACACTCACACACACACTTTCGCATACACACTCGCACAAACTCCTACACACACTCGTACACACTCACACACACTCGCACACACACTTGCACACACTCGCACATACACACATACACATTCGCACACACTCGCACACACACTCGCACACACAGTCCTACACACTCACACACACACTCGCAAACACTCGCACACACTCACACACACACTCACTCACACATACACACTCACGCACACTTGCACACACTCATGCACACTAGCACACACTCGTAAGCATACACTCACACTCACTCACACACTTACTCACACGCACACACTCTCGCACACACTCACACACACTCGCACACACTCGCACACACTCGCACGCCCACACTCGCACACTCTCGCACACATTTGCACACACTCGCACTCACTTGCACCCATTCTCACGCACACACTCGCACACACTCATACACAATCACACAAACTCGCACACACACACTCGCACACATTCGCACACACTCGCACACACTCACTCACACTCACTCGCACACACTCGCACACACTCGCACACACTCGCACACACAGTCCTACACACTCACACACACACTCGCAAACACTCGCACAAACTCACACACACTCACTCACACGCACACACTTGCGCACACTAGCACACACTCGCACGCCCACACTTGCACACACTCACACTCACACTCACACACACTCGCACACACTCACAAGCACACACTCGCACACACACTCGCACACACTCACACGCACACACTCGCACACACTCGCACAAACAGTCGCACACACTCGCACCCACTCACTCGTGCACACTCGCGCACACTCGGGCACATTTGCACACACTCGCACACACTCGCACACACTCGCACACTCTCGCACACACACTCGCACACACACTCGCACACACTCGAACACACTCGCACACACTCGCAAACACTCGCACATACAGTCCTACAAACTCACACACACTCACACACACTCACACACTCCACCCACACACAAACTGGCACACACTCAAACACACTCACTCATACACACTCGCACACACTCACTCGCACACACACACACTCGCACACACTAGCACCCAGTCACTCGAGCACACTCGCACACACTCGCACGCACGCACGCACACACTCGCACACACTCACACACACACAGTCACACACACACTCGCGCACACTCGTGCACACTTGCACGCACACATTCGCACACATTCGCACTCACTTGCACACACTCGTGCGCACACACTGGCACACACTGGCACACACACGCTCGTACACACTCGCACACACTTGCACATACTAGCACACACTCGCATGCACATATTCGCACACACTCGCACACACTCGCATGCACACACTCACACACACACTCACACACACTCACATACACACTCGCACACACTCGCACAAACTCCTACACACACTCGTACACACACACTCGCACACACACTCGCACACACTCGCACACACTCGCACATACACACATACACATTCGCACACACTCGCTCACACACTCGCACACACAGTCCTACACACTCACACACACACTCGCAAACACTCACACACACACTCACTCACACGTACACACTCGCACACACTCGCACGCCCACACTCTCACACTCTCGCACACATTTGCACACACTCGCACTCACTCGCACGCACTCGCACACACACTCACACACACACTCGCACAAACTCATACACAATCGCACACACTCACTCGCACACACTTGCACACACTCGCACACACTCGCACACACTTGCACACACTTGCACACGCTTGCACACACTCGCACACACTCGCACACACTCACACACACGCACACACACGCACACACACTCACACACACACTCGCACACACTCGCACACACTTGCATGCACACATTCGCACGCACTCGCACACACAAACACAAACTGGCACACACTCAAACACACTCACTCATACACACTCGCACACACTCACTCGCACACACACACACTCGCACACACTCACACACACACACTCGCGCACACTCATGCACACTCGCACGCACACATTCGCACACATTCGCACTCACTTGCACACACTCATACGCAAACACTGGCACACACTGGCACACACTCGCACACACACACTCGCACACACTCGCACACACTTGCACACACTAGCACACACACACTCGCACACACTCGCACATACTCGCACACACTCACACACACTTGCACGCACACACTCGCATGCACACACTCGCACACACTCACACACACTCGCATACACACTCGCACACACTCGCACAAACTCCTACACACACTCGTACACACTCACACACACTCACACACACACTCGCACACACTCGCACATACACACATACACATTTGCACACAGTCGCACACACACTCGAACACACCATCCTACACACTCACACACACACTCGCAAACACTCGCACACACTCACACACACTCACTCACACGTACACACTCGCGCACACTCATGCACACTAGCCCACACTCGTAAGCATACACTCACACTCACTCACACACTTACTCACACTCACACACTCTCGCACACACTCACACACACTCGCCCACACTCGCACACACTCGCACGCCCACACTCGCACACTCTCGCACACATTTGCACACACTCGCACTCACTCACACCCACTCGCACGCACACACTCGCACACACTCATACACAATCACACAAACTCGCACACACACACTCGCACACATTCGCACACACTCGCACACACTCACTCACTCACACTCACTCGCACACACTTGCACACACTCGCACACACTCGCACACACAGTCCTACACACTCACACACAAACTCGCAAACACTCGCACAAACTCACACACACTCACTCACACGCACACACTTGCGCACACTAGCACACACTCGCACGCCCACACTCGCACACATTCGCACTCACTCGCACGCACTCGCACGCACACACTCGCACAAACTCACACACACTCGCACACACTCATACACAATCGCACGCACACACACTCGCACACACTCGCACACTCTCGCACACATTCGCACTCACTCGCACGCAGACACTCTCACACACTCGCACAAACTCACACACACTCGCACACACTTATACACAATCGCACACACACACTCACTCACTCACACTCACTCGCACACACTTGCACACACTCGCACACACTCGCACACACAGTCCTACACACTCACACACACTCGCAAACACTCGCACAAACTCACACACACTCACTCACATGCACACACTCGCACACACTCGCACACACAGTCCTACACACTCACACACACTCGCAAACACTCGCACAAACTCACACACACTCACTCACACGCACACACTTGCACACACTAGCACACACTCGCACGCCCACACTTGCACACACTCACACTCATTCGCACGCACTCGCACGCACACACTCGCACACACTCGCACATACTCGCACACACTTGCACACACTCGCACACACTCGCATGCACAAACTCGCACACACACTCACAAACACACACTCGCATACACACTCGCACAAACTCCTACACACACTCGTACACACTCACACACACTCGCACACACACTTGCACACACTCACACACACTTGCACATACACACATACACATTCGCACACACTCGCACACACACTCGCACACACAGTCCTACACACACACTCGCAAACACTCGCACACACTCACACACACACTCACTCACACGTACACACTCGCACACAATCGCACACACTCACGCACACTAGCACACACTCATAAGCATACACTCACACTCACTCACACGCACACACTCTCGCACACACTCACACACACTCGCGCACACTCGCACACACTCGCACGCCCACACTCGCACACTCTCGCACACATTTGCACACACTCACACTCACTCACACCCACTCACACGCACACACTCGCACACACTCATACACAATCACACAAACTCGCACACACACACTCGCACACATTCGCACACACTTGCACACACTCACTCACACTCACTCGCACACACTTGCACACACTCGCACACACAGTCCTACACACTCACACACACTCGCAAACACTCGCACAAACTCACACACACTCACTCACACGCACATACTTGCACACACTAGCACACACTCGCACGCCCACACTTGCACACATTCGCACTCACTCGCACGCACTCGCACGCACACACTCGCACACACTTGCACAAACTCACACACACTCGCACACACTCATACTCAATCGCACAATCGCACAAACTCACACACACTCGCACACACTCACACACTCGCACCCACTCACTCGTGCACACTCGCACACATTCGCACTCACTCGCACGCACTCGCACGCACACACTCACACAAACTTACACACACTCGCACACACTCATACACAATCGCACGCACACACACTCGCACACACACACTCACACACACTCGCACACTCTCGCACACATACGCACTCACTCGCACACACTTGCACGCACACACTCTCACACACTCGCACAAACTCACACACACTCGCACACACTTATACACAATCGGACACACACACTCACTCACACTCACTCGCACACACTTGCACACACTCGCACACACTCGCACACACAGTCCTACACACTCACACACCCTCGCAAACACTCGCACAAACTCACACACACTCACTCACACGCACACACTTGCACACACTAGCACACACTCGCACGCCCACACTTGCACACACTCACACTCACTCGCACGCACTCGCACACACACACTCGCACACACTCGCACATACTCGCACACACTCGCACACACTCGCATGCACACACTCGCACACACACTCACAAACACACACTCGCATACACACTCGCACACACTCGCACAAACTCCTACACACACTCGTACACACTCACACACACTCGCACACACACTTGCACACACTCGCACACACTCGCACATACACGCATACACATTCGCACACACTCGCACACACACTCGCACACACAGTCCTACACACACACTCGCAAACACTCGCACACACTCACACACACACTCACTCACACGTACACACTCGCACACACTCGCACACACTCACGCACACTAGCACACACTCGTAAGCATACACTCACATTCACTCACACACTTACTCACACGCACACACTCTCGCACACACTCACACACACTCGTGTACACTCGCACACACTCGCATGCCCACACTCGCACATTCTCGCACACATTTGCACACACTCGCACTCACTCACACCCACTCGCACGCACACACTCGCACACACTCATACACAATCACACAAACTCGCACACACACACTCGCACACATTCGCACACACTCGCACACACTCACTCACTCACACTCACTTGCACACACTCGCACACACAGTCCTACACACTCACACACACTCGCAAACACTCGCACAAACTCACACACACTCACTCACACGCACATACTTGCACACACTAGCACACACTCGCATGCCCACACTTGCACACATTCGCACTCACTCGCACGCACTCGCACGCACACACTCGCACACACTCGCACAAACTCACACACACTCGCACACACTCATACTCAATCGCACAATCGCACAAACTCACACACACTCGCACACACTCACACACTTGCACCCACTCACTCGTGCACACTCGCACACATTCGCACGCACTCGCACGCACACACTCGCACAAACTCACACACACTCGCACACACTCATACACAATCGCACGCACACACACTCGCACACACACACTCACACACACTCGCACACTCTCGCACACATACGCACTCACTCGCACGCACACACTCTCACACACTCGCACAAACTCACACACACTCGCACACACTTATACACAATCGCACACACACACTCACTCACTCACACTCACTCGCACACACTTGCACACACTCGCACACACTCGCACACACAGTCCTACACACTCACACACACTCGCAAACACTCGCACAAACTCACACAAACTCACTCACACGCACACACTTGCACACACTAGCACACACTCGCACGCCCACACTTGCACACACTCACACTCACTCGCACGCACTCGCACGCACACACTCGCACACACTCGCACATACTCGCACACACTTGCACACACTCGCATGCACACACTCGCACACACACTCACAAACACACACTCGCATACACACTCGCACAAACTCCTACACACACTCGTACACACTCACACACACTCGCACACACACTTGCACACACTCGCACACACTCGCACATACACACATACACATTCGCACACACTCGCACACACACTCGCACACACAGTCCTACACACACGCTCGCAAACACTCGCACACACTCACACACACACTCATTCACACGTACACACTCGCACACACTCGCACACACTCACGCACACTAGCACACACTCGTAAGCATACACTCACACACTTACTCACACGCACACACTCTCGCACACACTCACACACACTCGCGCACACTCGCACACACTCGCAAGCCCACACTCGCACACTCTCGCACACATTTGCACACACTTGCACTCACTCACACCCACTCGCACGCACACACTCGCACACACTCATACACAATCACACAAACTCGCACACACACACTCGCACACATTTGCACACACTCGCACACACTCACTCACTCACACTCACTCGCACACACTTGCACACACTCGCACACACTCGCACACACAGTCCTACACACTCACACACACTCGCAAACACTCGCACAAACTCACACACACTCACTCACACGCACACACTTGCACACACTAGCACACACTCGCACGCCCACACTTGCACACATTCGCACTCACTCGCACGCACTCGCATGCACACACTCGCACACACTCGCACAAACTCACACACACTCGCACACAGTCACACACTCGCACCCACTCACTCGTGCACACTCGCACACATTTGCACTCACTCGCACGCACTCGCACGCACACACTCGCACAAACTCACACACACTCGCACACACTCATACACAATCGCACGCACACACTCGCACACACACACTCGCACACTCTCGCACACATACGCACTCACTCGCACGCACTCGCACGCACACACTCTCACACACTCGCACAAACTCACACACACTCGCACACACTTATACGCAATAGCACACACACACTCACTAACTCACACTCACTCGCACACACTTGCACACACTCGCACACACTCGCACACACTCATACACAATCGCACCAACTCACACACACTCGTACACACTCACACACTTGCACCCACTCACTCGTGTACACTCGCAAACATTCGCACTCACTCGCACACACTCGCACGCACACACTCGCACAAACTCACACACACTCGCACACACTCATACACAATCGCACACACACACACTCGCACACACACACTCGCACACACTCGCACACTCTCGCACACATTCACACTCACTCGCACGCACTCGCACGCACACACTCGCACACACTCGCACAAACTCACACACACTCGCACACACTTATACACAATCGCACACACACACACTCGTACACACACTCGCACACACTCGCACACACTCACTCACACACACTCACACACACACTCGCACACACTCACACACACTCGCACACACTCACATGCACACACACTCGCACACACTCACACACACTCGCACACACTCACAAGCACACACTCGCACAGACACTCGCTCACACTCACAAGCACACACTCACACGCACACACTCGCACACACACTCGCACACACTCACTCGTGCACACTCGCGCACACTCAGGCACATTTGCACACACTCGCACACACTCGCACACTCTCACACACACACTCGCACACACACTCGCACACACTCGAACACACTCACACACACTCACAAACAATCGCACATACAGTCCTACAAACTCACACACACTCACACACACTCACACACTCGCACCCACACACAAACTGGCACCCACTCAAACACACTCACTCATACACACTCGCACACACTCACTCGCACACACACACACTCGCACACACTCGCACCCAGTCACTCGAGCACACTCGCACACACTCGCACGCACACACGCACACACTCGCACACACTCACACGCAAACACTCACGCACACACTCGCGCACACTCGTGCACACTCGCACGCACACATTCGCACACATTCGCACTCACTTGCACACACTGGCACACACTGGCACACACTGGCACACACACACTCGCACACACTCGCACACACTCGCACACACTTGCACACACTAGCACACACACTCGCACATACTCGCACACACTCGCACACACTCGCACGCACACACTCGCACACACTCGCATGCACACACTCGCACACACACTCACACACACACACGCACATACACACTCGCACACACTCGCACAAACTCCTACACACACACGTACACACTCACACACACTCGCACACACACTCGCACACACTCGCACATACACACATACACATTCACACACACTCGCACACACACTCGCACACACAGTCCTACACACTCACACACACACTCGCAAACACTCGCACACACTCACACACACACTCACTCACACATACACACTCGCGCACACTCACGCACACTAGCACACACTCGTAAGCATACACTCACACTCACTCACACACTTACTCACACGCACACACTCTCGCACACACTCACACACACTCGCGCACACTCGCACACTCTCGCACACATTTGCACACACTCGCACTCACTCGCACCCACTCGCACGCACACACTCGCACACACTCATACACAATCACACAAACTCGCACACACACACTCGCACACATTCGCACACACTCGCACACACGCACTCACTCACACTCACTCGCACACACTTGCACACACTCGCACACACTCGCACACACAGTCCTACACACTCACACACACACTCGCAAACACTCGCACAAACTCACACACACTCACTCACACGCACACACTTGCGCACACTAGCACACACTCGCACGCCCACACTCGCACACATTCGCACTCACTCGCACGCACACACTCGCACACACTCGCACAAACTCACACACACTCGCACACACTCATACACAATCGCACGCACACACACCCGCACACACTCGCACACATTTGCACTCACTCGCACGCACTCGCATGCACACACTCGCACAAACTCACACACACTGGCACACACTTATACACAATCGCACACACACACTCTAACACACACTCGCACACACTCGCACACACTCACTCACACACACTCACACACACACTCGCACACACTCACACACACTTGCACACACTCGCACACACTCACACGCACACACACTCACACACACTCACACACTCGCACAAACTCACAAGCACAAACTCACACACACACTCGCACACACTCACACGCACACACTCACACGCACACACTCGCACACACACTCGCACACACTCGCACCCACTCACTCGTGCACACTCGCGCACACTCGGGCACATTTGCACACACTCGCACACTCTCGCACACACACTCGCACACACACCCGCACACACTCGAACACACTCGCACACACTCGCAAACACTCGCACATACAGTCCTACAAACTCACACACACTCACACACACTCGCACCCACACACAAACTGGCACACACTCAAAAACACTCACTCATACACACTCGCACACACTCACTCGCACACACACACACTCGCACACACTCGCACCCAGTCACTCGAGCACACTCGCACACCCTCGCACGCACACACTCGCACACACTCACATGCACACACTCACGCACACACACTCATGCACACTCGCACGCACACATTCACACACATTCGCACGCACTTGCACACACTCGTACGCACACACTGGCACACACTCGCACACACTCACATGCACACACACTCGCACAAACTCACACACACTCGCACACACTCACAAGCACAAACTCGCACAGACACTCGCTCACACTCACAAGCACACACTCACACACACACACTCGCACACACACTCGCACACACTCACACCCACTCACTCGTGCACACTCGCGCACACTCAGGCACATTTGCACACACTCGCACACACTCGCACACTCTCGCACACACACTCGCACACACTCGAACACACTCACACACACTCACAAACAATCGCACATACAGTCCTACAAACTCACACACACTCACACACACTCACACACTCGCACCCACACACAAACTGGCACACACTCAAACACACTCACTCATACACACTCGCACACACTCACTCGCACACACACACACTCGCACACACTCGCACCCAGTCACTCGAGCACACTCGCACACACTCGCACGCACACACGCACACACTCGCACACACTCACACGCACACACTCACGCACACACTCGCGCACACTCGTGCACACTCGCACGCACACATTCGCACACATTCGCACTCACTTGCACACACTGGCACACACTGGCACACACTGGCACACACACACTCGCACACACTCGCACACACTTGCACACACTAGCACACACACTCGCACATACTCGCACACACTCGCACACACTCGCACGCACACACTCGCACACACTCGCATGCACACACTCGCACACACACTCACACACACACACTCACATACACACTCGCACACACTCGCACAAACTCCTACACACACACGTACACACTCACACACACTCGCACACACACTTGCACACACTCGCACATACACACATACACATTCACACACACTCGCACACACACTCGCACACACAGTCCTACACACTCACACACACACTCGCAAACACTCGCACACACTCACACACACACTCACTCACACATACACACTCGCGCACACTCATGCACACTAGCACACACTCGTAAGCATACACTCACACTCACTCACACACTTACTCACACGCACACACTCTCGCACACACTCACACACACTCGCGCACACTCGCACACTCTCGCACACATTTGCACACACTCGCACTCACTCGCACCCACTCGCACGCACACACTCGCACACACTCATACACAATCACACAAACTCGCACACACACACTCGCACACATTCGCACACACTCGCACACACGCACTCACTCACACTCACTCGCACACACTTGCACACACTCGCACACACTCGCACACACAGTCCTACACACTCACACACACACTCGCAAACACTCGCACAAACTCACACACACTCACTCACACGCACACACTTGCGCACACTAGCACACACTCGCACGACCACACTCGCACACATTCGCACTCACTCGCACGCACACACTCGCACACACTCGCACAAACTCACACACACTCGCACACACTCATACACAATCGCACGCACACACACCCGCACACACTCACACACATTTGCACTCACTCGCACGCACTCGCATGCACACACTCGCACAAACTCACACACACTGGCACACACTTATACACAATCGCACACACACACTCTAACACACACTCGCACACACTCGCACACACTCACTCACACACACTCACACACACACTCGCACACACTCACACACACTTGCACACACTCGCACACACTCACACGCACACACACTCACACACACTCACACACACTCGCACAAACTCACAAGCACAAACTCGCACACACACTCGCACACACTCACACGCACACACTCACACGCACACACTCGCACACACACTCGCACACACTCGCACCCACTCACTCGTGCACACTCGCGCACACTCGGGCACATTTGCACACACTCGCACACACTCGCACACTCTCGCACACACACTCGCACACACACCTGCACACACTCGAACACACTCGCAAACACTCGCACATACAGTCCTACAAACTCACACACACTCACACACACTCGCACCCACACACAAACTGGCACACACTCAAACACACTCACTCATACACACTCGCACACACTCACTCGCACACACACACACTCGCACACACTCGCACCCAGTCACTCGAGCACACTCGCACACCCTCGCACGCACGCACACACTCGCACACACTCACATGCACACACTCACGCACACACACTCGCGCACACTCATGCACACTCGCACGCACACATTCACACACATTCACACGCACTTGCACACACTCGTACGCACACACTGGCACACACTCGCACACACTCGCACACACACACTCGCACATACTCGCTCACACTCGCACACACTCGCACGCACACACTCGCACACACTCGCATGCACACACTCGCACACACACTCACACACACACACTCGCATACACACTCGCACAAACTCCTACACACACTCGTACACACTCACACACACTAGCACACACACACTCGCACATACTCGCACACACTCGCACACACTCGCATGCACACACTCGCACACACACTCACACACACACTCTCGCATACACACTCGCACAAACTCCTACACACACTCGTACACACTCACACACACTCGCACACACACTTGCACACACTCGCACATACACACATACACATTCGCACACACTCGCACACACACTCGCACACACAGTCCTACACACACGCTCGCAAACACTCGCACACACTCACACACACACTCACTCACACGTACACACTCACGCACACTTGCACACACTCACGCACACTAGCACACACTCGTAAGCATACACTCACACTCACTCACACACTTACTCACACGCACACACTCTCGCACACACTCACACACACTCGCGCACACTCGCACACACTCGCACGCCCACACTCGCACACTCTCGCACACATTTGCACACACTCGCACTCACTTGCACCCACTCGCACGCACACACTCGCACACACTCATACACAATCACACAAACTCGCACACACACACTCGCACACATTCGCACACACTCGCACACACTCACTCACTCACACTCACTCGCACACACTTGCACACACTCGCACACACTCGCACACACAGTCCTACACACTCACACACACACTCGCAAACACTCGCACAAACTCACACACACTCACTCACACGCACACACACTCGCATGCCCACACTCACACACATTTGCACTCACTCGCATGCACTCGCACGCACACACTCGCACAAACTCACACACACTCGCACACACTCATACACAATCGCACGCACACACACTCGCACACACACACTCGCACACACTCGCACACTCTCGCACACATTCACACTCACTCGCACGCACTCGCACGCGCACACTCGAACACACTCGCACAAACTCACACACACTCGCACACACTTATACACAAACGCACACACACACTCGTACACACACTCGAACACACGCGCACGCACTCGCACACACTCACTCACACACACTCACACACACACACTCACACACACTCACACACACTTGCACACACTCGCACACACTCACACGCACACACACTCGCACACACACTCACACACACTCACACACTCACAAGCACACACTCGCACACACACTCGCACACACTCACACGCACACACTCACACGCACACACTCGCACAAACAGTCGCACACACTCGCACCCACTCACTCGTGCACACTCGCGCACACTCGGGCACATTTGCACACACTCGCACACTCTCGCACACTCTCGCACACACACTCGCACACACACTCGCACGCACTCGAACACACTCGCACACACTCGCAAACACTCGCACATACAGTCCTACAAACTCACACACTCTCACACTCGCACCCACACACAAACTGACACACACTCAAACACACTCACTCATACACACTCGCACACACTCACTCGCACACACACACACACACTCGCACACACTCGCACCCAGTCACTCGAGCACACTCGCACACCCTCGCACGCACGCACACACTCGCACACACTCACATGCACACACTCACGCACACACACTCGCGCACACTCGTGCACACTCGCACGCACACATTCACACACATTCGCACTCACTTGCACACACTCGTACGCACACACTGGCACACACTCGCACACACTCGCACACACACACTCGCACATACTCGCTCACACTCGCACACACTCGCACGCACACACTCGCACACACTCGCATGCACACACTCGCACACACACTCACACACACACACTCGCATACACACTCACACAAACTCCTACACACACACGTACACACTCACACACACTCGCACACACACACTCGCACACTCTCGCACACATTCACACTCACTCGCACGCATTCGCACGCACACACTCGTACACACTCGCACAAACTCACACACACTCGCACACACTTATACACAATCGCACACACACACACTCGTACACACACTCGCACACACTCGTACACACTCACTCACACACACTCACACACACACTCGCACACACTCACACACACTCGCACACACTCACATGCACACACACTCGCACACACTCACACACACTCGCACACACTCACAAGCACACACTCGCACAGACACTCGCTCACACTCACAAGCACACACTCACACGCACACACTCGCACACACACTCGCACACACTCACACCCACTCACTCGTGCACACTCGCGCACACTCGGGCACATTTGCACACACTCGCACACACTCGCACACTCTCGCACACACACTCGCACACACACTCGCACACACTCGAACACACTCACACATACTCACAAACAATCGCACATACAGTCCTACAAACTCACACACACTCACACACACTCACACACTCGCACCCACACACAAACTGGCACACACTCAAACACACTCACTCATACACACTCGCACACACTCACTCGCACACACACACACTCGCACACACTCGCACCCAGTCACTCGAGCACACTCGCACACACTCGCACGCACACACGCACACACTCGCACACACTCACACGCACACACTCACGCACACACTCGCGCACACTCGTGCACACTCGCACGCACACATTCGCACACATTCGCACTCACTTGCACACACTGGCACACACTGGCACACACTGGCACACACACACTCGCACACACTCGCACACACTCGCACACACTTGCACACACTGGCACACACTGGCACACACTGGCACACACATACTCGCACACACTCGCACACACTCGCACGCACACACTCGCACACACTCGCATGCACACACTCGCACACACACTCACACACACACACTCACATACACACTCGCACACACTCGCACAAACTCCTACACACACACGTACACACTCACACACACTCGCACACACACTCACACACACTCGCACATACACACATACACATTCACACACACTCGCACACACACTCGCACACACAGTCCTACACACTCACACACACACTCGCAAACACTCGCACACACTCACACACACACTCACTCACACATACACACTCGCGCACACTCACGCACACTAGCACACACTCGTAAGCATACACTCACACTCACTCACACACTTACTCACACGCACACACTCTCGCACACACTCACACACACTCGCGCACACTCGCACACTCTCGCACACATTTGCACACACTCGCACTCACTCGCACCCACTCGCACGCACACACTCGCACACACTCATACACAATCACACAAACTCGCACACACACACTCGCACACATTCGCACACACTCGCACACACGCACTCACTCACACTCACTCGCACACACTTGAACACACTCGCACACACTCGCACACACAGTCCTACACACTCACACACACACTCGCAAACACTCGCACAAACTCACACACACTCACTCACACGCACACACTTGCGCACACTAGCACACACTCGCACGCCCACACTCGCACACATTCGCACTCACTCGCACGCACACACTCGCACACACTTGCACAAACTCACACACACTCGCACACACTCATACACAATCGCACGCACACACACCCGCACACACTCGCACACATTTGCACTCACTCGCACGCACTCGCATGCACACACTCGCACAAACTCACACACACTGGCACACACTTATACACAATCGCACACACACACTCTAACACACACTCGCACACACTCACTCACACACACTCACACACACACTCGCACACACTCACACACACTTGCACACACTCGCACACACTCACACGCACACACACTCACACACACTCACACACACTCGCACAAACTCACAAGCACAAACTCGCACACACACTCGCACACACTCACACGCACACACTCACACGCACACACTCGCACACACACTCGCACACACTCGCACCCACTCACTCGTGCACACTCGCGCACACTCGGGCACATTTGCACACACTCGCACACACTCGCACACTCTCGCACACACACTCGCACACACACCCGCACACACTCGAACACACTCGCACACACTCTCAAACACTCGCACATACAGTCCTACAAACTCACACACACTCACACACACTCGCACCCACACACACACTGGCACACACTCAAACACACTCACTCATACACACTCGCACACACTCACTCGCACACACACACACACTCTCGCACACACTCGCACCCAGTCACTCGAGCACACTCGCACACCCTCGCACGCACACACTCGCACACACTCACATGCACACACTCACGCACACACACTCATGCACACTCGCACGCACACATTCACACACATTCGCACGCACTTGCACACACTCGTACGCACACACTGGCACACACTCGCACACACTCGCACACACACACTCGCACATACTCGCTCACACTCGCACACACTCGCACGCACACACTCGCACACACTCGCATGCACACACTCGCACACACACTCACACACACACACTCGCATACACACTCGCACAAACTCCTACACACACTCGTACACACTCACACACACTAGCACACACACACTCGCACATACTCGCACACACTCGCACACACTCGCATGCACACACTCGCACACACACTCACACACACACTCTCGCATACACACTCGCACAAACTCCTACACACACTCGTACACACTCACACACACTCGCACACACACTTGCACACACTCGCACATACACACATACACATTCGCACACACTCGCACACACACTCGCACACACAGTCCTACACACTCACACACACACTCGCAAACACTCGCACACACTCACACACACACTCACTCACACGTACACACTCACGCACACTTGCACACACTCACGCACACTAGCACACACTCGTAAGCATACACTCACACTCACTCACACACTTACTCACACGCACACACTCTCGCACACACTCACACACACTCGCGCACACTCGCACACACTCGCACGCCCACACTCGCACACTCTCGCACACATTTGCACACACTCGCACTCACTTGCACCCACTCGCACGCACACACTCGCACACACTCATACACAATCACACAAACTCGCACACACACACTCGCACACATTCGCACACACTCGCACACACTCACTCACTCACACTCACTCGCACACACTTGCACACACTCGCACACACTCGCACACACAGTCCTACACACTCACACACACACTCGCAAACACTCGCACAAACTCACACACACTCACTCACACGCACAAACACTCGCATGCCCACACTCACACACATTTGCACTCACTCGCATGCACTCGCACGCACACACTCGCACAAACTCACACACACTCGCACACACTCATACACAATCGCACGCACACACACTCGCACACACACACTCGCACACACTCGCACACTCTCGCACACATTCACACTCACTCGCACGCACTCGCACGCGCACACTCGAACACACTCGCACAAACTCACACACACTCGCACACACTTATACACAAACGCACACACACACTCGTACACACACTCGCACACACTCGCACACACTCGCACACACTCACTCACACACACTCACACACACACACTCGCACACACTCACACACACTTGCACACACTCACACGCACACACACTCACACACACTCACACACTCACAAGCACACACTCGCACACACACTCGCACACACTCACACGCACACACTCACACGCACACACTCGCACAAACAGTCGCACACACTCGCACCCACTCACTCGTGCACACTCGCGCACACTCGGGCACATTTGCACACACTCGCACACTCTCGCACACACACTCGCACACACACTCGCACACACTCGAACACACTCGCAAACACTCGCACATACAGTCCTACAAACTCACACACACTCACACACTCGCACCCACACACAAACTGGCACACACTCAAACACACTCACTCATACACACTCGCACACACTCACTCGCACACACACACACACACTCGCACACACTCGCACCCAGTCACTCGAGCACACTCGCACACCCTCGCACGCACGCACGCACACACTCGCACACACTCACATGCACACACTCACGCACACACACTCGCGCACACTCGTGCACACTCGCACGCACACATTCACACACATTCGCACTCACTTGCACACACTCGTACACACACACTGGCACACACTCGCTCACACTCGCACACACACACTCGCACATACTCGCTCACACTCGCACACACTCGCACGCACACACTCGCACACACTCGCATGCACACACTCGCACACACACTCACACACACACACTCGCATACACACTCACACAAACTCCTACACACACTCGTACACACTCACACACACTCGCACACACTCGCACACTCTCGCACACATTCACACTCACTCGCACGCACTCGCACGCACACACTCGTACACACTCGCACAAACTCACACACACTCGCACACACTTATACACAATCGCACACACACACACTCGTACACACACTCGCACACACTCGCACACACTCACTCACACACACTCACACACACACTCGCACACACTCACACACACTCGCACACACTCACATGCACACACACTCGCACACACTCACACACACTCGCACACACTCACAAGCACACACTCGCACAGATACTCGCTCACACTCACAAGCACACACTCACACGCACACACTCGCACACACACTCGCACACACTCACACCCACTCACTCGTGCACACTCGTACACACTCGGGCACATTTGCACACACTCGCACACACTCGCACACTCTCGCACACACACTCGCACACACACTCGCACACACTCGAACACACTCACACACACTCACAAACAATCGCACATACAGTCCTACAAACTCACACACACTCACACACACTCACACACTCGCACCCACACACAAACTGGCACACACTCAAACACACTCACTCATACACACTCGCACACACTCACTCGCACACACACACACTCGCACACACTCGCACCCAGTCACTCGAGCACACTCGCACGCACACACGCACACACTCGCACACACTCACACGCACACACTCACGCACACACTCGCGCACACTCGTGCACACTCGCACGCACACATTCGCACACATTCGCACTCACTTGCACACACTGGCACACACTGGCACACACTGGCACACACACACTCGCACACACTCGCACACACTCGCACACACTTGCACACACTAGCACACACACTCGCACATACTCGCACACACTCGCACACACTCGCACGCACACACTCGCACAAACTCGCATGCACACACTCGCACACACACTCACACACACACACTCACATACACACTCGCACACACTCGCACAAACTCCTACACACACACGTACACACTCACACACACTCGCACACACACTCGCACACACAGTCCTACACACTCACACACACACTCGCAAACACTCGCACACACTCACACACACACTCACTCACACATACACACTCGCGCACACTCACGCACACTAGCACACACTCGTAAGCATACACTCACACTCACTCACACACTTACTCACACGCACACACTCTCACACACACTCACACACACTCGCGCACACTCGCACACTCTCGCACACATTTGCACACACTCGCACTCACTCGCACCCACTCGCACGCACACACTCGCACACACTCATACACAATCACACAAACTCGCACACACACACTCGCACACATTCGCACACACTCGCACACACGCACTCACTCACACTCACTCGCACACACTCGCACACAATCGCACACTCTCGCACACACACTCGCACACACACCCGCACACACTCGAACACACTCGCACACACTCGCAAACACTCGCACATACAGTCCTACAAACTCACACACACTCACAGACACTCACACACTCGCACCCACACACAAACTGGCACACACTCAAACACACTCACTCATACACACTTGCACACACTCACTCGCACACACACACACTCGCACACACTCGCACCCAGTCACTCGAGCACACGAGCACACCCTCGCACGCACGCACACACTCGCACACACTCACATGCACACACTCACGCACACACACTCGCGCACACTCATGCACACTCGCACGCACACATTCACACACATTCGCACGCACTTGCACACACTCGCACGCACACACTCGCACACACTCGCATGCACACACTCGCACACACACTCACACACACACACTCGCATACACACTCGAACAAACTCCTACACACACTCGTACACACTCACACACACTAGCACACACACACTCGCACATACTCGTACACACTCGCACACACTCGCATGCACACACTCGCACACACACTCACACACACACTCTCGCATACACACTCGCACAAACTCCTACACACACTCGTACACACTCACACACACTCGCACACACACTTGCACACACTCGCACATACACACATACACATTCGCACACACTCGCACACACACTCGCACACACAGTCCTACACACTCACACACACACTCGCAAACACTCGCACACACTCACACACACTCACTCACACGTACACACTCACGCACACTTGCACACACTCACGCACACTAGCACACACTCGTAAGCATACACTCACACTCCCTCACACACTTACTCACACGCACACACTCTCGCACACACTCACACACACTCGCGCACTCTCGCACACACTCGCACGCCCACACTCGCACACTCTCGCACACATTTGCACACACTCGCACTCACTTGCACCCACTCGCACGCACACACTCGCACACACTCATACACAATCACACAAACTCGCACACACACACTCGCACACATTCGCACACACTCGCACACACTCACTCACTCACACTCACTCGCACACACTTGCACACACTCGCACACACTCGCACACACAGTCCTACACACTCACACACACACTCGCAAACACTCACACAAACTCACACACACTCACTCACACGCACACACTTGCGCACACTAGCACACACTCGCACGCCCACACTCGCACACTCTCACACACATTTGCACACACTCGCACTCACTTGCACCCACTCGCATGCACACACTCGCACACTCTCATACACAATCACACAAAC
Source organism: Phyllobates terribilis (assembly GCF_046119375.1). Taxonomy (NCBI): domain Eukaryota; kingdom Metazoa; phylum Chordata; class Amphibia; order Anura; family Dendrobatidae; genus Phyllobates; species Phyllobates terribilis. The sequence continues at coordinate 5,901,022 of NW_027362853.1, forward strand.
TCGCACACACACACTCGCACACATTCGCACACACTCGCACACACTCACTCACTCACACTCACTCGCACACACTTGCACACACTCGCACACACTCGCACACACAGTCCTACACACTCACACACACACTCGCAAACACTCGCACAAACTCACACACACTCACTCACACGCACACACACTCGCATGCCCACACTCACACACATTTGCACTCACTCGCACGCACTCGCACGCACACACTCGCACAAACTCACACACACTCGCACACACTCATACACAATCGCACGCACACACACTCGCACACACACACTCGCACACACTCGCACACTCTCGCACACATTCACACTCACTCGCATGCACTCGCACGCGCACACTCGAACACACTCGCACAAACTCACACACACTCGTACACACTTATACACAAACGCACACACACACTCGTACACACACTCGCACACACTCGCACACACTCACACACACTCACTCACACACACTCACACACACTCGCACACACTCACACACACTTGCACACACTCGCACACACTCACACGCACACACACTCGCACACACACTCACACACACTCACACACTCACAAGCACACACTTGCACACACACTCGCACACACTCACACGCACACACTCACACGCACACACTCGCACAAACAGTCGCACACACTCGCACCCACTCACTCATGCACACTCGCGCACACTCGGGCACATTTGCACACACTCGCACACTCTCGCACACTCTCGCACACACACTCGCACACACACTCGCACACACTCGAACACACTCGCACACACTCGCAAACACTCGCACATACAGTCCTACAAACTCACACACACTCACACACTCGCACCCACACACAAACTGGCACACACTCAAACACACTCACTCATACACACTCGCACACACTCACTCGCACACACACACACTCGCACACACTCGCACCCAGTCACTCGAGCACACTCGCACACCCTTGCACGCACGCACACACTCGCACACACTCACATGCACACACTCACGCACACACACTCGCGCACACTCGTGCACACTCGCACGCACACATTCACACACATTCGCACTCACTTGCACACACTCGTACGCACACACTGGCACACACTGGCACACACTCGCACACACACACTCGCACATACTCGCTCACACTCGCACACACTCGCACGCACACACTCGCACACACTCGCATGCACACACTCGCACACACACTCACACACACACACTCGCATACACACTCGCAAAAAACTCACACACACTCGCACACACTCATACACAATCGCACGCACACACACTCGCACACACACACTCGCACACACTCGCACACTCTCGCACTCACTCGCACGCACTCGCACGCACACACTCGCACACACTCGCACACATTCGCACTCACTCGCACGCACTCGCACGCACACACTCGCACACACTCGCACACATTCGCACTCACTCGCACGCACTCGCACGCACACACTCGCAAAAAACTCACACACACTCGCACACACTCATACACAATCGCACGCACACACACTCGCACACACACACTCGCACACACTCGCACACTCTCGCACTCACTCGCACGCACTCGCACGCACACACTCGCACACACTCGCATGCACACACTCGCACGTACACACTCGCACAAACAGTCGCACACACTCGCACCCACTCACTCGTGCACACTCGGGCACATTTGCACACACTCGCACACACTCGCACACTCTCGCACACACACTCGCACACACACTCGCACACACTCGAACACACTCACACACACTCACAAACAATCGCACATACAGTCCTACAAACTCACTCACACACACTCACACACTCGCACCCACACACAAACTGGCACACACTCAAACACACTCACTCATACACACTCGCACACACTCACTCGCACACACACACACTCGCACACACTCGCACCCAGTCACTCGAGCACACTCGCACACACTCGCACGCACGCACACACTCGCACACACTCATACACAATCACACAAACTCGCACACACACACTCGCACACATTCGCACACACTCGCACACACTCACTCACTCACACTCACTCGCACACACTTGCACACACTCGCACACACTCGCACACACAGTCCTACACACTCACACACACTCGCAAACACTCGCACAAACTCACACACACTCACGCACACTTGCACACACTCACTCACACTAGCACACACTCGTAAGCATACACTCACACTCACTCACACACTTACTCACACTCACACACTCTCGCACACACTCACACACACTCGCCCACACTCGCACGCCCACACTCGCACACTCTCGCACACATTTGCACACACTCGCACACATTCGCACACACTCGCACACACTCACTCACACTCACTCGCACACACTTGCACACACTCGCACACACTCGCACACACAGTCCTACACACTCACACACACACTCGCAAACACTCGCACAAACTCACACACACTCACTCACACGCACACACTTGCGCACACTAGCACACACTCGCACGCCCACACTCGCACACATTCGCACTCACTCGCACGCACTCGCACGCACACACTCGCACAAACTCACACACACTCGCACACACTCATACACAATCGCACGCACACACACTCGCACACACTCGCACACTCTCGCACACATTCGCACTCACTCGCACGCACACACTCGCACAAATTCGCATGCACACACTCGCACACACACTAACACACACACATTCGCATACACACTCGCACACACTCGCATGCACACACTCGCACACACACACACACACTCGCATACACACTCGCACACACTCGCACAAACTCCTACACACACTCGTACACACTCACACACACTCGCACACACACTTGCACACACTCGCACACACTCGCACATACACACATACACATTCGCACACACTCGCACACTCACTCGCACACACAGTCCTACACACTCACACACACACTCGCAAACACTCGCACACACACACACTCACTCACACGTACACACTCGTGCACACTCACACACACTCACGCACACTAGCACACACTCGTAAGCATACACTCACACTCACTCACACACTTACTCACACGCACACACTCTCGCACACACTCACACACACTCGCGCACACTCGCACGCCCACACTCGCACACTCTCGCACACATTTGCACACACTCGCACTCACTCACACCCACTCGCACGCACACACTCGCACACACTCATACACAATCACACAAACTCGCAAACACACACTCGCACACATTCGTACACACTCACACACACTCACTCACACTCACTCGCACACACAGTCCTACACACTCACACACTCGCAAACACTCACACAAACTCACACACACTCACTCACACGCACACACTTGCACACACTAGCACACACTTGCACGCCCACACTTGCACACATTCGCACTCACTCGCACGCACTCGCACGCACACACTCGCACACACTCGCACAAACTCACACACACTCGCACACACTCATACACAATCGCACAAACTCACACACACTCGCACACACTCACACACTCGCACCCACTCACTTGTGCACACTCGCACACATTCGCACTCACTCGCATGCACTCGCAAGCACACACTCGCACAAACTCACACACACTCGCACACACTCATACACAATCGCACGCACACACACTCGCACACACACTCGCACACACTCGCACACTCTAGCACACATTCACACTCACTCGCACGCACTCGCACAAACTCACACACACTCGCACACACCTATACACAATCGCACACACACTCGTACACACACTCGCACACACTCGCACACACTCACTCACACACACTCACACACACACACACTCGCACACACTCACACACACTCGCACACACTCACATGCACACACACTCACACACACTCACACACACTCACAAGCACACACTCGCACAGACACTCGCTCACACTCACAAGCACACACTCACACGCACACACTTGCACACACTCACACACACTTGCACACACTCACACACACTCACACGCACACACACTCGCACACACACTCACACACACTCGCACACACTCACAAACACACACTCGCACACACACTCGCACACACTCACACGCACACACTCACACGCACACACTCGCACAAACAGTCGCACACACTCGCACCCACTCACTCGTGCACACTCGCACACACTCGGGCACATTTGCACACACTCGCACACACTCGCACACTCTCGCACACACACTCGCACACACACTCGCACACACTCGAACACACTCGCACACACTCGCAAACACTCGCACATACAGTCCTACAAACTCACACACACTCACACACACTCACACACTCCACCCACACACAAACTGGCACACACTCAAACACACTCACTCATACACATTCGCACACACTCACTCGCACACACACACTCGCACACACTCGCACCCAGTCACTCGAGCACACTCGCACACACTCGCACGCACGCACACACTCGCACACACTCACACGCACACACTCACGCACGCACACTCGTGCACACTTGCACGCACACATTCGCACACATTCGCACTCACTTGCACACACTCGTGCGCACACACTGGCACACACTGGCACACACTGGCACACACACACTCGCACACACTCGCACACACTTGCACACACTAGCACACACACACTCGCACACACTCGCATGCACACACTCGCACACACACTCACACACACACTCACATACACACTCGCACACACTCGCACAAACTCCTACACACACTCGTACACACACACACTCGCACACACACTCGCACACACTTGCACATACACACTTACACATTCGCACACACTCGCACACACAGTCCTACACACTCACACACACACTCGCAAACACTCGCACACACTCACACACACACTCACTCAAACGTACACACTCGCACACACTCACGCACACTAGCACACACTCACATGCACACACTGGCACACACACTAACACACACACTCACATACACACTCGCACACACTCGCACAAACTCCTACACACACTCGCACACACTCGCACGCTCACACTCGCACACACTCACACACACACTTGCACACACTTTCACACACACACTCGCACACAATCACACACACACTCGCAGACACTCGCACACACTCACTCATGCACACACTCACACACACTCGCCCACACTCGCACACACAGTCCTACACACTCACACACACACTCGCAAACACTTGCAAACACTCACACACACACTCACTCACACGTACACACTCACGCACACTCGCACGCCGACACTCTCACACTCTCGCACACATTTGCACACACTCGCACTCACTCGCACGCACACACTCGCACACACTCGCACACAATCGCACACACTCACTCGCACACACTTGCACACACTCACACACACTCGCACACACTTGCACACACTTGCACACGCTTGCACACACTCGCACACACTCGCACACACTCACACACACGCACACACATGCACACACACTCACGCACACACTCACACACACTCACACACACTTGCATGCACACATTCGCACGCACTCGCACACACAAACACAAACTGGCACACACTCAAACACACTCACTCATACACACTCGCACACACTCACTCGCACACACACACACTCGCACACACTCACACGCACACACTCACGCACACACACTCGTGCACACTCGTGCACACTCGCACGCACACTCACTCACACGTACACACTCGCACACACTCACGCACACTAGCACACACTCATAAGCATACACTCACACTCACTCACACACTTACTCACACGCACACACTCTCGCACACACTCACACACACTCGCGCACACTCGCACACACTCGCACGCCCAGACTCGCACACTCTCGCACACATTTGCACACACTCGCACTCACTCGCACCCACTCGCATGCACACACTCGCACACACTCATACACAATCAAACAAACTCGCACACACACACTCGCACACATTTGCACACACTCGCACACACTCACTCACACTCACTCGCACACACTTGCACACACTCGCACACACAGTTCTACACACTCACACACACACTCGCAAACACTCGCACAAACTCACACACACTCACTCACACGCACACACTTGCGCACACTAGAACACACTCGCACGCCCACACTCGCACACATTCTCACTCACTCGCATGCACTCGCACGCACACACTCGCACAAACTCACACACACTCGCACACACTCATACACAATCGTACGCACACACACACGCACACTCTCGCACACATTCGCACTCACTCGCACGCACTCGCACAAACTCGCATGCACACACTCGCACACACACTAACACACACACACTCGCATACACACTCGCACACACTCGCATGCACACACTCGCACACACACTCACACACACACACTCGCATACACACTCGCACACACTCGCACAAACTCCTACACACACTCGTACACACTCACACACACTCGCACACACACTTGCACACACTCGCACACACTCGCACATACACACATACACATTCGCACACACTCGCACACTCACTCGCACACACAGTCCTACACACTCACACACACACACTCGCAAACACTCGCACACACACACTCACTCACACGTACACACTCGCGCACACTCACACACTCACGCACACTAGCACACACTCGTAAGCATACACTCACACTCACTCACACACTTACTCACACGCACACACTCTCGCACACACTCACACACACTCGCGCACACTCGCACACACTCGCACGCCCACACTCGCACACCCTCGCACACATTTGCACACACTCGCACACATTCGCACCCACTCGCACACTCTCACTCACTCACACTCACTCGCACACATTTGCACACACTCGCACACACTCGCACACACAGTCCTACACACTCACACACACTCGCAAACACTCGCACAAACTCACACACACTCACTCACACGCACACACTTGCACACACTAGCACACACTTGCACGCCCACACTTGCACACATTCGCACTAACTCGCACACACTCGCACGCACACACTCGCACAAACTCGCACAAACTCACACACACTCGCACACACTCACACACTCGCACCCACTCACTCGTGCACACTCGCACACATTCGCACTCACTCGCACGCACACACTCGCACAAACTCACACACACTCACACACTCATACACAATCGCACGCACACACACTCGCACAAACACACTCACACACACTCGCACACTCTCGCACACATACGCACTCACTCGCACGCACTCGCACGCACACACTCTCACACACTCGCACAAACTCACACACACTCGCACACACTTATACACAATCGCACACACACACTCACTCACTCACACTCACTCGCACACACTTGCACACACTCACACACACTCGCAAACACTCGCACAAACTCACACACACTCACACGCACACACTTGCACACACTAGCACACACTCGCACGCCCACACTTGCACACACTCACACTCACTCGCACGCACTCGCACGCATACACTCGCACACACTCGCACATACTCGCACACACTTGCACACACTCGCACACACTCGCATGCACACACTCGCACACACACTCACACACACACACTCGCATACACACTCACACACACTCGCACAAACTCCTACACACACTCGTACACACTCACACACACTCGCACACACACTTGCACACACTCGCACACACTCGCACATACACACATACACATTCGCACACACTCGCACACACACTCGCACACACAGTCCTACACACTCACACGCACACTCGCAAACACTCGCACACACTCACACACACGCTCACTCACACGTACACACTCGCGCACACTCACTCACACTAGCACACACTCGTAAGCATACACTCGCACACACTCATACACAATCGCACGCACACACTCGCACACACACACTCGCACACACTCGCACACTCTCGCACACATACGCACTCACTCGCACGCACTCGCACGCACACACTCTCACACACTCGCACAAACTCAAACACACTCGCACACACTTATACGCAATCGCACACACACACTCACTCACTCACACTCACTCGCACACACTTGCACACACTCACACACACTCGCACACACAGTCCTACACACTCACACACACTCGCAAACACTCGCACAAACTCACACACACTCACTCACACGCACACACTTGCACACACTAGCACAAACTTGCACGCCCACACTTGCACACATTCGCACTCACTCGCACGCAATCGCACGCACACACTCGCACACACTCGCACAAACTCACACACACTCGCACACACTCATACACAATCGCACACACACACACTCGCACACACACACTCGCACACACTCGCACACTCTCGCACACATTCACACTCACTCGCACGCACTCGCACGCACACACTCGCACACACTCGCACAAACTCACACACACTCGCACACACTTATACACAATCGCACACACACACTCGTACACACACTCACACACACTCGCACACACTCACACACACTCACTCACACACACTCACACACACACACTCGCACACACTCACACACACTCGCACACACTCACATGCACACACACTCGCACACACACTCACACACACTCGCACACACTCACAAGCACAGACTCGCACAGACACTCGCTCACACTCACAAGCACACACTCACATGCACACACTTGCACACACTCGCACCCACTCACTCGTGCACACTCGCGCACACTCGGGCACATTTGCACACACTCGCACAGACACTCGCTCACACTCACAAGCACACACTCACACGCACACACTCGCACACACACTCGCACACACTCGCACACACTCACTCGTGCACACTCGCGCACACTCGGGCACATTTGAACACACTCGCACACACTCGCACACTCTCGCACACACACTCGCACACACACTCGCACACACTCGAACACACTCGCACACACTCGCAAACACTCGCACATACAGTCCTACAAACTCACACACACTCACACACACTCACACACTCCACCCACACACAAACTGGCACACACTCAAACACACTCACTCACACACACTCACACGCACACACTCGCACACACTCACACACACTTGCACACACTCGCACACACTCACACGCACACACACTCGCACACACACTCACACACACCCGCACACACTCACAAGCACACACTCGCACACACACTCGCACACACTCACACGCACACACTCACACGCACACACTCGTACAAACAGTCGCACACACTCGCACCCACTCACTCGTGCACACTCGCGCACACTCGGGCACATTTGCACACACTCGCACACTCTCGCACACACACTCGCACACACTCGAACACACTCGCACACACTTGCAAACACTCGCACATACAGTCCTACAAACTCACACACACTCACACACACTCACACACTCCACCCACACACAAACTGGCACACACTCAAACACACTCACTCATACACACTCGCACACACTCACTCGCACACACACACACTCGCACACACTCGCACCCAGTCACTCGAGCACACTCGCACACACTCGCACGCACGCACACACTCGCACACACTCACACGCACACACACTCACGCACACTCGTGCACACTCGCACGCACACATTCGCACACATTCGCACTCACTTGCACACACTCGTGCGCACACACTGGCACACACTGGCACACACTGGCACACACACACTCGCACACACTCGCACACACTTGCACACACTAGCACACACACTCTCGCACATATTCACACACACTCGCACGCACACACTCGCACACACTCGCACACTCTCGCACACACACTCGCACACACACTCGCACACACTCGAGCACACTCACACACACTCGCAAACACTCGCACATACAGTCCTACAAACTCACACACACTCACACACACTCACACACTCCACCCACACACAAACTGGCACACACTCAAACACACTCACTCATACACACTCGCACACACTCACTCGCACACACACACACTCGCACACACTCGCACCCAGTCACTCGAGCACACTCGCACACACTCGCACGCACGCACACACTCGCACACACTCACACGCACACACACTCACGCACACTCATGCACACTCGCACGCACACATTCGCACACATTCGCACTCACTTGCACACACTCGTGCGCACACACTGGCAAACACTGGCACACACTGGCACACACACACTCGCACACACTCGCACACACTTGCACACACTAGCACACACACACTCGCACATATTCGCACACACTCGCACGCACACACTCGCACACACTCGCATGCACACACTCGCACACACACTCACACACACACTCACATACACACTCGCACAAACTCCTACACACACTCATGCACACACACACTCGCACACACACTCGCACACACTTGCACACACTCGCACATACACACATACACATTCGCACACACTCGCACACACACTCGCACACACAGTCCTACACACTCACACACACACTCGCAAACACTCACACACACTCACACACACACTCACTCACACGTACACACTCGCACACACTCACGCACACTAGCACACACTCGCATGCACACACTGGCACACACACTAACACACACACTCACATACACACTCGCACACACTCGCACAAACTCCTACACACACTCGCACACACTCACACACACACTCGCACGCTCACACTCGCACACACTCACACACACTTGCACACACACACTCGCACACAATCACACACACACTCGCAGACACTCGCACACACTCACTCATGCACACACTCACACACACTCGCCCACACTCGCACACACAGTCCTACACACTCACACACACACTCGCACACACTCGCACACACTCACACACACGCACACACACGCACACACACTCACGCACACACTCGCACACACTCGCACACACTTGCATGCACACATTCGCACGCACTCGCACACACAAACACAAACTGGCACACACTCAAACACACTCACTCATACACACTCGCACACACTCACTCGCACACACACTCGCACACACTCACACACTCACACGCACACACTCACGCACACACACTCGCGCACACTCGCACGCACACTCACTCACACGTACACACTCGCGCACACTCACACACACTCACGCACACTAGCACACACTCGTAAGCATACACTCACACTCACTCACACACTTACTCACACGCACACACTCTCGCACACACTCACACACACTCGCGCACACTCGCACGCCCACACTCGCACACTCTCGCACACATTTGCACACACTCGCACACTCTCGCACCCACTCGCATGCACACACTCGCACACACTCATACACAATCAAACAAACTCGCACACACACACTCGCACACATTTGCACACACTCGCACACACTCACTCACACTCACTCGCACACACTTGCACACACTCACACACACTCGCACACACAGTTCTACACACTCACACACACACTCGCAAACACTCGCACAAACTCACACACACTCACTCACACACACACACTTGCGCACACTAGCACACACTCGCACGCCCACACTCGCACACATTCGCACTCACTCGCACGCACTCGCACGCACACACTCGCACAAACTCACACACTCACACACACTCATACACAATCGCACACACACACACTCGCACACTCTCGCACACATTCGCACTCACTCGCACGCACACACTCGCACAAACTCGCATGCACACACTCGCACACACTCGTGCACACTTGCACGCACACTCTCGCACACATTCGCACTCACTCGCACGCACACACTCGCACAAACTCGCATGCACACACTCGCACACACTCGTGCACACTTGCACGCACACATTCGCACACATTCGCACTCACTTGCACACACTCGTGCGTACACACTGGCACACACTGGCACACACTGGCACACACACACTCGCACACACTCGCACACACTTACACACACTAGCACACACACACTCGCACATATTCGCACACACTCGCACGCACACACTCGCACACACTCGCATGCACACACTCGCACACACACTCACACACACACTCACATACACACTCGCACACACTCGCACAAACTCCTACACACACTCGTACACACACACACACTCGCTCACACACTCGCACACACTCGCACATACACGCATACACATTCGCACACACTCGCACACACACTCGCACACACAGTCCTACACACTCACACACACACTCGCACACACTCACACACACACTCACTCACACGTACACACTCGCGCACACTCGCACACACTCACGCACACTAGCACACACTCACATGCACACACTGGCACACACACTAACACACACACTCACATACAAACTCGCACACACTCGCACAAACTCCTACACACACTCGCACACACTCACACACACACTCGCACGCTCACACTCGCACACACTCACACACACACTTGCACACACTTGCACACACACACTCGCACACAATCACACACACACTCGCAGACACTCGCACACACTCACTCATGCACACACTCACACACACTCGCCCACACTCGCACACACAGTCCTACACACTCACACACACTCGCAAACACTCGCAAACACTCACACACACACTCACTCACACGTACACACTCGCGCACACTCGCACGCCTGCACTCTCACACTCTCGCACACATTTGCACACACTCGCACTCACTCGCACACACTCGCACGCACACACTCGCACACACTCGCACACACTTGCACACACTTGCACACACTCGCATGCACACACTCGCACACACACTCACAAACACACACTCGCATACACACTCGCACACACAAACACAAACTGGCACACACTCAAACACACTCACTCATACACACTCGCACACACTCACTCACACACACACACTCGCACACACTCACACACACACTCACGCACACTCGTGCACACTCGCACGCACACATTCGCACACATTCGCACTCACTTGCACACACTCGTACGCAAACACTGGCACACACTGGCACACACTCGCACACACACACTCGCACACACTCACACATACTCGCACACACTCACACACACTTGCACACACACACTCGCATGCACACACTCGCACACACTCACAAACACTCGCATACACACTCGCACACGCTCACACAAACTCCTACACACTCGTACTCACGCACACACACTCGCACACACTCGCACATACACACATACACATTCGCACACACTCGCACACAAACTCGCACACACAGTCCTACACACTCACACACACACTCGCAAACACTCGCACACACTCACACACACTCACTCACATGTACACACTCGCGCACACTCGCACACACTCACGCACACTAGCACACACTCGTAAGCATACACTCAAACTCACTCACACACTTACTCACATGCACACACTCTCGCACACACTCACAAACACTCGCGCACACTCGCACACACTCGCACGCCCACACTCGCACACTCTCGCACACATTTGCACACACTCGCACTCACTCACACCCACTCGCATGCACACACTCGCACACACTCATACACAATCACACAAACTCGCACACACACACTCGCACACATTCGCACACACTCGCACACACTCACTCACTCACACTCACTCGCACACACTTGCACACACTCGCACACACTCGCACACACAGTCCTACACACTCACACACACACTCGCAAACACTCACACAAACTCACACACACTCACTCACACGCAAACACTTGCGCACACTAGCACACACTCGCACGCCCACACTCGCACACATTCGCACTCACTTGCACGCACTCGCACGCACACACTCGCAAAAAACTCACACACACTCGCACACACTCATACACAATCGCACGCACACACACACTCGCACACACTCGCACACTCTCGCACTCACTCGCACGCACTCGCACGCACACACTCGCACACACTCGCATGCACACACTCGCACACACAAACACACACACACTCGCATACACACTCGCACACACTCAAATGCACACACTCGCACACACACTCACACACACACACACACTCGCATACACACTCGCACACACTCGCACAAACTCCTACACACACTCGTACACACTCACACACACTCGCACACACACTTGCACACACTCGCACATACACACATACACATTCGCACACACTCGCACACTCACTCGCACACACAGTCCTACACACTCACACACACACTCACAAACACTCTCACACACACACTCACTCACACGTACACACTCGCGCACACTCGCACACACTCACGCACACTAGCACACACTCGTAAGCATACACTCACACTCACTCACACACTTACTCACACTCACACACTCTCGCACACACTCACACACACTCGCCCACACTCGCACACACTCACACGCCCACACTCGCACACTCTCGCACACATTTGCACACACTCGCACTCACTCACACCCACTCGCACGCACACACTCGCAAACACTCATACACAATCACACAAACTCACACACACTCGCACACATTCGCACACACTCGCACACACTCACTCACTCACACTCACTTGCACACACTTGCACACACTCGCACACACTCGCACACACAGTCCTACACACTCAAACACACTCGCAAACACTCACACAAACTCACACACACTCACTCACACGCACACACTTGCACACACTAGCACACACTCGCACACCCACACTCGCACACATTCGCACTCACTCGCACGCACTTGCACGCACACACTCGCACAAACTCACACACACTCGCACACACTCATACACAATCGCACGCACACACACTCGCACACACTCGCACACTCTCGCACACATTCGCACTCACTCGCACGCACACACTCGCACAAACTCGCATGCATACACTCGCACACACACTAACACACACACATTCGCATACACACTCGCACACACTCGCATGCACACACTCGCGCACACACTCACACACACACACACTCGCATACACACTCGCACACACTCGCACAAACTCCTACACACACTCGTACACACTCACACACACTCGCACACACACTTGCACACACTCGCACACACTCACACATACACACATACACATTCGCACACACTCGCACACTCACTCGCACACACAGTCCTACACACTCACACACACACTCGCAAACACTCGCACACACACACACTCACTCACACGTACACACTCGCGCACACTCACACACACTCACGCACACTAGCACACACTCGTAAGCATACACTCACACTCACTCACACACTTACTCACACGCACACACTCTCGCACACACTCACACACACTCGCCCACACTCGCACACTCTCGCACACATTTGCACACACGCGCACTCACTCACACCCACTCGCACGCACACACTCGCACACACTCATACACAATCACACAAACTCGCACACACACACTCGCACACATTCGCACACACTCACACACACTCACTCACACTCACTCGCACACACAGTCCTACACAATCACACACACTCGCACACTCGCACCCACACACAAACTGGCACACACTCAAACACACTCACTCATACACACTCGCACACACTCACTCGCACACACACACGCACTCGCACACACTCGCACCCAGTCACTCGAGCACACTCGCACACCCTCGCACGCACACACTCGCACACACTCACATGCACACACTCATGCACACACACTCGCGCACACTCGTGCACACTCGCACGCACACATTCACACACATTTGCACTCACTTGCATACACTCGTACGCACACACTGGCACACACTCGCACACACTCGCACACACACACGCGCACATACTCGCTCACACTCGCACACACTCGCACGCACACACTCGCACACACTCGCATGCACACACTCGCACACACACTCACACACACACACTCGCATACACACTCGCACAAACTCCTACACACACTCGTACACACTCACACACACTAGCACACACACACTCGCACACACTCGCACATACTCGCACACACTCGCATGCACACACTCGCACACACACTCACACACACACTCTCGCATACACACTCGCACAAACTCCTACACACACTCGTACACACTCACACACACTCGCACACACACTTGCACACACTCGCACACACTCGCACATACACACATACACATTCGCACACACTCGCACACACACTCACACACACAGTCCTACACACTCACACACACTCGCAAACACTCGCACACACTCACACACACACTCACTCACACGTACACACTCATGCACACTTGCACACACTCACACACACTAGCACACACTCGTAAGCATACACTCACACTCACTCACACATTTACTCACACGCACACACTCTCGCACACACTCACACACACTCGCGCACACTCGCACACACTCGCACGCCCACACTCGCACACTCTCGCACACATTTGCACACACTCGCACTCACTTGCACCCACTCGCACGCACACACTCGCACACACTCATACATAATCACACAAACTCGCACACACACACTCGCACACACTCGCACACACTCACTCACTCACACTCACTCGCACACACTTGCACACACTCGCACACACTCGCACACACAGTCCTACACACTCACACACACACTCGCAAACACTCACACAAACTCACACACACTCACTCACACGCACACACTTGCGCACACTAGCACACACTCGCACGCCCACACTCACACACATTCGCACTCACTCGCATGCACTCGCACGCACACACTCGCACAAACTCACACACACTCGCACACACTCATACACAATCGCACGCACACACACTCGCACACACTCCCACACTCTCGCACACATTCGCACTCACTCGCACGCACACACTCGCACAAACTCGCATGCACACACTCGCACACACACTAACACATTCACATTCGCATACACACTCGCACACACTCGCATGCACACACTCGCACACACACTCACACACACACACACTCGCATACACACTCGCACACACTCGCACAAACTCCTACACACACTCGTACACACTCACACACACTCGCACACACACTTGCACACACTCGCACACACTCGCACATACACACATACACATTCGCACACACTCGCACACTCACTCGCACACACAGTCCTACACACACACACACACTCGCAAACACTCGCACACACACACACTCACTCACACGTACACACTCGCGCACACTCACACACACTCACGCACACTAGCACACACTCATAAGCATACACTCACACTCACTCACACACTTACTCACACGCACACACTCTCGCACACACTCACACACACTCGCCCACACTCGCACACTCTCGCACACATTTGCACACACGCGCACTCACTCACACCCACTCGCACGCACACACTCGCACACACTCATACACAATCACACAAACTCGCACGCACACACTCGCACACATTCGCACACACTCACACACACTCACTCACTCACACTCACTCGCACACACAGTCCTACACAATCACACACACTCGCACACTCGCACCCACACACAAACTGGCACACACTCAAACACACTCACTCATACACACTCGCACACACTCACTCGCCCACACACACACACACTCGCACACACTCGCACCCAGTCACTCGAGCACACTCGCACACCCTCGCACGCACGCACGCACACACTCGCACACACTCACATGCACACACTCATGCACACACACTCGCGCACACTCGTGCACACTCGCACGCACACATTCACACACATTCGCACTCACTTGCACACACTCGTACGCACACACTGGCACACACTCGCACACACTCGCACACACACACTCGCACATACGCGCTCACACTCGCACACACTCGCACGCACACACTCGCACACACTCGCATGCACACACTCGCACACACACTCACACACACACACTCGCATACACACTCGCACAAACTCCTACACACACTCGTACACACTCACACACACTAGCACACACACACTCGCACACACTCGCACATACTCGCACACACTCGCATGCACACACTCGCACACACACTCACACACACACTCTCGCATACACACTCGCACAAACTCCTACACACACTCGTACACACTCACACACACTCGCACACACACTTGCACACACTCGCACACACTCGCACATACACACATACACATTCGCACACACTCGCACACACACTCACACACACAGTCCTACACACTCACACACACACTCGCAAACACTCGCACACACTCACACACACACTCACTCACACGTACACACTCATGCACACTTGCACACACTCACGCACACTAGCACACACTCGTAAGCATACACTCACACTCACTCACACATTTACTCACACGCACACACTCTCGCACACACTCACACACACTCGCGCACACTCGCACACACTCGCACGCCCACACTCGCACACTCTCGCACACATTTGCACACACTCGCACTCACTTGCACCCACTCGCACGCACACACTCGCACACACTCATACATAATCACACAAACTCGCACACACACACTCGCACACATTCGCACACACTCGCACACACTCACTCACTCACACTCACTCGCACACACTTGCACACACTCGCACACACTCGCACACACAGTCCTACACACTCACACACACACTCGCAAACACTCACACAAACTCACACACACTCACTCACACGCACACACTTGCGCACACTAGCACACACTCGCACGCCCACACTCACACACATTCGCACTCACTCGCACGCACACACTCGCACAAACTCACACACACTCGCACACACTCATACACAATCGCATGCACACACACTCGCACACACACACTCGCACACTAGCACACTCTCGCACACATTCACACTCACTCGCACGCACTCGCACGCGCACACTCGAACACACTCGCACAAACACACACACACTCGCACACACTTATACACAAACGCACACACACACTCGTACACACACTCGCACACACTCGCACACACTCGCACACACTCACTCACACACACTCACACACACTCGCACACACTCACACACACTTGCACACACTCGCACACACTCACACGCACACACACTTGCACACACACTCACACACACTCGCACACACTCACAAGCACACACTCGCACACACACTCGCACACACTCACATACACACTCACACGCACACACTCGCACAAACAGTCGCACACACTCGCACCCACTCACTCGTGCACACTCGCGCACACTCGGGCACATTTGCACACACTCGCACACACTTGCACACTCACACACACACTCGCACACACACTCGCACACAATCGAACACACTCGCACACACTCGCAAACACTCGCACATACAGTCCTACAAACTCACACACACTCACACACACTCACACACTCGCACCCACACACAAACTGGCACACACTCAAACACACTCACTCATACACACTCGCACACAATCACTTGCACACACACACACACTCGCACACACTCGCACCCAGTCACTCGAGCACACTCGCACACCCTCGCACGCACGCACGCACACACTCGCACACACTCACATGCACACACTCACGCACACACACTCGCGCACACTCGTGCACACTCGCACGCACACATTCGCACTCACTTGCACACACTCGTATGCACACACTGGCACACACTCGCACACACACACTCACACATACTCGCTCACACTCGCACACACTCGCACGCACACACTCGCACACACTCGCATGCACACACTCGCACACACACTCACACACACACACTCGCATACACACTCGCACAAACTCCTACACACACTCGTACACACTCACACACACTAGCACACACACACTCGCACACACTCGCACATACTCGCACACACTCGCACACACTCGCATGCACACACTCGCACACACTCACACACACTCTCGCATACACACTCGCACAAACTCCTACACACACTCGTACACACTCACACACACTCGCACACACACTTGCACACACTCGCACACACTCGCACATACACACATACACATTCGCACACACTCGCACACACACTCGCACACAAAGTCCTACACACTCACACACACACTCGCACACACTCACACACACACTCACTCACACGTACACACTCACGCACACTTGCACACACTCACGCACACTAGCACACACTCGTAAGCATACACTCACACTCACTCACACACTTACACGCACACACTCTCGCACACACTCACACACACTCGCGCACACTCGCACACACTCGCACGCCCACACTCGCACACTCTCGCACACATTTGCACACACTCGCATTCACTTGCACCCACTCGCACGCACACACTCGCACACACTCATACACAATCACACAAACTCGCACACACACACTCGCACACATTCGCACACACTCGCACACACTCACTCACTCACACTCACTCGCACACACTTGCACACACTCGCACACACTCGCACACACAGTCCTACACACTCACACACACACTCGCAAACACTCGCACAAACTCACACACACTCACTCACACGCACACACTTGCGCACACTAGCACACACTCGCACGCCCACACTCACACACATTCGCACTCACTCGCATGCACTCGCACGCACACACTCGCACAAACTCACACACACTCGCACACACTCATACACAATCGCACGCACACACACTCGCACACACACACTCGCACACACTCGCACACTCTCGCACACATTCACACTCACTCGCACGCACTCGCACGCGCACACTCGAACACACTCGCACAAACTCACACACACTCACACACACACTCACACACACACACTCGCACACACTCACACACACTTGCACACACTCGCACACACTCACACGCACACACACTCGCACACACACTCGCACACACTCACAAGCACACACTTGCACACACACTCGCACACACTCACACGCACACACTCGCACAAACAGTCGCACACACTCGCACCCACTCACTCGTGCACACTCGCGCACACTCGGGCACATTTGCACACACTCGCACACACTCGCACACTCTCGCACACACACTCGCACACACACTCGCACACACTCGAACACACTCGCACACACTCGCAAACACTCGCACATACAGTCCTACAAACTCACACACACTCACACACACTCACACACTCCACCCACACACAAACTGGCACACACTCAAACACACTCACTCATACACACTCGCACACACTCACTCGCACACACACACACTCGCACACACTCGCACCCAGTCACTCGAGCACACTCGCACACACTCGCACGCACGCACACACTCGCACACACTCACACGCACACAGTCACGCACACACACTCGCGCACACTCGTGCACACTTGCACGCACACATTCGCACACATTCGCACTCACTTGCACACACTCGTGCGCACACACTGGCACACACTGGCACACACTGGCACACACACACTCGCACACACTCGCACACACTTGCACATACTAGCACACACACACTCGCACATATTCGCACACACTCGCACGCACACACTCGCACACACTAGCATGCACACACTCGCACACACACTCACACACACACTCACATACACACTCGCACACACTCGCACAAACTCCTACACACACTCGTACACACACACTCGCACACACACTCGCACACACTCGCACATACACACATACACATTCGCACACACTCGCACACACACTCGCACACACAGTCCTACACACTCACACACACACTCGCAAACACTCGCACACACTCACACACACACTCACTCACACGTACACACTCGCGCACACTCGCACACACTCACGCACACTAGCACACACTCGCATGCACACACTGGCACACACACTAACACACACACTCACATACACACTCGCACACACTCGCACAAACTCCTGCACACACTCACACACTTGCACGCTCACACTCGCACACACTCACACACACACTTGCACACACTTGCACACACACACTCGCACACAATCACACACACACTCGCAGACACTCGCACACACTCACTCATGCACACACTCACACACACTCGCCCACACTCGCACACACAGTCCTACACACTCACACACACACTCGCAAACACTCACACACACACTCACTCACACGTACACACTCGCACACACTCGCACGCCCACACTCTCACACTCTCGCACACATTTGCACACACTCGCACTCACTCGCACGCACTCGCACACACACTCACACACACACTCGCACAAACTCATACACAATCGCACACACTCACTCGCACACACTTGCACACACTCGCACACACTCGCACACACTTGCACACACTTGCACACACTCGCACACACTCGCACACACTCGCACACACTCACACGCACACACTCGCACACACTCGCACACACTTGAATGCACACATTCGCACGCACTCGCACACACAAACACAAACTGGCACACACTCAAACACACTCACTCATACACACTCGCACACACTCACTCGCACACACACACACACACTCGCACACACTCACACACACTCGCGCACACTCGTGCACACTCGCACGCACACATTCGCACTCACTTGCACACATTCGTACGCAAACACTGGCACACACTGGCACACACTCGCACACACACACTCGCACACACTCGCACACACTTGCACACACTAGCACACACACACTCGCACACACTCGCACATACTCGCACACACTCAAACACACTTGCACGCACACACTCGCATGCACACACTCGCACACACTCACACACACTCGCACACACACTCGTACACACTCGCACATACACACATACACATTCGCACACACTCGCACACACACTCGCACACACAGTCCTACACACTCACACACACACTCGCAAACACTCGCACACACTCACACACACACTCACTCACACGTACACACTCGCGCACACTCGCACACACTCACGCACACTAGCACACACTCGTAAGCATACACTCACACTCACTCACACACTTACTCACATGCACACACTCTCGCACACACTCACACACACTCGCGCACACTCGCACACACTCGCACGCCCACACTCGCACACTCTCGCACACATTTGCACACACTCGCACACATTCGCACCCACTCGCACACACTCACACACACAGTCCTACACACTCGCACACACTCGCAAACACTCGCACAAACTCACACACACTCACTCACACGCACACACTTGCACACACTAGCACACACTTGCACACCCACACTTGCACACATTCACACTCACTCGCACGCACTCGCACGCACACACTCGCACACACTCGCACTCACTCGCACCCACTCGCATGCACACACTCGCACACACTCATACACAATCACACAAACTCGCACACACACACTCGCACACATTCGCACACACTCGCACACACTCACTCACTCACACTCACTCGCACACACTTGCACACACTCGCACACACTCGCACACACAGTCCTACACACTCACACACACACTCGCAAACACTCGCACAAACTCACACACACTCACTCACACGCACACACTTGCGCACACTAGCACACACTCGCACGCCCACACTCGCACACATTCGCACTCACTCGCACGCACTCGCACGCACACACTCGCAAAAAACTCACACACACTCGCACACACTCATACACAATCGCACGCACACACACTCGCACACACACACTCGCACACACTCGCACACTCTCGCACACATTCGCACTCACTCGCACGCACTCGCACGCACACACTCGCACACACTCGCATGCACACACTCGCACACACAAACACACACACTCGCATACACACTCGCACACACTCGCATGCACACACTCGCACACACACTCACACACACACACTCGCATACACACTCGCACACACTCGCACAAACTCCTACACACACTCGTACACACTCACACACACACTTGCACACACTCGCACATACACACATACACATTCGCACACACTCGCACACTCACTCGCACACACAGTCCTACACACTCACACACACACTCGCAAACACTCGCACACACACACACTCACTCACACGTACACACTCGCGCACACTCGCACACACTCATGCACACTAGCACACACTCGTAAGCATACACTCACACTCACTCACACACTTACTCACACTCACACACTCTCACACACACTCACACACACTCGCCCACACTCGCACGCCCACACTCGCACACTCTCGCACACATTTGCACACACTCGCACTCACTCACACCCACTCGCACGCACACACTCGCACACACTCATACACAATCACACAAACTCGCACACACACACTCGCACACATTCGCACACACTCGCACACACTCACTCACACTCACTCGCACACACTTGCACACACTCGCACACACTCGCACACACAGTCCTACACACTCACACACACACTCGCAAACACTCGCACAAACTCACACACACTCACTCACATGCACACACTTGCGCACACTAGCACACACTCGCACGCCCACACTCGCACACATTCGCACTCACTCGCACGCACTCGCACGCACACACTCGCACAAACTCACACACACTCGCACACACTCATACACAATCGCACGCACACACACTCGCACACACTCGCACACTCTCGCACACATTCGCACTCACTCGCACGCACACACTCGCACAAATTCGCATGCACACACTCGCACACACACTAACACACACACATTCGCATACACACTCGCACACACTCGCATGCACACACTCGCACACACACACACTCGCATACACACTCGCACACACTCGCACAAACTCCTACACACACTCGTACACACTCACACACACTCGCACACACACTTGCACACACTCGCACACACTCGCACATACACACATACACATTCGCACACACTCGCACACTCACTCGCGCACACAGTCCTACACACTCACACACACACTCGCAAACACTCGCACACACACACACTCACTCACACGTACACACTCGTGCACACTCACACACACTCACGCACACTAGCACACACTCGTAAGCATACACTCACACTCACTCACACACTTACTCACACGCACACACTCTCGCACACACTCACACACACTCGCGCACACTCGCACGCCCACACTCGCACACTCTCGCACACATTTGCACACACTCGCACTCACTCACACCCACTCGCACGCACACACTCGCACACACTCATACACAATCACACAAACTCGCAAACACACACTCGCACACATTCGTACACACTCACACACACTCACTCACACTCACTCGCACACACAGTCCTACACACTCACACACTCGCAAACACTCACACAAACTCACACACACTCACTCACACGCACACACTTGCACACACTAGCACACACTTGCACGCCCACACTTGCACACATTCGCACTCACTCGCACGCACTCGCACGCACACACTCGCACACACTCGCACAAACTCACACACACTCGCACACACTCATACACAATCGCACAAACTCACACACACTCGCACACACTCACACACTCGCACCCACTCACTTGTGCACACTCGCACACATTCGCACTCACTCGCATGCACTCGCAAGCACACACTCGCACAAACTCACACACACTCGCACACACTCATACACAATCGCACGCACACACACTCGCACACACACTCGCACACACTCGCACACTCTAGCACACATTCACACTCACTCGCACGCACTCGCACAAACTCACACACACTCGCACACACCTATACACAATCGCAAACACACTCGTACACACACTCGCACACACTCGCACACACTCACTCACACACACTCACACACACACACTCGCACACACTCACACACACTCGCACACACTCACATGCACACACACTCACACACACTCACACACACTCACAAGCACACACTCGCACAGACACTCGCTCACACTCACAAGCACACACTCACACGCACACACTTGCACACACTCACACACACTTGCACACACTCACACACACTCACACGCACACACACTCGCACACACACTCACACACACTCGCACACACTCACAAACACACACTCGCACACACACTCGCACACACTCACACGCACACACTCACACGCACACACTCGCACAAACAGTCGCACACACTCGCACCCACTCACTCGTGCACACTCGCACACACTCGGGCACATTTGCACACACTCGCACACACTCGCACACTCTCGCGCACACACTCGCACACACACTCGCACACACTCGAACACACTCGCACACACTCGCAAACACTCGCACATACAGTCCTACAAACTCACACACACTCACACACACTCACACACTCCACCCACACACAAACTGGCACACACTCAAACACACTCACTCATACACATTCGCACACACTCACTCGCACACACACACTCGCACACACTCGCACCCAGTCACTCGAGCACACTCGCACACACACACTCGCACACATTCGCACACACTCACACACACTCACTCACTCACACTCACTCGCACACACAGTCCTACACAATCACACACACTCGCACACTCGCACCCACACACAAACTGGCACACACTCAAACACACTCACTCATACACACTCGCACACACTCACTCGCCCACACACACACACACTCGCACACACTCGCACCCAGTCACTCGAGCACACTCGCACACCCTCGCACGCACACACTCTCACACACTCGCACAAACTCACACACACTCGCACACACTTATACACAATCGGACACACACACTCACTCACTCACACTCACTCGCACACACTTGCACACACTCGCACACACTCGCACACACAGTCCTACACACTCACACACCCTCGCAAACACTCGCACAAACTCACACACACTCACTCACACGCACACACTTGCACACACTAGCACACACTCGCACGCCCACACTTGCACACACTCACTCGCACGCACTCGCACTCTCTCGCACACATTCGTACTCACTCGCACGCACACACTCGCACAAACTCGCATGCACACACTCGCACACACACTAACACACACACATTCGCATACACACTCTCGCACACACTCGCATGCACACACTCGCACACACACTCACACACACTCGCATACACACTCGCACACTCGCACAAACTCCTACACACACTCGTACACACTCACACACACTCGCACACACACTTGCACACACTCGCACACACTCGCACATACACACATACACATTCGCACACACTCGCACACTCACTCGCACACACAGTCCTACACACACACACACACTCGCAAACACTCGCACACACACACACTCACTCACACGTACACACTCGCGCACACTCACACACACTCACGCACACTAGCACACACTCATAAGCATACACTCACACTCACTCACACACTTACTCACACGCACACACTCTCGCACACACTCACACACACTCGCCCACACTCGCACACTCTCGCACACATTTGCACACACGCGCACTCACTCACACCCACTCGCACGCACACACTCGCACACACTCATACACAATCACACAAACTCGCACACACACACTCGCACACATTCGCACACACTCACACACACTCACTCACTCACACTCACTCGCACACACAGTCCTACACAATCACACACACTCGCACACTCGCACCCACACACAAACTGGCACACACTCAAACACACTCACTCATACACACTCGCACACACTCACTCGCCCACACACACACACACTCGCACACACTCGCACCCAGTCACTCGAGCACACTCGCACACCCTCGCACGCACGCACGCACACACTAGCACACACTCGCACGCCCACACTTGCACACACTCACTCGCACGCACTCGCACTCTCTCGCACACATTCGTACTCACTCGCACGCACACACTCGCACAAACTCGCATGCACACACTCGCACACACACTAACACACACACATTCGCATACACACTCTCGCACACACTCGCATGCACACACTCGCACACACACTCACACACACTCGCATACACACTCGCACACTCGCACAAACTCCTACACACACTCGTACACACTCACACACACTCGCACACACACTTGCACACACTCGCACACACTCGCACATACACACATACACATTCGCACACACTCGCACACTCACTCGCACACACAGTCCTACACACACACACACACTCGCAAACACTCGCACACACACACACTCACTCACACGTACACACTCGCGCACACTCACACACACTCACGCACACTAGCACACACTCATAAGCATACACTCACA
Source organism: Phyllobates terribilis (assembly GCF_046119375.1). Classification (NCBI taxonomy): domain Eukaryota; kingdom Metazoa; phylum Chordata; class Amphibia; order Anura; family Dendrobatidae; genus Phyllobates; species Phyllobates terribilis. The sequence goes on from NW_027362853.1 coordinate 5,928,995, forward strand.
CTCACTCACACACTTACTCACACGCACACACTCTCGCACACACTCACACACACTCGCCCACACTCGCACACTCTCGCACACATTTGCACACACGCGCACTCACTCACACCCACTCGCACGCACACACTCGCACACACTCATACACAATCACACAAACTCGCACACACACACTCGCACACATTCGCACACACTCACACACACTCACTCACTCACACTCACTCGCACACACAGTCCTACACAATCACACACACTCGCACACTCGCACCCACACACAAACTGGCACACACTCAAACACACTCACTCATACACACTCGCACACACTCACTCGCCCACACACACACACACTCGCACACACTCGCACCCAGTCACTCGAGCACACTCGCACACCCTCGCACGCACGCACGCACACACTCGCACACACTCACATGCACACACTCATGCACACACACTCGCGCACACTCGTGCACACTCGCACGCACACATTCACACACATTCGCACTCACTTGCACACACTCGTACGCACACACTGGCACACACTCGCACACACTCGCACACACACACTCGCACATACTCGCTCACACTCGCACACACTCGCACGCACACACTCGCACACACTCGCATGCACACACTCGCACACACACTCACACACACACACACTCGCATACACACTCGCACACACTTGCACAAACTCCTACACACACTCGTACACACTCACACACACTCGCAGACACACTTGCACACACTCGCACACACTCGCACATACACACATACACATTCGCACACACTCGCAGACTCACTCGCACACACAGTCCTACACACTCAAACACACTCGCAAACACTCACACAAACTCACACACACTCACTCACACGCACACACTTGCACACACTAGCACACACTTGCACGCCCACACTTGCACACATTCGCACTCACTCGCACGCACTCGCACGCACACACTCGCACACACTCGCACAAACTCACACACACTCGCACACACTCATACACAATCGCACAAACTCACACACACTCGTACACACTCACACACTCGCACCCACTCACTCGTGCACACTCGCACACATTCGCACTCACTCGCACGCACACACTCGCACAAACTCACACACACTCACACACTCATACACAATCGCACGCACACACTCGCACACACTCGAACACACTCACACACACTCACAAACAATCGCACATACAGTCCTACAAACTCACACACACTCACACACACTCACACACTCGCACCCACACACAAACTGGCACACACTCAAACACACTCACTCATACACACTCGCACACACTCACTCGCACACACACACACTCGCACACACTCGCACCTAGTCACTTGAGCACACTCGCACACACTCGCACGCACGCACACGCACAAACTCACACACACTCGCACACACTCATACACAATCGCATGCACACACACTCGCACACACACACTCGCACACTAGCACACTCTCGCACACATTCACACTCACTCGCACGCACTCGCACGCGCACACTCGAACACACTCGCACAAACACACACACACTCGCACACACTTATACACAAACGCACACACACTCGTACACACACTCGCACACACTCGCACACACTCGCACACACTCACTCACACACACTCACACACACTCGCACACACTCACACACACTTGCACACACTCGCACACACTCACACGCACACACACTTGCACACACACTCACACACACTCGCACACACTCACAAGCACACACTCGCACACACACTCGCACACACTCACACACACACTCACACGCACACACTCGCACAAACAGTCGCACACACTCGCACCCACTCACTCGTGCACACTCGCGCACACTCGGGCACATTTGCACACACTCGCACACACTCGCACACTCTCACACACACACTCGCACACACACTCGCACACACTCGAACACACTCGCACACACTCGCAAACACTCGCACATACAGTCCTACAAACTCACACACACTCACACACACTCACACACTCGCACCCACACACAAACTGGCACACACTCAAACACACTCACTCATACACACTCGCACACAATCACTCGCACACACACACACACTCGCACACACTCGCACCCAGTCACTCGAGCACACTCGCACACCCTCGCACGCACGCACGCACACACTCGCACACACTCACATGCACACACTCACGCACACACACTCGCGCACACTCGTGCACACTCGCACGCACACATTCACACATTCGCACTCACTTGCACACACTCGTACGCACACACTGGCACACACTCGCACACACACACTCACACATACTCGCTCACACTCGCACACACTCGCACGCACACACTCGCACACACTCGCATGCACACACTCGCACACACACTCACACACACACACTCGCATACACACTCGCACAAACTCCTACACACACTCGTACACACTCACACACACTAGCACACACACACTCGCACACACTCGCACATACTCGCACACACTCGCACACACTCGCATGCACACACTCGCACACACTCACACACACTCTCGCATACACACTCGCACAAACTCCTACACACACTCGTACACACTCACACACACTCGCACACACACTTGCACACACTCGCACACACTCGCACATACACACATACACATTCGCACACACTCGCACACACACTCGCACACAAAGTCCTACACACTCACACACACACTCGCACACACTCACACACACACTCACTCACACGTACACACTCACGCACACTTGCACACACTCACGCACACTAGCACACACTCGTAAGCATACACTCACACTCACTCACACACTTACACGCACACACTCTCGCACACACTCACACACACTCGCGCACACTCGCACACACTCGCACGCCCACACTCGCACACTCTCGCACACATTTGCACACACTCGCATTCACTTGCACCCACTCGCACGCACACACTCGCACACACTCATACACAATCACACAAACTCGCACACACACACTCGCACACATTCGCACACACTCGCACACACTCACTCACTCACACTCACTCGCACACACTTGCACACACTCGCACACACTCGCACACACAGTCCTACACACTCACACACACACTCGCAAACACTCGCACAAACTCACACACACTCACTCACACGCACACACTTGCGCACACTAGCACACACTCGCACGCCCACACTCACACACATTCGCACTCACTCGCATGCACTCGCACGCACACACTCGCACAAACTCACACACACTCGCACACACTCATACACAATCGCACGCACACACACTCGCACACACTCGCACACTCTCGCACACATTCACACTCACTCGCACGCACTCGCACGCGCACACTCGAACACACTCGCACAAACTCACACACTCGTACACACACTCGCACACACTCACACACACTCACACACACACTCACACACACACACTCGCACACACTCACACACACTTGCACACACTCGCACACACTCACACGCACACACACTCGCACACACACTCGCACACACTCACAAGCACACACTTGCACACACACTCGCACACACTCACACGCACACACTCGCACAAACAGTCGCACACACTCGCACCCACTCACTCGTGCACACTCGCGCACACTCGGGCACATTTGCACACACTCGCACACACTCGCACACTCTCGCACACACACTCGCACACACACTCGCACACACTCGAACACACTCGCAAACACTCGCACATACAGTCCTACAAACTCACACACACTCACACACTCCACCCACACACAAACTGGCACACACTCAAACACACTCACTCATACACACTCGCACACACTCACTCGCACACACACACACTCGCACACACTCGCACCCAGTCACTCGAGCACACTCGCACACACTCGCACGCACGCACACACTCGCACACACTCACACGCACACAGTCACGCACACACACTCGCGCACACTCGTGCACACTTGCACGCACACATTCGCACACATTCGCACTCACTTGCACACACTCGTGCGCACACACTGGCACACACTGGCACACACTGGCACACACACACTCGCACACACTCGCACACACTTGCACATACTAGCACACACACACTCGCACATATTCGCACACACTCGCACGCACACACTCGCACACACTCGCATGCACACACTCGCACACACACTCTCACACACACTCACATACACACTCGCACACACTCGCACAAACTCCTACACACACTCGTACACACACACTCGCACACACACTCGCACACACTCGCACACACTCGCACATACACACATACACATTCGCACACACTCGCACACACACTCGCACACACAGTCCTACACACTCACACACACACTCGCAAACACTCGCACACACTCACACACACACTCACTCACACGTACACACTCGCGCACACTCGCACACACTCACATACACACTCGCACACACTCGCACACACTCACACACTCTCGCACACATTCGCACTCACTCGCACGCACACACTCTCACAATCTCGCACAAACTCACACACACTCGCACACACTTATACACAATCGCACACACACACTCACTCACTCACACTCACTCGCACACACTTGCACACACTTGCACACACTCGCACACACAGTCCTACACACTCACACACACTCGCAAACACTCGCACAAACTCACACACACTCACATGCACACACTCGCACACACTCGCACACACAGTCCTACACACTCACACACACTCGCAAACACTCGCACAAACTCACACACACTCACTCACACGCACACACTTGCACACACTAGCACACACTCGCACGCCCACACTTGCACACACTCACACTCATTCGCACGCACTCGCACGCACACACTCGCACACACTCGCACATACTCGCACACACTTGCACACACTCGCACACACTCGCATGCACAAACTCGCACACACACTCACAAACACACACTCGCATACACACTCGCACAAACTCCTACACACACTCGTACACACTCACACACACTCGCACACACACTTGCACACACTCACACACACTTGCACATACACACATACACATTCGCACACACTCGCACACACACTCGCACACACAGTCCTACACACACACTCGCAAACACTCGCACACACTCACACACACACTCACTCACACGTACACACTCGCACACACTCGCACACACTCACGCACACTAGCACACACTCATAAGCATACACTCACACTCACTCACACGAACACACTCTCGCACACACTCGCGCACACTCGCACACACTCGCACGCCCACACTCGCACACTCTCGCACACATTTGCACACACTCACACTCACTCACACCCACTCACACGCACACACTCGCACACACTCATACACAATCACACAAACTCGCACACACACACTCGCACACATTCGCACACACTCGCACACACTCACTCACACTCACTCGCACACACTTGCACACACTCGCACACACTCGCACACACAGTCCTACACACTCACACACACTCGCAAACACTCGCACAAACTCACACACACTCACTCACACGCACATACTTGCACACACTAGCACACACTCGCACGCCCACACTTGCACACATTCGCACTCACTCGCACGCACTCGCACGCACACACTCGCACACACTTGCACAAACTCACACACACTCGCACACACTCATACTCAATCGCACAATCGCACAAACTCACACACACTCGCACACACTCACACACTCGCACCCACTCACTCGTGCACACTCGCACACATTCGCACTCACTCGCACGCACTCGCACGCACACACTCGCACAAACTCACACACACTCGCACACACTCATACACAATCGCACGCACACACACTCGCACACACACACTCACACACACTCGCACACTCTCGCACACATACGCACTCACTCGCACACACTCGCACGCACACACTCTCACACACTCGCACAAACTCACACACACTCGCACACACTTATACACAATCGGACACACACACTCACTCACTCACACTCACTCGCACACACTTGCACACACTCGCACACACTCGCACACACAGTCCTACACACTCACACACCCTCGCAAACACTCGCACAAACTCACACACACTCACTCACACGCACACACTTGCACACACTAGCACACACTCGCACGCCCACACTTGCACACACTCACTCGCACGCACTCGCACTCTCTCGCACACATTCGTACTCACTCGCACACACACACTCGCACAAACTCGCATGCACACACTCGCACACACACTAACACACACACATTCGCATACACACTCTCGTACACACTCACATGCACACACTCGCACACACTCGCATACACACTCGCACACACTCGCACAAACTCCTACACACACTCGTACACACTCACACACACTCGCACACACACTTGCACACACTCGCACACACTCGCACATACACACATACACATTCGCACACACTCGCACACTCACTCGCACACACAGTCCTACACACACACACACACTCGCAAACACTCGCACACACACACACTCACTCACACGTACACACTCGCGCACACTCACACACACTCACGCACACTAGCACACACTCATAAGCATACACTCACACTCACTCACACACTTACTCACACGCACACACTCTCGCACACACTCACACACACTCGCCCACACTCGCACACTCTCGCACACATTTGCACACACGCGCACTCACTCACACCCACTCGCACGCACACACTCGCACACACTCATACACAATCACACAAACTCGCACACACACACTCGCACACATTCGCACACACTCACACACACTCACTCACTCACACTCACTCGCACACACAGTCCTACACAATCACACACACTCGCACACTCGCACCCACACACAAACTGGCACACACTCAAACACACTCACTCATACACACTCGCACACACTCACTCGCCCACACACACACACACTCGCACACACTCGCACCCAGTCACTCGAGCACACTCGCACACCCTCGCACGCACGCACGCACACACTCGCACACACTCACATGCACACACTCATGCACACACACTCGCGCACACTCGTGCACACTCGCACGCACACATTCACACACATTCGCACTCACTTGCACACACTCGTACGCACACACTGGCACACACTCGCACACACTCGCACACACACACTCGCACATACTCGCTCACACTCGCACACACTCGCACGCACACACTCGCACACACTCGCATGCACACACTCGCACACACACACACACACTCGCATACACACTCGCACACACTTGCACAAACTCCTACACACACTCGTACACACTCACACACACTCGCAGACACACTTGCACACACTCGCACACACTCGCACATACACACATACACATTCGCACACACTCGCAGACTCACTCGCACACACAGTCCTACACACTCAAACACACTCGCAAACACTCACACAAACTCACACACACTCACTCACACGCACACACTTGCACACACTAGCACACACTTGCACGCCCACACTTGCACACATTCGCACTCACTCGCACGCACTCGCACGCACACACTCGCACACACTCGCACAAACTCACACACACTCGCACACACTCATACACAATCGCACAAACTCACACACACTCGTACACACTCACACACTCGCACCCACTCACTCGTGCACACTCGCACACATTCGCACTCACTCGCACACACTCGCACGCACACACTCGCACAAACTCACACACACTCGCACACACTCATACACAATCGCACGCACACACACTCGCACACACACACTCGCACACACTCGCACACTCTCGCACACATTCACACTCACTCGCACGCACTCGCACGCACACACTCGCACCCACTCGCACAAACTCACACACACTCGCACACACTTATACACAATCGCACACACACACTCGTACACACACTCGCACACACTCGCACACACTCGCTCACACACACTCACACACACACTCGCACAGACTCACACACACTCGCACACACTCACATGCACACACACTCGCACACACACTCACACACACTCGCACACACTCACAAGCACACACTCGCACAGACACTCGCTCACACTCACAAGCACACACTCACACGCACACACTCGCACATACACTCGCACACACTCGCATCCACTCACTCGTGCACACTCGCGCACACGCGGGCACATTTGCACACACTCGCACACTCTCGCACACACACTCGCACACACACTCGCACACACTCGAACACACTCACACACACTCACAAACAATCGCACATACAGTCCTACAAACTCACACACACTCACACACACTCACACACTCGCACCCACACACAAACTGGCACACACTCAAACACACTCACTCATACACACTCGCACACACTCACTCGCACACACACACACTCGCACACACTCGCACCTAGTCACTCGAGCACACTCGCACACACTCGCACGCACGCACACACTCGCACCCACTCACACGCACACACTCACGCACACACACTCGCGCACACTCGTGCACACTCGCACGCACACATTCGCACACATTCGCACACATTCGCACTCACTTGCACACACTCGTACGCACACACTGGCACACAATGGCACACACTGGCACACACACACTCGCACACACTCGCACACACTTGCACACACTAGCACACACACACTCGCACATACTCGCACACACTCGCACACACTCGCACGCACACACTCGCACACACTCGCATGCACACACTCGCACACACACTCACACACACACACTCACATACACACTCGCACACACTCGCACAAACTCCTACACACACACGTACACACTCACACACACTCGCACACACACTCGCACACACTCGCACACACTCGCACATACACACATACACATTCACACACACTCGCACACACACTCGCACACACAGTCCTACACACTCACACACACTCGCAAACACTCGCACACACTCACACACACACTCACTCACACGTACACACTTGCGCACACTCACGCACACTAGCACACACTCGTAAGCATACACTCACACTCACTCACACACTTACTCACACGCACACACTCTCGCACACACTCGCGCACACTCGCACACTCTCGCACACATTTGCACACACTCGCACTCACTCGCACCCACTCGCACGCACACACTCGCACACACTCATACACAATCACACAAACTCGCACACACACACTCGCACACATTCGCACACACTCGCACACACACACTCACACTCACTCGCACACACTTGCACACACTCGCACACACTCGCACACACAGTCCTACACACTCACACACACACTCGCAAACACTCGCACAAACTCACACACACTCACTCACATGCACACACTTGCGCACACTAGCACACACTCGCACGCCCACACTCGCACACATTCGCACTCAGTCGCACGCACTCGCACGCACACACTCGCACACACTCGCACAAACTCACACACACTCGCACACACTCATACACAATCGCACGCACACACACCCGTACACACTCGCACACATTTGCACTCACTCGCACGCACTCGCATGCACACACTCGCACAAACTCACACACACTTATACACAATCGCACACACACACTCTAACACACACAGGCACACACTCGCACACACTCACTCACACACACTCGCACACACTCACACACACTTGCACACACTCGCACACACTCACATGCACACACACTCACACACACACTCACACACACTCGCACACACTCACAAGCACAAACTCGCACACACACTCGCACACACTCACACGCACACACTCACACGCACACACTCGCACACACACTCGCACACACTCGCACCCACTCACTCGTGCACACTCGCGCACACTCGGGCACATTTGAACACACTCGCACACACTCGCACACTCTCGCACACACACTCGCACACACTCGCACACACTCGAACACACTCGCACACACTCGCAAACACTCGCACATACAGTCCTACAAACTCACACACACTCACACACACTCACACACTCCACCCACACACAAACTGGCACACACTCAAACACACTCACTCACACACACTCACACGCACACACTCGCACACACTCACACACACTTGCACACACTCGCACACACTCACACGCACACACACTCGCACACACACTCACACACACCCGCACACACTCACAAGCACACACTCGCACACACACTCGCACACACTCACACGCACACACTCACACGCACACACTCGTACAAACAGTCGCACACACTCGCACCCACTCACTCGTGCACACTCGCGCACACTCGGGCACATTTGCACACACTCGCACACTCTCGCACACACACTCGCACACACTCGAACACACTCGCACACACTCGCAAACACTCGCACATACAGTCCTACAAACTCACACACACTCACACACACTCACACACTCCACCCACACACAAACTGGCACACACTCAAACACACTCACTCATACACACTCGCACACACTCACTCGCACACACACACACTCGCACACACTCACACCCAGTCACTCGAGCACACTCGCACACACTCGCACGCACGCACACACTCGCACACACTCACACGCACACACTCACGCACACACACTCACGCACACTCGTGCACACTCGCACGCACACATTCGCACACATTCGCACTCACTTGCACACACTCGTGCGCACACACTGGCACACACTGGCACACACTGGCACACACACACTTGCACACACTCGCACACACTTGCACACACTAGCACACACACTCTCGCACATATTCACACACACTCGCACGCACACACTCGCACACACTCGCACACTCTCGCACACACACTCGCACACACACTCGCACACACTCGAGCACACTCGCACACACTCGCAAACACTCGCACATACAGTCCTACAAACTCACACACACTCACACACACTCACACACTCCACCCACACACAAACTGGCACACACTCAAACACACTCACTCATACACACTCGCACACACTCACTCGCACACACACACACTCGCACACACTCGCACCCAGTCACTCGAGCACACTCGCACACACTCGCACGCACGCACGCACACACTCGCACACACTCACACGCACACACACTCACGCACACTCATGCACACTCGCACGCACACATTCGCACACATTCGCACTCACTTGCACACACTCGTGCGCACACACTGGCAAACACTGGCACACACTGGCACACACACACTCGCACACACTCGCACACACTTGCACACACTAGCACACACACACTCGCACATATTCGCACACACTCACACGCACACACTCGCACACACTCGCATGCACACACTCGCACACACACTCACACACACACTCACATACACACTCGCACAAACTCCTACACACACTCATGCACACACACACTCGCACACACACTCGCACACACTTGCACACACTCGCACATACACACATACACATTCGCACACACACTCGCACACACAGTCCTACACACTCACACACACACTCGCAAACACTCACACACACTCACACACACACTCACTCACACGTACACACTCGCACACACTCACGCACACTAGCACACACTCGCATGCACACACTGGCACACACACTAACACACACACTCACATACACACTCGCACACACTCGCACAAACTCCTACACACACTCGCACACACTCACACACACACTCGCACGCTCACACTCGCACACACTCACACACACTTGCACACACACACTCGCACACAATCACACACACACTCGCAGACACTCGCACACACTCACTCATGCACACACTCACACACACTCGCCCACACTCGCACACACAGTCCTACACACTCACACACACACTCGCACACACTCACACACACGCACACACACGCACACACACTCACGCACACACTCGCACACACTCACACACACTTGCATGCACACATTCGCACGCACTCGCACACACAAACACAAACTGGCACACACTCAAACACACTCACTCATACACACTCGCACACACTCACTCGCACACACACTCGCACACACTCACACACTCACACACACACACTCACGCACACACACTCGCGCACACTCGCACGCACACTCACTCACACGTACACACTCGCGCACACTCACACACACTCACGCACACTAGCACACACTCGTAAGCATACACTCACACTCACTCACACACTTACTCACACGCACACACTCTCGCACACACTCACACACACTCGCGCACACTCGCACGCCCACACTCGCACACTCTCGCATACATTTGCACACACTCGCACACTCTCGCACCCACTCGCATGCACACACTCGCACACACTCATACACAATCAAACAAACTCGCACACACACACTCGCACACATTCGCACAAACTCGCACACACTCACTCACACTCACTCGCACACACTTGCACACACTCACACACACTTGCACACACAGTTCTACACACTCACACACACACTCGCAAACACTCGCACAAACTCACACACACTCACTCACACACACACACTTGCGCACACTAGCACACACTCGCACGCCCACACTCGCACACATTCGCACTCACTCGCACGCACTCGCACGCACACACTCGCACAAACTCACACACTCACACACACTCATACACAATCGCACACACACACACTCGCACACTCTCGCACACATTCGCACTCACTCGCACGCACACACTCGCACAAACTCGCATGCACACACTCGCACACACTCGTGCACACTTGCACGCACACATTCGCACACATTCGCACTCACTTGCACACACTCGTGCGTACACACTGGCACACACTGGCACACACTGGCACACACACACTCGCACACACTCGCACACACTTACACACACTAGCACACACACACTCGCACATATTCGCACACACTCGCACGCACACACTCGCACACACTCGCATGCACACACTCGCACACACACTCACACACACACTCACATACACACTCGCACACACTCGCACAAACTCCTACACACACTCGTACACACACACACTCGCACACACACTCGCACACACTCGCACATACACACATACACATTCGCACACACTCGCACACACACTCGCACACACAGTCCTACACACTCACACACACACTCGCACACACTCACACACACACTCACTCACACGTACACACTCGCGCACACTCGCACACACTCACGCACACTAGCACACACTCACATGCACACACTGGCACACACACTAACACACACACTCACATACAAACTCGCACACACTCGCACAAACTCCTACACACACTCGCACACACTCACACACACACTCGCACGCTCACACTCGCACACACTCACACACACACTTGCACACACACACTCGCACACAATCACACACACACTCGCAGACACTCGCACACACTCACTCATGCACACACTCACACACACTCGCCCACACTCGCACACACAGTCCTACACACTCACACACACTCGCAAACACTCGCAAACACTCACACACACACTCACTCATACGTACACACTCGCGCACACTCGCACGCCCACACTCTCACACTCTCGCACACATTTGCACACACTCGCACTCACTCGCACACACTCGCACGCACACACTCGCACACACTCGCACACACTTGCACACACTTGCACACGCTTGCACACACTCGCACACACTCGCACACACTCACACACACGCACACACACGCACACACACTCACGCACACACTCGCACACACTCGCACACACTTGCATGCACACATTCGCACGCACTCGCACACACAAACACAAACTGGCACACACTCAAACACACTCACTCATACACACTCGCACACACTCACGCACACACACACACTCGCACACACTCACACACACACTCGCGCACACTCGTGCACACTCGCACGCACACATTCGCACACATTCGCACTCACTTGCACACACTCGTAAGCAAACACTGGCACACACTGGCACACACTCGCACACACACACTCGCACAAACTCGCACACACTTGCACACACTAGCACACACACACTCGCACACACTCACACATACTCGCACACACTCACACACACTTGCACGCACACACTCGCATGCACACACTCGCACACACTCACACACACTCGCATACACACTCGCACACGCTCACACAAACTCCTACACACTCGTACTCACGCACACACACTCGCACACACTCGCACATACACACATACACATTCGCACACACTCGCACACACACTCGCACACACAGTCCTACACACACACACTCGCAAACACTCGCACACACTCACACACACTCACTCACACGTACACACTCGCGCACACTCGCACACACTCACACACACTAGCACACACTCGTAAGCATACACTCAAACTCACTCACACACTTACTCACATGCACACACTCTCGCACACACTCACAAACACTCGCGCACACTCGCACACACTCGCACGCCCACACTCGCACACATTTGCACACACTCGCACTCACTCACACCCACTCGCATGCACACACTCGCACACACTCATACACAATCACACAAACTCGCACACACACATTCGCACACACTCGCACACACTCACTCACTCACACTCACTCGCACACACTTGCACACACTCGCACACACTCGCACACACAGTCCTACACACTCACACACACACTCGCAAACACTCACACAAACTCACACACACTCACTCACACGCAAACACTTGCGCACACTAGCACACACTCGCACGCCCACACTCGCACACATTCGCACTCACTTGCACGCACTCGCACGCACACACTCGCAAAAAACTCACACACACTCGCACACACTCATACACAATCGCACGCACACACACACTCGCACACACTCGCACACTCTCGCACTCACTCGCACGCACACACTCGCACACACTCGCATGCACACACTCGCACACACAAACACACACACACTCGCATACACACTCGCACACACTCAAATGCACACACTCGCACACACACTCACACACACACACTCGCATACACACTCGCACACACTCGCACAAACTCCTACACACACTCGTACACACTCACACACACTCGCACACACACTTGCACACACTCGCACACACTCGCACATACACACATACACATTCGCACACACTCGCACACTCACTCGCACACACAGTCCTACACACTCACACACACACTCACAAACACTCGCACACACACACTCACTCACACGTACACACTCGCGCACACTCGCACACACTCACGCACACTAGCACACACTCGTAAGCATACACTCACACTCACTCACACACTTACTCACACTCACACTCTCGCACACACTCACACACACTCGCCCACACTCGCACACACTCACACGCCCACACTCGCACACTCTCGCACACATTTGCACACACTCGCACTCACTCACACCCACTCACACGCACACACTCGCAAACACTCATACACAATCACACAAACTCGCACACACACACTCGCACACATTCGCACACACTCGCACACACTCACTCACACTCACTTGCACACACTTGCACACACTCGCACACACTCGCACACACAGTCCTACACACTCACACACACACACTCACAAACACTCGCACAAACTCACACACACTCACTCACACGCACACACTTGCGCACACTAGCACACACTCGCACACCCACACTCGCACACATTCGCACTCACTCGCACGCACTCGCACGCACACACTCGCACAAACTCACACACACTCGCACACACTCATACACAATCGCATGCACACACACTCGCACACACTCGCACACTCTCGCACACATTAGCACTCACTCGCACGCACACACTCGCACAAACTCGCATGCACACACTCGCACACACACTAACACACACACATTCGCATACACACTCGCACACACTCGCATGCACACACTCGCACACACACTCACACACACACACTCGCATACACACTCACACACACTCGCACAAACTCCTACACACACTCGTACACACTCACACACACTCGCACACACACTTGCACACACTCGCACACACTCGCACATACACACATACACATTCGCACACACTCGCACACTCACTCGCACACACAGTCCTACACACTCACACACACACTCGCAAACACTCGCACACACACACACTCACTCACACGTACACACTCGCGCACACTCACACACACTCACGCACACTAGCACACACTCGTAAGCATACACTCACACTCACTCACACACTTACTCACACGCACACACTCTCGCACACACTCACACACACTCGCCCACACTCGCACACTCTCGCACACATTTGCACACACGCGCACTCACTCACACCCACTCGCACGCACACACTCGCACACACTCATACACAATCACACAAACTCGCACACACACACTCGCACACATTCGCACACACTCACACACACTCACTCACTCACACTCACTCGCACACACAGTCCTACACAATCACACACACTCGCACACTCGCACCCACACACAAACTGGCACACACTCAAACACACTCACTCATACACACTCGCACACACTCACTCGCACACACACACACACTCGCACACACTCGCACCCAGTCACTCGAGCACACTCGCACACCCTCGCACGCACACACTCGCACACACTCACATGCACACACTCATGCACACACACTCGCGTACACTCGTGCACACTCGCACGCACACATTCACACACATTCGCACTCACTTGCACACACTCGTACGCACACACTGGCACACACTCGCACACACTCGCACACACACACTCGCACATACTCGCTCACACTCGCACACACTCGCACGCACACACTCGCACACACTCGCATGCACACACTCGCACACACACTCACACACACACACTCGCATACACACTCGCACAAACTCCTACACACACTCGTACACACTCACACACACTAGCACACACATACTCGCACACACTCGCACATACTCGCACACACTCGCATGCACACACTCGCACACACACTCACACACACACTCTCGCATACACACTCGCACAAACTCCTACACACACTCGTACACACTCACACACACTCGCACACACACTTGCACACACTCGCACACACTCGCACATACACACATACACATTCGCACACACTCGCACACACACTCACACACACAGTCCTACACACTCACACACACACTCGCAAACACTCGCACACACTCACACACACACTCACTCACACGTACACACTCATGCACACTTGCACACACTCACGCACACTAGCACACACTCGTAAGCATACACTCACACTCACTCACACATTTACTCACACGCACACACTCTCGCACACACTCACACACACTCGCGCACACTCGCACACACTCGCACGCCCACACTCGCACACTCTCGCACACATTTGCACACACTCGCACTCACTTGCACCCACTCGCACGCACACACTCGCACACACTCATACATAATCACACAAACTCGCACACACACACTCGCACACATTCGCACACACTCGCACACACTCACTCACTCACACTCACTCGCACACACTTGCACACACTCGCACACACTCGCACACACAGTACTACACACTCACACACACACTCGCAAACACTCACACAAACTCACACACACTCACTCACACGCACACACTTGCGCACACTAGCACACACTCGCACGCCCACACTCACACACACTCGCACTCACTCGCACGCACTCGCACGCACACACTCGCACAAACTCACACACACTCGCACACACTCATACACAATCGCACGCACACACACTCGCACACACTCGCACACTCTCGCACACATTCGCACTCACTCGCACGCACACACTCGCACAAACTCGCATGCACACACTCGCACACACACTAACACACACACATTCGCATACACACTCGCACACACTCGCATGCACACACTCGCACACACACTCACACACACACACACTCGCATACACACTCGCACACACTCGCACAAACTCCTACACACACTCGTACACACTCACACACACTCGCACACACACTTGCACACACTCGCACACACTCGCACATACACACATACACATTCGCACACACTCGCACACTCACTCGCACACACAGACCTACACACTCACACACACACTCGCAAACACTCGCACACACACACACTCACTCACACGTACACACTCGCGCACACTCACACACACTCACGCACACTAGCACACACTCATAAGCATACACTCACACTCACTCACACACTTACTCACACGCACACACTCTCGCACACACTCACACACACTCGCCCACACTCGCACACTCTCGCACACATTTGCACACACGCGCACTCACTCACACCCACTCGCACGCACACACTCGCACACACTCATACACAATCACACAAACTCGCACACACACACTCGCACACATTCACACACACTCACACACACTCACTCACTCACACTCACTCGCACACACAGTCCTACACAATCACACACACTCGCACTCTCGCACCCACACACAAACTGGCACACACTCAAACACACTCACTCATACACACTCGCACACACTCACTCGCCCACACACACACACACTCGCACACACTCGCACCCAGTCACTCGAGCACACTCGCACACCCTCGCACGCACACACTCGCACACACTCACATGCACACACTCATGCACACACACTCGCGCACACTCGTGCACACTCGCACGCACACATTCACACACATTCGCACTCACTTGCACACACTCGTACGCACACACTGGCACACACTCGCACACACTCGCACACACACACTCGCACATACTCGCTCACACTCGCACACACTCGCACGCACACACTCGCACACACTCGCATGCACACACTCGCACACACACTCACACACACACACTCGCATACACACTCGCACAAACTCCTACACACACTCGTACACACTCACACACACTAGCACACACACACTCGCACACACTCGCATGCACACACTCGCACACACACTCACACACACACTCTCGCATACACACTCGCACAAACTCCTACACACACTCGTACACACTCACACACACTCGCACACACACTTGCACACACTCGCACACACTCGCACATACACACATACACATTCGCACACACTCGCACACACACTCACACACACAGTCCTACACACTCACACACACTCGCAAACACTCGCACACACTCACACACACACTCACTCACACGTACACACTCATGCACACTTGCACACACTCACGCACACTAGCACACACTCGTAAGCATACACTCACACTCACTCACACATTTACTCACACGCACACACTCTCGCACACACTCACACACACTCGCGCACACTCGCACACACTCGCACGCCCACACTCGCACACTCTCGCACACATTTGCACACACTCGCACTCACTTGCACCCACTCGCACGCACACACTCGCACACACTCATACATAATCACACAAACTCGCACACACACACTCGCACACATTCGCACACACTCGCACACACTCACTCACTCACACTCACTCGCACACACTTGCACACACTCGCACACACTCGCACACACAGTCCTACACACTCACACACACACTCGCAAACACTCACACAAACTCACACACACTCACTCACACGCACACACTTGCGCACACTAGCACACACTCGCACGCCCACACTCACACACACTCGCACTCACTCGCACGCACTCGCACGCACACACTCGCACAAACTCACACACACTCGCACACACTCATACACAATCGCACGCACACACACTCGCACACACTCGCACACTCTCGCACACATTCGCACTCACTCGCACGCACACACTCGCACAAACTCGCATGCACACACTCGCACACACACTAACACACACACATTCGCATACACACTCGCACACACTCGCATGCACACACTCGCACACACACTCACACACACACACACTCGCATACACACTCGCACACACTCGCACAAACTCCTACACACACTCGTACACACTCACACACACTCGCACACACACTTGCACACACTCGCACACACTCGCACATACACACATACACATTCGCACACACTCGCACACTCACTCGCACACACAGACCTACACACTCACACACACACTCGCAAACACTCGCACACACACACACTCACTCACACGTACACACTCGCGCACACTCACACACACTCACGCACACTAGCACACACTCATAAGCATACACTCACACTCACTCACACACTTACTCACACGCACACACTCTCGCACACACTCACACACACTCGCCCACACTCGCACACTCTCGCACACATTTGCACACACGCGCACTCACTCACACCCACTCGCACGCACACACTCGCACACACTCATACACAATCACACAAACTCGCACACACACACTCGCACACATTCACACACACTCACACACACTCACTCACTCACACTCACTCGCACACACAGTCCTACACAATCACACACACTCGCACTCTCGCACCCACACACAAACTGGCACACACTCAAACACACTCACTCATACACACTCGCACACACTCACTCGCCCACACACACACACACTCGCACACACTCGCACCCAGTCACTCGAGCACACTCGCACACCCTCGCACGCACACACTCGCACACACTCACATGCACACACTCATGCACACACACTCGCGCACACTCGTGCACACTCGCACGCACACATTCACACACATTCGCACTCACTTGCACACACTCGTACGCACACACTGGCACACACTCGCACACACTCGCACACACACACTCGCACATACTCGCTCACACTCGCACACACTCGCACGCACACACTCGCACACACTCGCATGCACACACTCGCACACACACTCACACACACACACTCGCATACACACTCGCACAAACTCCTACACACACTCGTACACACTCACACACACTAGCACACACACACTCGCACACACTCGCATGCACACACTCGCACACACACTCACACACACACTCTCGCATACACACTCGCACAAACTCCTACACACACTCGTACACACTCACACACACTCGCACACACACTTGCACACACTCGCACACACTCGCACATACACACATACACATTCGCACACACTCGCACACACACTCACACACACAGTCCTACACACTCACACACACTCGCAAACACTCGCACACACTCACACACACACTCACTCACACGTACACACTCATGCACACTTGCACACACTCACGCACACTAGCACACACTCGTAAGCATACACTCACACTCACTCACACATTTACTCACACGCACACACTCTCGCACACACTCACACACACTCGCGCACACTCGCACACACTCGCACGCCCACACTCGCACACTCTCGCACACATTTGCACACACTCGCACTCACTTGCACCCACTCGCACGCACACACTCGCACACACTCATACATAATCACACAAACTCGCACACACACACTCGCACACATTCGCACACACTCGCACACACTCACTCACTCACACTCACTCGCACACACTTGCACACACTCGCACACACTCGCACACACAGTCCTACACACTCACACACACTCGCAAACACTCACACAAACTCACACACACTCACTCACACGCACACACTTGCGCACACTAGCACACACTCGCACGCCCACACTCACACACATTCGCACTCACTCGCACACACTCGCACACACACACTCGCACAAACTCACACACACTCGCACACACTCATACACAATCGCATGCACACACACTCGCACACACACACTCGCACACTAGCACACTCTCGCACACATTCACACTCACTCGCACGCACTCGCACGCGCACACTCGAACACACTCGCACAAACACACACACACTCGCACACACTTATACACAAACGCACACACACTCGTACACACACTCGCACACACTCGCACACACTCGCACACACTCACTCACACACACTCACACACACACTCGCACACACTCACACACACTTGCACACACTCGCACACACTCACACGCACACACACTTGCACACACACTCACACACACTCGCACACACTCACAAGCACACACTCGCACACACACTCGCACACACTCACACACACACTCACACGCACACACTCGCACAAACAGTCGCACACACTCGCACCCACTCACTCGTGCACACTCGCGCACACTCGGGCACATTTGCACACACTCGCACACACTCGCACACTCTCACACACACACTCGCAC
The DNA here is from genome assembly GCF_046119375.1 of Phyllobates terribilis. Lineage (NCBI taxonomy): Eukaryota > Metazoa > Chordata > Amphibia > Anura > Dendrobatidae > Phyllobates > Phyllobates terribilis. The sequence continues at coordinate 5,951,027 of NW_027362853.1, forward strand.
ACACACTCGCACACACTCGAACACACTCGCACACACTCGCAAACACTCGCACATACAGTCCTACAAACTCACACACACTCACACACACTCACACACTCGCGCCCACACACAAACTGGCACACACTCAAACACACTCACTCATACACACTCGCACACAATCACTCGCACACACACACACACTCGCACACACTCGCACCCAGTCACTCGAGCACACTCGCACACCCTCGCACGCACGCACACACTCGCACACACTCACATGCACACACTCACGCACACACACTCGCGCACACTCGTGCACACTCGCACGCACACATTCACACATTCGCACTCACTTGCACACACTCGTACGCACACACTGGCACACACTCGCACACACACACTCACACATACTCGCTCACACTCGCACACACTCGCACGCACACACTCGCACACACTCGCATGCACACACTCGCACACACACTCACACACACACACTCGCATACACACTCGCACAAACTCCTACACACACTCGTACACACTCACACACACTAGCACACACACACTCGCACACACTCGCACATACTCGCACACACTCGCACACACTCGCATGCACACACTCGCACACACTCACACACACTCTCGCATACACACTCGCACAAACTCCTACACACACTCGTACACACTCACACACACTCGCACACACACTTGCACACACTCGCACACACTCGCACATACACACATACACATTCGCACACACTCGCACACACACTCGCACACAAAGTCCTACACACTCACACACACACTCGCACACACTCACACACACACTCACTCACACGTACACACTCACGCACACTTGCACACACTCACGCACACTAGCACACACTCGTAAGCATACACTCACACTCACACACTTACACGCACACACTCTCGCACACACTCACACACACTCGCGCACACTCGCACACACTCGCACGCCCACACTCGCACACTCTCGCACACATTTGCACACACTCGCATTCACTTGCACCCACTCGCACGCACACACTCGCACACACTCATACACAATCACACAAACTCGCACACACACACTCGCACACACTCGCACACACTCACTCACTCACACTCACTCGCACACACTTGCACACACTCGCACACACTCGCACACACAGTCCTACACACTCACACACACACTCGCAAGCACTCGCACAAACTCACACACACTCACTCACACGCACACACTTGCGCACACTAGCACACACTCGCACGCCCACACTCACACACATTCGCACTCACTCGCATGCACTCGCACGCACACACTCGCACAAACTCACACACACTCGCACACACTCATACACAATCGCACGCACACACACTCGCACACACACACTCGCACACACTCGCACACTCTCGCACACATTCACACTCACTCGCACGCACTCGCACGCGCACACTCGAACACACTCGCACAAACTCACACACACTCGTACACACACTCGCACACACTCACACACACTCACACAGACACTCACACACACACACTCGCACACACTCACACACACTTGCACACACTCGCACACACTCACACGCACACACACTCGCACACACACTCGCACACACTCACAAGCACACACTTGCACACACACTCGCACACACTCGCACGCACACACTCGCACACACTCGCATGCACACACTCGCACACACACTCACACACACACACTCGCATACACACTCGCACAAACTCCTACACACACTCGTACACACTCACACACACTAGCACACACACACTCGCACACACTCGCACATACTCGCACACACTCGCATGCACACGCTCGCACACACACTCACACACACACTCTCGCATACACACTCGCACAAACTCCTACACACACTCGTACACACTCACACACACTCGCACACACACTTGCACACACTCGCACACACTCGCACATACACACATACACATTCGCACACACTCGCACACACACTCACACACACAGTCCTACACACTCACACACACACTCGCAAACACTCGCACACACTCACACACACACTCACTCACACGTACACACTCATGCACACTTGCACACACTCACGCACACTAGCACACACTCGTAAGCATACACTCACACTCACTCACACATTTACTCACACGCACACACTCTCGCACACACTCACACACACTCGCGCACACTCGCACACACTCGCACGCCCACACTCGCACACTCTCGCACACATTTGCACACACTCGCACTCACTTGCACCCACTCGCACGCACACACTCGCACACACTCATACATAATCACACAAACTCGCACACACACACTCGCACACATTCGCACACACTCGCACACACTCACTCACTCACACTCACTCGCACACACTTGCACACACTCGCACACACTCGCACACACAGTCCTACACACTCACACACACACTCGCAAACACTCACACAAACTCACACACACTCACTCACACGCACACACTTGCGCACACTAGCACACACTCGCACGCCCACACTCACACACATTCGCACTCACTCGCACGCACTCGCACGCACACACTCGCACAAACTCACACACACTCGCACACACTCATACACAATCGCATGCACACACACTCGCACACACACACTCGCACACTAGCACACTCTCGCACACATTCACACTCACTCGCACGCACTCGCACGCGCACACTCGAACACACTCGCACAAACACACACACACTCGCACACACTTATACACAAACGCACACACACTCGTACACACACTCGCACACACTCGCACACACTCGCACACACTCACTCACACACACTCACACACACTCGCACACACTCACACACACTTGCACACACTCGCACACACTCACACGCACACACACTTGCACACACACTCACACACACTCGCACACACTCACAAGCACACACTCGCACACACACTCGCACACACTCACACACACACTCACACGCACACACTCGCACAAACAGTCGCACACACTCGCACCCACTCACTCGTGCACACTCGCGCACACTCGGGCACATTTGCACACACTCGCACACACTCGCACATTCTCACACACACACTCGCACACACACTCGCACACACTCGAACACACTCGCACACACTCGCAAACACTCGCACATACAGTCCTACAAACTCACACACACTCACACACACTCACACACTCGCACCCACACACAAACTGGCACACACTCAAACACACTCACTCATACACACTCGCACACAATCACTCGCACACACACACACACTCACACACACTCGCATACACACTCGCACAAACTCCTACACACACTCGTACACACTCACACACACTAGCACACACACACTCGCACACACGCGCACATACTCGCACACACTCGCACACACTCGCATGCACACACTCGCACACACTCACACACACTCTCGCATACACACTCGCACAAACTCCTACACACACTCGTACACACTCACACACACTCGCACACACACTTGCACACACTCGCACACACTCGCACATACACACATACACATTCGCACACACTCGCACACAAAGTCCTACACACTCACACACACACTCGCACACACTCACACACACACTCACTCACACGTACACACTCACGCACACTAGCACACACTCGTAAGCATACACTCACACTCACTCACACACTTACACGCACACACTCTCGCACACACTCACACACACTCGCGCACACTCGCACACACTCGCACGCCCACACTCGCACACTCTCGCACACATTTGCACACACTCGCATTCACTTGCACCCACTCGCATGCACACACTCGCACACACTCATACACAATCACACAAACTCGCACACACACACTCGCACACATTCGCACACACTCGCACACACTCACTCACTCACACTCACTCGCACACACTTGCACACACTCGCACACACTCGCACACACAGTCCTACACACTCACACACACACTCGCAAACACTCGCACAAACTCACACACACTCACTCACACGCACACACTTGCGCACACTAGCACACACTCGCACGCCCACACTCACACACATTCGCACTCACTCGCATGCACTCGCACGCACACACTCGCACAAACTCACACACACTCGCACACACTCATACACAATCGCTCGCACACACACTCGCACACACACACTCGCACACACTCGCACACTCTCGCACACATTCACACTCACTCGCACGCACTCGCACGCGCACACTCGAACACACTCGCACAAACTCACACACTCGTACACACACTCGCACACACTCACACACACTCACACACACACTCACACACACACACTCGCACACACTCACACACACTTGCACACACTCGCACACACTCACACGCACACACACTCGCACACACACTCGCACACACTCACAAGCACACACTTGCACACACACTCGCACACACTCACACGCACACACTCGCACAATCAGTCGCACACACTCGCACCCACTCACTCGTGCACACTCGCGCACACTCGGGCACATTTGCACACACTCGCACACACTCGCACACTCTCGCACACACACTCGCACACACACTCGCACACACTCGAACACACTCGCACACACTCGCAAACACTCGCACATACAGTCCTACAAACTCACACACACTCACACACTCCACCCACACACAAACTGGCACACACTCAAACACACTCACTCATACACACTCGCACACACTCACTCGCACACACACACACTCGCACACACTCGCACCCAGTCACTCGAGCACACTCGCACACACTCGCACGCACGCACACACTCGCACACACTCACACGCACACAGTCACGCACACACACTCGCGCACACTCGTGCACACTTGCACGCACACATTCGCACACATTCGCACTCACTTGCACACACTCGTGCGCACACACTGGCACACACTGGCACACACTGGCACACACACTCTCGCACACACTCGCACACACTTGCACATACTAGCACACACACACTCGCACATATTCGCACACACTCGCACGCACACACTCGCACACACTCGCATGCACACACTCGCACACACACTCTCACACACACTCACATACACACTCGCACACACTCGCACAAACTCCTACACATACTCGTACACACACACTCGCACACACACTCGCACACACTCGCACACACTCGCACATACACACATACACATTCGCACACACTCGCACACACACTCGCACACACAGTCCTACACACTCACACACACACTCGCAAACACTCGCACACACTCACACACACACTCACTCACACATACACACTCGCGCACACTCGCACACACTCACATACACACTCGCACACACTCGCACACACTCACACACTCTCGCACACATTCGCACTCACTCGCACGCACACACTCTCACACACTCGCACAAACTCACACACACTCGCACACACTTATACACAATCGCACACACACACTCACTCACACTCACTCGCACACACTTGCACACACTCGCACACACTCGCACACACAGTCCTACACACTCAAACACACTCGCAAACACTCGCACAAACTCACACACACTCACTCACATGCACACACTCGCACACACTCGCACACACAGTCCTACACACTCACACACACTCGCAAACACTCGCACAAACTCACACACACTCACTCACACGCACACACTTGCACACACTAGCACACACTCGCACGCCCACACTTGCACACACTCACACTCATTCGCACGCACTCGCACGCACACACTCGCACACACTCGCACATACTCGCACACACTTGCACACACTCGCACACACTCGCATGCACAAACTCGCACACACACTCACAAACACACACTCGCATACACACTCGCACAAACTCCTACACACACTCGTACACACTCACACACACTCGCACACACACTTGCACACACTCACACACACTTGCACATACACACATACACATTCGCACACACTCGCACACACACTCGCACACACAGTCCTACACACACACTCGCAAACACTCGCACACACTCACACACACACTCACTCACACGTACACACTCGCACACACTCGCACACACTCACGCACACTAGCACACACTCATAAGCATACACTCACACTCACTCACACGAACACACTCTCGCACACACTCGCGCACACTCGCACACACTCGCACGCCCACACTCGCACACTCTCGCACACATTTGCACACACTCACACTCACTCACACCCACTCACACGCACACACTCGCACACACTCATACACAATCACACAAACTCGCACACACACACTCGCACACATTCGCACACACTCGCACACACTCACTCACACTCACTCGCACACACTTGCACACACTCGCACACACTCGCACACACAGTCCTACACACTCACACACACTCGCAAACACTCGCACAAACTCACACACACTCACTCACACGCACATACTTGCACACACTAGCACACACTCGCACGCCCACACTTGCACACATTCGCACTCACTCGCACGCACTCGCACGCACACACTCGCACACACTTGCACAAACTCACACACACTCGCACACACTCATACTCAATCGCACAATCGCACAAACTCACACACACTCGCACACACTCACACACTCGCACCCACTCACTCATGCACACTCGCACACATTCGCACTCACTCGCACGCACTCGCACGCACACACTCGCACAAACTCACACACACTCGCACACACTCATACACAATCGCACGCACACACACTCGCACACACACACTCACACACACTCGCACACTCTCGCACACATACGCACTCACTCGCACACACTCGCACGCACACACTCTCACACACTCGCACAAACTCACACACACTCGCACACACTTATACACAATCGGACACACACACTCACTCACTCACACTCACTCGCACACACTTGCACACACTCGCACACACTCGCACACACAGTCCTACACACTCACACACCCTCGCAAACACTCGCACAAACTCACACACACTCACTCACACGCACACACTTGCACACACTAGCACACACTCGCACGCCCACACTTGCACACACTCACTCGCACGCACTCGCACACACACACTCGCACACACTCGCACATACTCGCACACACTCGCACACACTCGCATGCACACACTCGCACACACACTCACAAACACACACTCGCATACACACTCGCACACACTCGCACAAACTCCTACACACACTCGTACACACTCACACACACTCGCACACACACTTGCACACACTTGCACACACTCGCACATACACGCATACACATTCGCACACACTCGCACACACACTCGCACACACAGTCCTACACACACACTCGCAAACACTCGCACACACTCACACACACACTCACTCACACGTACACACTCGCACACACTCGCACACACTCACGCACACTAGCACACACTCGTAAGCATACACTCACATTCACTCACACACTTACTCACACGCACACACTCTCGCACACACTCACACACACTCGCGCACACTCGCACACACTCGCATGCCCACACTCGCACATTCTCGCACACATTTGCACACACTCGCACTCACTCACACCCACTCGCACGCACACACTCGCACACACTCATACACAATCACACAAACTCGCACACACACACTCGCACACATTCGCACACACTCGCACACACTCACTCACTCACACTCACTCGCACACACTTGCACACACTAGCACACACTCGCACGCCCACACTTGCACACATTCGCACTCACTCGCACGCACTCGCACGCACACACTCGCACACACTCGCACAAACTCACACACACTCGCACACACTCATACTCAATCGCACAATCGCACAAACTCACACACACTCGCACACACTCACACACTTGCACCCACTCACTCGTGCACACTCGCACACATTTGCACGCACTCGCACGCACACACTCGCACAAACTCACACACACTCGCACACACTCATACACAATCGCACGCACACACACTCGCACACACACACTCACACACACTCGCACACTCTCGCACACATACGCACTCACTCGCACGCACACACTCTCACACACTCGCACAAACTCACACACACTCGCACACACTTATACACAATCGCACACACACACTCACTCACTCACACTCACTCGCACACACTTGCACACACTCGCACACACTCGCACACACAGTCCTACACACTCACACACACTCGCAAACACTCGCACAAACTCACACAAACTCACTCACACGCACACACTTGCACACACTAGCACACACTCGCACGCCCACACTTGCACACACTCACACTCACTCGCACGCACTCGCACGCACACACTCGCACACACTCGCACATACTCGCACACACTTGCACACACTCGCATGCACACACTCGCACACACACTCACAAACACACACTCGCATACACACTCGCACACACTCGCACAAACTCCTACACACACTCGTACACACTCACACACACTCGCACACACACTTGCACACACTTGCACACACTCGCACATACACACATACACATTCGCACACACTCGCACACACACTCGCACACATAGTCCTACACACACGCTCGCAAACACTCGCACACACTCACACACACACTCACTCACACGTACACACTCGCACACACTCGTACACACTCACGCACACTAGCACACACTCGTAAGCATACACTCACATTCACTCACACACTTACCCACACGCACACACTCTCGCACACACTCACACACACTCGCGCACACTCGCACACACTCGCAAGCCCACACTCGCACACTCTCGCACACATTTGCACACACTTGCACTCACTCACACCCACTCGCACGCACACACTCGCACACACTCATACACAATCACACAAACTCACACACACACACTCGCACACATTCGCACACACTCGCACACACTCACTCACTCACACTCACTCGCACACACTTGCACACACTCGCACACACTCGCACACACAGTCCTACACACTCACACACACTCGCAAACACTCGCACAAACTCACACACACTCACTCACACGCACACACTTGCACACACTAGCACACACTCGCACGCCCACACTTGCACACATTCGCACTCACTCGCACGCACTCGCATGCACACACTCGCACACACTCGCACAAACTCACACACACTCGCACACAGTCACACACTCGCACCCACTCACTCGTGCACACTCGCACACATTTGCACTCACTCGCACGCACTCGCACGCACACACTCGCACAAACTCACACACACTCGCACACACTCATACACAATCGCACGCACACACTCGCACACACACACTCGCACACACTCGCACACTCTCGCACACATACGCACTCACTCGCACGCACTCGCACGCACACACTCTCACACACTCGCACAAACTCACACACTCGCACACACTTATACGCAATCGCACACACACACTCACTAACTCACACTCACTCGCACACACTTGCACACACTCGCACACACTCATACACAATCGCACCAACTCACACACACTCGTACACACTCACACCCACTCACTCGTGTACACTCGCAAACATTCGCACTCACTCGCACACACTCGCACGCACACACTCGCACAAACTCACACACACTCGCACACACTCATACACAATCGCACACACACACACTCGCACACACACACTTGCACACACTCGCACACTCTCGCACACATTCACACTCACTCGCACGCACTCGCACGCACACACTCGCACACACTCGCACAAACTCACACACACTCGCACACACTTATACACAATCGCACACACACACACTCGTACACACACTCGCACACACTCGCACACACTCACTCACACACACTCACACACACACTCGCACACACTCGCACACACTCACAAGCACACACACTCGCACACACTCACACACACTCGCACACACTCACAAGCACACACTCGCACAGACACTCGCTCACACTCACAAGCACACACTCACACGCACACACTCGCACACACTCGCACACACTCACACCCACTCACTCGTGCACACTCGCGCACACTCAGGCACATTTGCACACACTCGCACACACTCGCACACTCTCGCACACACACTCGCACACACACTCGCACACACTCGAACACACTCACACACACTCACAAACAATCGCACATACAGTCCTACAAACTCACACACACTCACACACACTCACACACTCCACCCACACACAAACTGGCACACACTCAAACACACTCACTCATACACACTCGCACACACTCACTCGCACACACACACACTCGCACACACTCGCACCCAGTCACTCGAGCACACTCGCACACACTCGCACGCACACACGCACACACTCGCACACACTCACACGCACACACTCACGCACACACTCGCGCACACTCGTGCACACTCGCACGCACACATTCGCACACATTCGCACTCACTTGCACACACTGGCACACACTGGCACACACTGGCACACACACACTCGCACACACTCGCACACACTCGCACACACTTGCACACACTAGCACACACACTCGCACATACTCGCACACACTCGCACACACTCGCACGCACACACTCGCACACACTCGCATGCACACACTCGCACACACACTCACACACACACACTCACATACACACTCGCACACACTCGCACAAACTCCTACACACACACGTACACACTCGCACACACACTCGCACACACTCGCACATACACACATACACATTCACACACACTCGCACACACACTCGCACACACAGTCCTACACACTCACACACACACTCGCAAACACTCGCACACACTCACACACACACTCACTCACACATACACACTCGCGCACACTCATGCACACTAGCACACACTCGTAAGCATACACTCACACTCACTCACACACTTACTCACACGCACACACTCTTGCACACACTCACACACACTCGCGCACACTCGCACACTCTCGCACACATTTGCACACACTCGCACTCACTCGCACCCACTCGCACGCACACACTCGCACACACTCATACACAATCACACAAACTCGCACACACACACTCGCACACATTCGCACACACTCGCACACACGCACTCACTCACACTCACTCGCACACACTTGCACACACTCGCACACACTCGCACACACAGTCCTACACACTCACACACACACTCGCAAACACTCGCACAAACTCACACACACTCACTCACACGCACACACTTGCGCACACTAGCACACACTCGCACGCCCACACTCGCACACATTCGCACTCACTCGCACGCACACACTCGCACAAACTCACACACACTCGCACACACTCATACACAATCGCACGCACACACACCCGCACACACTCGCACACATTTGCACTCACTCGCACGCACTCGCATGCACACACTCGCACAAACTCACACACACTGGCACACACTTATACACAATCGCACACACACACTCTAACACACACTCGCACACACTCGCACACACTCACTCACACACACTCACACACACACTCGCACACACTCACACACACTTGCACACACTCGCACACACTCACACGCACACACACTCACACACACTCACACACACTCGCACAAACTCACAAGCACAAACTCGCACACACACTCGCACACACTCACACGCACACACTCACACGCACACACTCGCACACACACTCGCACACACTCGCACCCACTCACTCGTGCACACTCGCGCACACTCGGGCACATTTGCACACACTCGCACACACTCGCACACTCTCGCACACACACTCGCACACACACCTGCACAAACTCGAACACACTCGCACACACTCGCAAACACTCGCACATACAGTCCTACAAACTCACACACACTCACACACACTCGCACCCACACACAAACTGGCACACACTCAAACACACTCACTCATACACACTCGCACACACTCACTCGCACACACACACACACACTCGCACACACTCGCACCCAGTCACTCGAGCACACTCGCACACCCTCGCACGCACGCACACACTCGCACACACTCACATGCACACACTCACGCACACACACTCGCGCACACTCATGTACACTCGCACGCACACATTCACACACATTCGCACGCACTTGCACACACTCGTACGCACACACTGGCACACACTCGCACACACTCGCACACACACACTCGCACATACTCGCTCACACTCGCACACACTCGCACGCACACACTCGCACACACTCGCATGCACACACTCGCACACACACTCACACACACACACTCGCATACACACTCGCACAAACTCCTACACACACTCGTACACACTCACACACACTAGCACACACACACTCGCACATACTCGCACACACTCGCACACACTCGCATGCACACACTCGCACACACACTCACACACACCCTCTCGCATACACACTCGCACAAACTCCTACACACACTCGTACACACTCACACACACTCGCACACACACTTGCACACACTCGCACATACACACATACACATTCGCACACACTCGCACACACAGTCCTACACACTCACACACACACTCGCAAACACTCGCACACACTCACACACACACTCACTCACACGTACACACTCACGCACACTTGCACACACTCACGCACACTAGCACACACTCGTAAGCATACACTCACACTCACTCACACACTTACTCACACGCACACACTCTCGCACACACTCACACACACTCGCGCACACTCGCACACACTCGCACGCCCACACTCGCACACTCTCGCACACATTTGCACACACTCGCACTCACTTGCACCCACTCGCACGCACACACTCGCACACACTCATACACAATCACACAAACTCGCACACACACACTCGCACACATTCGCACACACTCGCACACACTCACTCACTCACACTCACTCGCACACACTTGCACACACTCGCACACACAGTCCTACACACTCACACACACACTCGCAAACACTCGCACAAACTCACACACACTCACTCACACGCACACACACTCGCATGCCCACACTCACACACATTTGCACTCACTCGCATGCACTCGCACGCACACACTCACACAAACTCACACACACTCGCACACACTCATACACAATCGCACGCACACACACTCGCACACACACACTCGCACACACTCGCACACTCTCGCACACATTCACACTCACTCGCACGCGCACACTCGAACACACTCGCACAAACTCACACACACTTGCACACACTTATACACAAACGCACACACACACTCGTACACACACTCGCACACACTCGCACACACTCGCACACACTCACTCACACACACTCACACACACACACTCACACACACTCACACACACTTGCACACACTCGCACACACTCACACGCACACACACTCACACACACTCACACACTCACAAGCACACACTCGCACACACACTCGCACACACTCACACGCACACACTCACACGCACACACTCGCACAAACAGTCGCACACACTCGCACCCACTCACTCGTGCACACTCGCGCACACTCGGGCACATTTGCACACACTCGCACACACTCGCACACTCTCGCACACACACTCGCACACACACTCGCACACACTCGAACACACTCGCACACACTCGCAAACACTCGCACATACAGTCCTACAAACTCACACACACTCTCACACTCGCACCCACACACAAACTGGCACACACTCAAACACACTCACTCATACACACTCGCACACACTCACTCGCACACACACACACACACTCGCACACACTCGCACCCAGTCACTCGAGCACACTCGCACACCCTTGCACGCACGCACACACTCGCACACACTCACATGCACACACTCACGCACACACACTCGTGCACACTCGTGCACACTCGCACGCACACATTCACACACATTCGCACTCACTTGCACACACTCGTACGCACACACTGGCACACACTCGCACACACTCGCACACACACACTCGCACATACTCGCTCACACTCGCACACACTCGCACGCACACACTCGCACACACTCGCATGCACACACTCGCACACACACTCACACACACACACACTCGCATACACACTCACACAAACTCCTACACACACTCGTACACACTCACACACACTCGCACACACACACTCGCACACACTCGCACACTCTCGCACACATTCACACTCACTCGCACGCACTCGCACGCACACACTCGTACACACTCGCACAAACTCACACACACTCGCACACACTTATACACAATCGCACACACACACACTCGTACACACACTCGCACACACTCGCACACACTCACTCACACACACTCACACACACACTCGCACACACTCACACACACTCGCACACACTCACATGCACACACACTCGCACACAATCACACACACACACTCGCACACACTCACAAGCACACACTCGCACAGACACTCGCTCACACTCACAAGCACACACTCACACGCACACACTCGCACACACACTCGCACACACTCACACCCACTCACTCGTGCACACTCGCGCACACTCGGGCACATTTGCACACACTCGCACACACTCGCACACTCTCGCACACACACTCGCACACACACTCGCACACACTCGAACACACTCACACACACTCACAAACAATCGCACATACAGTCCTACAAACTCACACACACTCACACACACTCACACACTCGCACCCACACACAAACTGGCACACACTCAAACACACTCACTCATACACACTCGCACACACTCACTCGCACACACACACACACACTCGCACACACTCGCACCCAGTCACTCGAGCACACTCGCACACCCTTGCACGCACGCACACACTCGCACACACTCACATGCACACACTCACGCACACACACTCGTGCACACTCGTGCACACTCGCACGCACACATTCACACACATTCGCACTCACTTGCACACACTCGTACGCACACACTGGCACACACTCGCACACACTCGCACACACACACTCGCACATACTCGCTCACACTCGCACACACTCGCACGCACACACTCGCACACACTCGCATGCACACACTCGCACACACACTCACACACACACACACTCGCATACACACTCACACAAACTCCTACACACACTCGTACACACTCACACACACTCGCACACACACACTCGCACACACTCGCACACTCTCGCACACATTCACACTCACTCGCACGCACTCGCACGCACACACTCGTACACACTCGCACAAACTCACACACACTCGCACACACTTATACACAATCGCACACACACACACTCGTACACACACTCGCACACACTCGCACACACTCACTCACACACACTCACACACACACTCGCACACACTCACACACACTCGCACACACTCACATGCACACACACTCGCACACAATCACACACACACACTCGCACACACTCACAAGCACACACTCGCACAGACACTCGCTCACACTCACAAGCACACACTCACACGCACACACTCGCACACACACTCGCACACACTCACACCCACTCACTCGTGCACACTCGCGCACACTCGGGCACATTTGCACACACTCGCACACACTCGCACACTCTCGCACACACACTCGCACACACACTCGCACACACTCGAACACACTCACACACACTCACAAACAATCGCACATACAGTCCTACAAACTCACACACACTCACACACACTCACACACTCGCACCCACACACAAACTGGCACACACTCAAACACACTCACTCATACACACTCGCACACACTCACTCGCACACACACACACTCGCACACACTCGCACCCAGTCACTCGAGCACACTCGCACACACTCGCACGCACACACGCACACACTCGCACACACTCACACGCACACACTCACGCACACACTCGCGCACACTCGTGCACACTCACACGCACACATTCGCACACATTCGCACTCACTTGCACACACTGGCACACACTGGCACACACACACTCACACACACGCGCACACACTCGCACACACTTGCACACACTAGCACACACACTCGCACACACTCGCACACACTCGCACGCACACACTCGCACACACTCGCATGCACACACTCGCACACACACTCACACACACACTCACATACACACTCGCACACACTCGCACAAGCTCCTACACACACACGTACACACTCACACACACTCGCACACACACTCGCACACACTCGCACATACACACATACACATTCACACACACTCGCACACACACTCGCACACACAGTCCTACACACTCACACACACACTCGCAAACACTCGCACACACTCACACACACACTCACTCACACATACACACTCGCGCACACTCACGCACACTAGCACACACTCGTAAGCATACACTCACACTCACTCACACACTTACTCACACGCACACACTCTCGCACACACTCACACACACTCGCGCACACTCGCACATTCTCGCACACATTTGCACACACTCGCACTCACTCGCACCCACTCGCATGCACACACTCGCACACACTCATACATAATCACACAAACTCGCACACACACACTCGCACACATTCGCACACACTCGAACACACTCACTCACTCACACTCACTCGCACACACTTGCACACACTCGCACACACTCGCACACACAGTCCTACACACTCACACACACTCGCAAACACTCGCACAAACTCACACACACTCACTCACACGCACACACTTGCACACACTAGCACACACTCGCACGCCCACACTTGCACACACTCACACTCATTCGCACGCACTCGCACGCACACACTCGCACACACTCGCACATACTCGCACACACTTGCACACACTCGCACACACTCGCATGCACAAACTCGCACACACACTCACAAACACACACTCGCATACACACTCGCACAAACTCCTACACACACTCGTACACACTCACACACACTCGCACACACACTTGCACACACTCACACACACTTGCACATACACACATACACATTCGCACACACTCGCACACACACTCGCACACACAGTCCTACACACACACTCGCAAACACTCGCACACACTCACACACACACTCACTCACACGTACACACTCGCACACACTCGCACACACTCACGCACACTAGCACACACTCATAAGCATACACTCACACTCACTCACACGAACACACTCTCGCACACACTCGCGCACACTCGCACACACTCGCACGCCCACACTCGCACACTCTCGCACACATTTGCACACACTCACACTCACTCACACCCACTCACACGCACACACTCATACACAATCACACAAACTCGCACACACACACTCGCACACATTCGCACACACTCGCACACACTCACTCACACTCACTCGCACACACTCGCGCACACTCGCACACACTCGCACGCCCACACTCGCACACTCTCGCACACATTTGCACACACTCACACTCACTCACACCCACTCACACGCACACACTCATACACAATCACACAAACTCGCACACACACACTCGCACACATTCGCACACACTCGCACACACTCACTCACACTCACTCGCACACACTCACACACACTCGCAAACACTCGCACAAACTCACACACACTCACTCACACGCACATACTTGCACACACTAGCACACACTCGCACGCCCACACTTGCACACATTCGCACTCACTCGCACGCACTCGCACGCACACACTCGCACACACTTGCACAAACTCACACACACTCGCACACACTCATACTCAATCGCACAATCGCACAAACTCACACACACTCGCACACACTCACACACTCGCACCCACTCACTCGTGCACACTCGCACACATTCGCACTCACTCGCACGCACTCGCACGCACACACTCGCACAAACTCACACACACTCGCACACACTCATACACACTCGCACGCACACACACTCGCACACACACACTCACACACACTCGCACACTCTCGCACACATACGCACTCACTCGCACACACTCGCACGCACACACTCTCACACACTCGCACAAACTCACACACACTCGCACACACTTATACACAATCGGACACACACACTCACTCACTCACACTCACTCGCACACACTTGCACACACTCACACACACAGTCCTACACACTCACACACCCTCGCAAACACTCGCACAAACTCACACACACTCACTCACACGCACACACTTGCACACACTAGCACACACTCGCACGCCCACACTTGCACACACTCACTCGCACGCACTCGCACACACACACTCGCACACACTCGCACATACTCGCACACACTCGCACACACTCGCATGCACACACTCGCACACACACTCACAAACACACACTCGCATACACACTCGCACACACTCGCACAAACTCCTACACACACTCGTACACACTCACACACACTCGCACACACACTTGCACACACTCGCACACACTCGCACATACACGCATACACATTCGCACACACTCGCACACACACTCGCACACACAGTCCTACACACACACTCGCAAACACTCGCACACACTCACACACACACTCACTCACACGTACACACTCGCACACACTCGCACACACTCACGCACACTAGCACACACTCGTAAGCATACACTCACATTCACTCACACACTTACTCACACGCACACACTCTCGCACACACTCACACACACTCGCGCACACTCGCACACACTCGCATGCCCACACTCGCACATTCTCGCACACATTTGCACACACTCGCACTCACTCACACCCACTCGCACGCACACACTCGCACACACTCATACACAATCACACACACTCGCACACATTCGCACACACTCGCACACACTCACTCACTCACACTCACTCGCACACACTTGCACACACTAGCACACACTCGCACGCCCACACTTGCACACATTCGCACTCACTCGCACGCACTCGCACGCACACACTCGCACACACTCGCACAAACTCACACACACTCGCACACACTCATACTCAATCGCACAATCGCACAAACTCACACACACTCGCACACACTCACACACTTGCACCCACTCACTCGTGCACACTCGCACACATTTGCACGCACTCGCACGCACACACTCGCACAAACTCACACACACTCGCACACACTCATACACAATCGCACGCACACACACTCGCACACACACACTCACACACACTCGCACACTCTCGCACACATACGCACTCACTCGCACGCACACACTCTCACACACTCGCACAAACTCACACACACTCGCACACACTTATACACAATCGCACACACACACTCACTCACTCACACTCACTCGCACACACTTGCACACACTCGCACACACTCGCACACACAGTCCTACACACTCACACACACTCGCAAACACTCGCACAAACTCACACAAACTCACTCACACGCACACACTTGCACACACTAGCACACACTCGCACGCCCACACTTGCACACACTCACACTCACTCGCACGCACTCGCACGCACACACTCGCACACACTCGCACATACTCGCACACACTTGCACACACTCGCATGCACACACTCGCACACACACTCACAAACACACACTCGCATACACACTCGCACACACTCGCACAAACTCCTACACACACTCGTACACACTCACACACACTCGCACACACACTTGCACACACTCGCACACACTCGCACATACACACATACACATTCGCACACACTTGCACACACACTCGCACACACAGTCCTACACACACGCTCGCAAACACTCGCACACACTCACACACACACTCACTCACACGTACACACTCGCACACACTCGTACACACTCACGCACACTAGCACACACTCGTAAGCATACACTCACATTCACTCACACACTTACCCACACGCACACACTCTCGCACACACTCACACACACTCGCGCACACTCGCACACACTCGCAAGCCCACACTCGCACACTCTCGCACACATTTTCACACACTTGCACTCACTCACACCCACTCGCACGCACACACTCGCACACACTCATACACAATCACACAAACTCACACACACACACTCGCACACATTCGCACACACTCGCACACACTCACTCACTCACACTCACTCGCACACACTTGCACACACTCGCACACACTCGCACACACAGTCCTACACACTCACACACACTCGCAAACACTCGCACAAACTCACACACACTCACTCACACGCACACACTTGCACACACTAGCACACACTCGCACGCCCACACTTGCACACATTCGCACTCACTCGCACGCACTCGCATGCACACACTCGCACACACTCGCACAAACTCACACACACTCGCACACAGTCACACACTCGCACCCACTCACTCGTGCACACTCGCACACATTTGCACTCACTCGCACGCACTCGCACGCACACACTCGCACAAACTCACACACACTCGCACACACTCATACACAATCGCACGCACACACTCGCACACACACACTCGCACACACTCGCACACTCTCGCACACATACGCACTCACTCGCACGCACTCGCACGCACACACTCTCACACACTCGCACAAACTCACACACACTCGCACACACTTATACGCAATCGCACACACACACTCACTAACTCACACTCACTCACACACACTTGCACACACTCACACACACTCGCACACACTCATACACAATCGCACCAACTCACACACACTCGTACACACTCGCACCCACTCACTCGTGTACACTCGCAAACATTCGCACTCACTCGCACACACTCGCACGCACACACTCGCACAAACTCACACACACTCGCACACACTCATACACAATCGCACACACACACACTCGCACACACACACTTGCACACAATCGCACACTCTCGCACACATTCACACTCACTCGCACGCACTCGCACGCACACACTCGCACACACTCGCACAAACTCACACACACTCGCACACACTTATACACAATCGCACACACACACACTCGTACACACACTCGCACACACTCGCACACACTCACTCACACACACTCACACACACACTCGCACACACTCACACACACTCGCACACACTCACATGCACACACACTCGCACACACTCACACACACTCGCACACACTCACAAGCACACACTCGCACAGACACTCGCTCACACTCACAAGCACACACTCACACGCACACACTCGCACACACTCGCACACACTCACACCCACTCACTCGTGCACACTCGCGCACACTCAGGCACATTTGCACACACTCGCACACACTCGCACTCTCTCGCACACACACTCGCACACACACTCGCACACACTCGAACACACTCACACACACTCACAAACAATCGCACATACAGTCCTACAAACTCACACACACTCACACACACTCACACACTCGCACCCACACACAAACTGGCACACACTCAAACACACTCACTCATACACACTCGCACACACTCACTCGCACACACACACACTCGCACACACTCGCACCCAGTCACTCGAGCACACTCGCACACACTCGCACGCACACACGCACACACTCGCACACACTCACACGCACACACTCACGCACACACTCGCGCACACTCGTGCACACTCGCACGCACACATTCGCACACATTCGCACTCACTTGCACACACTGGCACACACTGGCACACACTGGCACACACACACTCGCACACACTCGCACACACTCGCACACACTTGCACACACTAGCACACACACTCGCACATACTCGCACACACTCGCACACACTCGCACGCACACACTCGCACACACTCGCATGCACACACTCGCACACACACTCACACACACACACTCACATACACACTCGCACACACTTGCACAAACTCCTACACACACACGTACACACTCGCACACACACTCGCACACACTCGCACATACACACATACACATTCACACACACTCGCACACACACTCGCACACACAGTCCTACACACTCACACACACACTAGCAAACACTCGCACACACTCACACACACACTCACTCACACATACACACTCGCGCACACTCATGCACACTAGCACACACTCGTAAGCATACACTCACACTCACTCACACACTTACTCACACGCACACACTCTTGCACACACTCACACACACTCGCGCACACTCGCACACTCTCGCACACATTTGCACACACTCGCACTCACTCGCACCCACTCGCACGCACACACTCGCACACACTCATACACAATCACACAAACTCGCACACACACACTCGCACACATTCGCACACACTCGCACACACGCACTCACTCACACTCACTCGCACACACTTGCACACACTCGCACACACTCGCACACACAGTCCTACACACTCACACACACACTCGCAAACACTCGCACAAACTCACACACACTCACGCACACACTTGCGCACACTAGCACACACTCGCACGCCCACACTCGCACACATTCGCACTCACTCGCACGCACACACTCGCACAAACTCACACACACTCGCACACACTCATACACAATCGCACGCACACACACCCGCACACACTCGCACACATTTGCACTCACTCGCACGCACTCGCATGCACACACTCGCACAAACTCACACACACTGGCACACACTTATACACAATCGCACACACACACTCTAACACACACTCGCACACACTCGCACACACTCACTCACACACACTCACACACACACTCGCACACACTCACACACACTTGCACACACTCGCACACACTCACACGCACACACACTCACACACACTCACACACACTCGCACAAACTCACAAGCACAAACTCGCACACACACTCGCACACACTCACACGCACACACTCACACGCACACACTCGCACACACACTCGCACACACTCGCACCCACTCACTCGTGCACACTCGCGCACACTCGGGCACATTTGCACACACTCGCACACACTCGCACACTCTCGCACACACACTCGCACACACACCTGCACAAACTCGAACACACTCGCACACACTCGCAAACACTCGCACATACAGTCCTACAAACTCACACACACTCACACACACTCGCACCCACACACAAACTGGCACACACTCAAACACACTCACTCATACACACTCGCACACACTCACTCGCACACACACACACACACTCGCACACACTCGCACCCAGTCACTCGAGCACACTCGCACACCCTCGCACGCACGCACACACTCGCACACACTCACATGCACACACTCACGCACACACACTCGCGCACACTCATGTACACTCGCACGCACACATTCACACACATTCGCACGCACTTGCACACACTCGTACGCACACACTGGCACACACTCGCACACACTCGCACACACACACTCGCACATACTCGCTCACACTCGCACACACTCGCACGCACACACTCGCACACACTCGCATGCACACACTCGCACACACACTCACACACACACACTCGCATACACACTCGCACAAACTCCTACACACACTCGTACACACTCACACACACTAGCACACACACACTCGCACATACTCGCACACACTCGCACACACTCGCATGCACACACTCGCACACACACTCACACACACCCTCTCGCATACACACTCGCACAAACTCCTACACACACTCGTACACACTCACACACACTCGCACACACACTTGCACACACTCGCACATACACACATACACATTCGCACACACTCGCACACACACTCGCACACACAGTCCTACACACTCACACACACACTCGCAAACACTCGCACACACTCACACACACACTCACTCACACGTACACACTCACGCACACTTGCACACACTCACGCACACTAGCACACACTCGTAAGCATACACTCACACTCACTCACACACTTACTCACACGCACACACTCTCGCACACACTCACACACACTCGCGCACACTCGCACACACTCGCACGCCCACACTCGCACACTCTCGCACACATTTGCACACACTCGCACTCACTTGCACCCACTCGCACGCACACACTCGCACACACTCATACACAATCACACAAACTCGCACACACACACTCGCACACATTCGCACACACTCGCACACACTCACTCACTCACACTCACTCGCACACACTTGCACACACTCGCACACACAGTCCTACACACTCACACACACACTCGCAAACACTCGCACAAACTCACACACACTCACTCACACGCACACACACTCGCATGCCCACACTCACACACATTTGCACTCACTCGCATGCACTCGCACGCACACACTCACACAAACTCACACACACTCGCACACACTCATACACAATCGCACGCACACACACTCGCACACACACACTCGCACACACTCGCACACTCTCGCACACATTCACACTCACTCGCACGCGCACACTCGAACACACTCGCACAAACTCACACACACTTGCACACACTTATACACAAACGCACACACACACTCGTACACACACTCGCACACACTCGCACACACTCGCACACACTCACTCACACACACTCACACACACACACTCACACACACTCACACACACTTGCACACACTCGCACACACTCACACGCACACACACTCACACACACTCACACACTCACAAGCACACACTCGCACACACACTCGCACACACTCACACGCACACACTCACACGCACACACTCGCACAAACAGTCGCACACACTCGCACCCACTCACTCGTGCACACTCGCGCACACTCGGGCACATTTGCACACACTCGCACACACTCGCACACTCTCGCACACACACTCGCACACACACTCGCACACACTCGAACACACTCGCACACACTCGCAAACACTCGCACATACAGTCCTACAAACTCACACACACTCTCACACTCGCACCCACACACAAACTGGCACACACTCAAACACACTCACTCATACACACTCGCACACACTCACTCGCACACACACACACACACTCGCACACACTCGCACCCAGTCACTCGAGCACACTCGCACACCCTTGCACGCACGCACACACTCGCACACACTCACATGCACACACTCACGCACACACACTCGTGCACACTCGTGCACACTCGCACGCACACATTCACACACATTCGCACTCACTTGCACACACTCGTACGCACACACTGGCACACACTCGCACACACTCGCACACACACACTCGCACATACTCGCTCACACTCGCACACACTCGCACGCACACACTCGCACACACTCGCATGCACACACTCGCACACACACTCACACACACACACACTCGCATACACACTCACACAAACTCCTACACACACTCGTACACACTCACACACACTCGCACACACACTCGCACACACTCGCACACTCTCGCACACATTCACACTCACTCGCACGCACTCGCACGCACACACTCGTACACACTCGCACAAACTCACACACACTCGCACACACTTATACACAATCGCACACACACACACTCGTACACACACTCGCACACACTCGCACACACTCACTCACACACACTCACACACACACTCGCACACACTCACACACACTCGCACACACTCACATGCACACACACTCGCACACAATCACACACACACACTCGCACACACTCACAAGCACACACTCGCACAGACACTCGCTCACACTCACAAGCACACACTCACACGCACACACTCGCACACACACTCGCACACACTCACACCCACTCACTCGTGCACACTCGCGCACACTCGGGCACATTTGCACACACTCGCACACACTCGCACACTCTCGCACACACACTCGCACACACACTCGCACACACTCGAACACACTCACACACACTCACAAACAATCGCACATACAGTCCTACAAACTCACACACACTCACACACACTCACACACTCGCACCCACACACAAACTGGCACACACTCAAACACACTCACTCATACACACTCGCACACACTCACTCGCACACACACACACTCGCACACACTCGCACCCAGTCACTCGAGCACACTCGCACACACTCGCACGCACACACGCACACACTCGCACACACTCACACGCACACACTCACGCACACACTCGCGCACACTCGTGCACACTCACACGCACACATTCGCACACATTCGCACTCACTTGCACACACTGGCACACACTGGCACACACACACTCACACACACGCGCACACACTCGCACACACTTGCACACACTAGCACACACACTCGCACACACTCGCACACACTCGCACGCACACACTCGCACACACTCGCATGCACACACTCGCACACACACTCACACACACACTCACATACACACTCGCACACACTCGCACAAGCTCCTACACACACACGTACACACTCACACACACTCGCACACACACTCGCACACACTCGCACATACACACATACACATTCACACACACTCGCACACACACTCGCACACACAGTCCTACACACTCACACACACACTCGCAAACACTCGCACACACTCACACACACACTCACTCACACATACACACTCGCGCACACTCACGCACACTAGCACACACTCGTAAGCATACACTCACACTCACTCACACACTTACTCACACGCACACACTCTCGCACACACTCACACACACTCGCGCACACTCGCACATTCTCGCACACATTTGCACACACTCGCACTCACTCGCACCCACTCGCATGCACACACTCGCACACACTCATACATAATCACACAAACTCGCACACACACACTCGCACACATTCGCACACACTCGAACACACTCACTCACTCACACTCACTCGCACACACTTGCACACACTCGCACACACTCGCACACACAGTCCTACACACTCACACACACTCGCAAACACTCGCACAAACTCACACACACTCACTCACACGCACACACTTGCACACACTAGCACACACTCGCACGCCCACACTTGCACACACTCACACTCATTCGCACGCACTCGCACGCACACACTCGCACACACTCGCACATACTCGCACACACTTGCACACACTCGCACACACTCGCATGCACAAACTCGCACACACACTCACAAACACACACTCGCATACACACTCGCACAAACTCCTACACACACTCGTACACACTCACACACACTCGCACACACACTTGCACACACTCACACACACTTGCACATACACACATACACATTCGCACACACTCGCACACACACTCGCACACACAGTCCTACACACACACTCGCAAACACTCGCACACACTCACACACACACTCACTCACACGTACACACTCGCACACACTCGCACACACTCACGCACACTAGCACACACTCATAAGCATACACTCACACTCACTCACACGAACACACTCTCGCACACACTCGCGCACACTCGCACACACTCGCACGCCCACACTCGCACACTCTCGCACACATTTGCACACACTCACACTCACTCACACCCACTCACACGCACACACTCATACACAATCACACAAACTCGCACACACACACTCGCACACATTCGCACACACTCGCACACACTCACTCACACTCACTCGCACACACTTGCACACACTCGCACACACTCGCACACACAGTCCTACACACTCACACACACTCGCAAACACTCGCACAAACTCACACACACTCACTCACACGCACATACTTGCACACACTAGCACACACTCGCACGCCCACACTTGCACACATTCGCACTCACTCGCACGCACTCGCACGCACACACTCGCACACACTTGCACAAACTCACACACACTCGCACACACTCATACTCAATCGCACAATCGCACAAACTCACACACACTCGCACACACTCACACACTCGCACCCACTCACTCGTGCACACTCGCACACATTCGCACTCACTCGCACGCACTCGCACGCACACACTCGCACAAACTCACACACACTCGCACACACTCATACACAATCGCACGCACACACACTCGCACACACACACTCACACACACTCGCACACTCTCGCACACATACGCACTCACTCGCACACACTCGCACGCACACACTCTCACACACTCGCACAAACTCACACACACTCGCACACACTTATACACAATCGGACACACACACTCACTCACTCACACTCACTCGCACGCACTTGCACACACTCGCACACACAGTCCTACACACTCACACACCCTCGCAAACACTCGCACAAACTCACACACACTCACTCACACGCACACACTTGCACACACTAGCACACACTCGCACGCCCACACTTGCACACACTCACTCGCACGCACTCGCACACACACACTCGCACACACTCGCACATACTCGCACACACTCGCACACACTCGCATGCACACACTCGCACACACACTCACAAACACACACTCGCATACACACTCGCACACACTCGCACAAACTCCTACACACACTCGTACACACTCACACACACTCGCACACACACTTGCACACACTCGCACACACTCGCACATACACGCATACACATTCGCACACACTCGCACACACACTCGCACACACAGTCCTACACACACACTCGCAAACACTCGCACACACTCACACACACACTCACTCACACGTACACACTCGCACACACTCGCACACACTCACGCACACTAGCACACACTCGTAAGCATACACTCACATTCACTCACACACTTACTCACACGCACACACTCTCGCACACACTCACACACACTCGCGCACACTCGCACACACTCGCATGCCCACACTCGCACATTCTCGCACACATTTGCACACACTCGCACTCACTCACACCCACTCGCACGCACACACTCGCACACACTCATACACAATCACACAAACTCGCACACACACACTCGCACACATTCGCACACACTCGCACACACTCACTCACTCACACTCACTCGCACACACTTGCACACACTAGCACACACTCGCACGCCCACACTTGCACACATTCGCACTCACTCGCACGCACTCGCACGCACACACTCGCACACACTCGCACAAACTCACACACACTCGCACACACTCATACTCAATCGCACAATCGCACAAACTCACACACACTCGCACACACTCACACACTTGCACCCACTCACTCGTGCACACTCGCACACATTTGCACGCACTCGCACGCACACACTCGCACAAACTCACACACACTCGCACACACTCATACACAATCGCACGCACACACACTCGCACACACACACTCACACACACTCGCACACTCTCGCACACATACGCACTCACTCGCACGCACACACTCTCACACACTCGCACAAACTCACACACACTCGCACACACTTATACACAATCGCACACACACACTCACTCACTCACACTCACTCGCACACACTTGCACACACTCGCACACACTCGCACACACAGTCCTACACACTCACACACACTCGCAAACACTCGCACAAACTCACACAAACTCACTCACACGCACACACTTGCACACACTAGCACACACTCGCACGCCCACACTTGCACACACTCACACTCACTCGCACGCACTCGCACGCACACACTCGCACACACTCGCACATACTCGCACACACTTGCACACACTCGCATGCACACACTCGCACACACACTCACAAACACACACTCGCATACACACTCGCACACACTCGCACAAACTCCTACACACACTCGTACACACTCACACACACTCGCACACACACTTGCACACACTCGCACACACTCGCACATACACACATACACATTCGCACACACTTGCACACACACTCGCACACACAGTCCTACACACACGCTCGCAAACACTCGCACACACTCACACACACACTCACTCACACGTACACACTCGCACACACTCGTACACACTCACGCACACTAGCACACACTCGTAAGCATACACTCACATTCACTCACACACTTACCCACACGCACACACTCTCGCACACACTCACACACACTCGCGCACACTCGCACACACTCGCAAGCCCACACTCGCACACTCTCGCACACATTTTCACACACTTGCACTCACTCACACCCACTCGCACGCACACACTCGCACACACTCATACACAATCACACAAACTCACACACACACACTCGCACACATTCGCACACACTCGCACACACTCACTCACTCACACTCACTCGCACACACTTGCACACACTCGCACACACTCGCACACACAGTCCTACACACTCACACACACTCGCAAACACTCGCACAAACTCACACACACTCACTCACACGCACACACTTGCACACACTAGCACACACTCGCACGCCCACACTTGCACACATTCGCACTCACTCGCACGCACTCGCATGCACACACTCGCACACACTCGCACAAACTCACACACACTCGCACACAGTCACACACTCGCACCCACTCACTCGTGCACACTCGCACACATTTGCACTCACTCGCACGCACTCGCACGCACACACTCGCACAAACTCACACACACTCGCACACACTCATACACAATCGCACGCACACACTCGCACACACACACTCGCACACACTCGCACACTCTCGCACACATACGCACTCACTCGCACGCACTCGCACGCACACACTCTCACACACTCGCACAAACTCACACACACTCGCACACACTTATACGCAATCGCACACACACACTCACTAACTCACACTCACTCACACACACTTGCACACACTCGCACACACTCGCACACACTCATACACAATCGCACCAACTCACACACACTCGTACACACTCGCACCCACTCACTCGTGTACACTCGCAAACATTCGCACTCACTCGCACACACTCGCACGCACACACTCGCACAAACTCACACACACTCGCACACACTCATACACAATCGCACACACACACACTCGCACACACACACTTGCACACACTCGCACACTCTCGCACACATTCACACTCACTCGCACGCACTCGCACGCACACACTCGCACACACTCGCACAAACTCACACACACTCGCACACACTTATACACAATCGCACACACACACACTCGTACACACACTCGCACACACTCGCACACACTCACTCACACACACTCACACACACACTCGCACACACTCACACACACTCGCACACACTCACATGCACACACACTCGCACACACTCACACACACTCGCACACACTCACAAGCACACACTCGCACAGACACTCGCTCACACTCACAAGCACACACTCACACGCACACACTCGCACACACTCGCACACACTCACACCCACTCACTCGTGCACACTCGCGCACACTCAGGCACATTTGCACACACTCGCACACACTCGCACACTCTCGCACACACACTCGCACACACACTCGCACACACTCGAACACACTCACACACACTCACAAACAATCGCACATACAGTCCTACAAACTCACACACACTCACACACACTCACACACTCGCACCCACACACAAACTGGCACACACTCAAACACACTCACTCATACACACTCGCACACACTCACTCGCACACACACACACTCGCACACACTCGCACCCAGTCACTCGAGCACACTCGCACACACTCGCACGCACACACGCACACACTCGCACACACTCACACGCACACACTCACGCACACACTCGCGCACACTCGTGCACACTCGCACGCACACATTCGCACACATTCGCACTCACTTGCACACACTGGCACACACTGGCACACACTGGCACACACACACTCGCACACACTCGCACACACTCGCACACACTTGCACACACTAGCACACACACTCGCACATACTCGCACACACTCGCACACACTCGCACGCACACACTCGCACACACTCGCATGCACACACTCGCACACACACTCACACACACACTTGCACAAACTCCTACACACACACGTACACACTCGCACACACACTCGCACACACTCGCACATACACACATACACATTCACACACACTCGCACACACACTCGCACACACAGTCCTACACACTCACACACACACTAGCAAACACTCGCACACACTCACACACACACTCACTCACACATACACACTCGCGCACACTCATGCACACTAGCACACACTCGTAAGCATACACTCACACTCACTCACACACTTACTCACACGCACACACTCTTGCACACACTCACACACACTCGCGCACACTCGCACACTCTCGCACACATTTGCACACACTCGCACTCACTCGCACCCACTCGCACGCACACACTCGCACACACTCATACACAATCACACAAACTCGCACACACACACTCGCACACATTCGCACACACTCGCACACACGCACTCACTCACACTCACTCGCACACACTTGCACACACTCGCACACACTCGCACACACAGTCCTACACACTCACACACACACTCGCAAACACTCGCACAAACTCACACACACTCACGCACACACTTGCGCACACTAGCACACACTCGCACGCCCACACTCGCACACATTCGCACTCACTCGCACGCACACACTCGCACAAACTCACACACACTCGCACACACTCATACACAATCGCACGCACACACACCCGCACACACTCGCACACATTTGCACTCACTCGCACGCACTCGCATGCACACACTCGCACAAACTCACACACACTGGCACACACTTATACACAATCGCACACACACACTCTAACACACACTCGCACACACTCGCACACACTCACTCACACACACTCACACACACACTCGCACACACTCACACACACTTGCACACACTCGCACACACTCACACGCACACACACTCACACACACTCACACACACTCGCACAAACTCACAAGCACAAACTCGCACACACACTCGCACACACTCACACGCACACACTCACACGCACACACTCGCACACACACTCGCACACACTCGCACCCACTCACTCGTGCACACTCGCGCACACTCGGGCACATTTGCACACACTCGCACACACTCGCACACTCTCGCACACACACTCGCACACACACCTGCACAAACTCGAACACACTCGCACACACTCGCAAACACTCGCACATACAGTCCTACAAACTCACACACACTCACACACACTCGCACCCACACACAAACTGGCACACACTCAAACACACTCACTCATACACACTCGCACACACTCACTCGCACACACACACACACACTCGCACACACTCGCACCCAGTCACTCGAGCACACTCGCACACCCTCGCACGCACGCACACACTCGCACACACTCACATGCACACACTCACGCACACACACTCGCGCACACTCATGTACACTCGCACGCACACATTCACACACATTCGCACGCACTTGCACACACTCGTACGCACACACTGGCACACACTCGCACACACTCGCACACACACACTCGCACATACTCGCTCACACTCGCACACACTCGCACGCACACACTCGCACACACTCGCATGCACACACTCGCACACACACTCACACACACACACTCGCATACACACTCGCACAAACTCCTACACACACTCGTACACACTCACACACACTAGCACACACACACTCGCACATACTCGCACACACTCGCACACACTCGCATGCACACACTCGCACACACACTCACACACACCCTCTCGCATACACACTCGCACAAACTCCTACACACACTCGTACACACTCACACACACTCGCACACACACTTGCACACACTCGCACATACACACATACACATTCGCACACACTCGCACACACACTCGCACACACAGTCCTACACACTCACACACACACTCGCAAACACTCGCACACACTCACACACACACTCACTCACACGTACACACTCACGCACACTTGCACACACTCACGCACACTAGCACACACTCGTAAGCATACACTCACACTCACTCACCCACTTACTCACACGCACACACTCTCGCACACACTCACACACACTCGCGCACACTCGCACACACTCGCACGCCCACACTCGCACACTCTCGCACACATTTGCACACACTCGCACTCACTTGCACCCACTCGCACGCACACACTCGCACACACTCATACACAATCACACAAACTCGCACACACACACTCGCACACATTCGCACACACTCGCACACACTCACTCACTCACACTCACTCGCACACACTTGCACACACTCGCACACACAGTCCTACACACTCACACACACACTCGCAAACACTCGCACAAACTCACACACACTCACTCACACGCACACACACTCGCATGCCCACACTCACACACATTTGCACTCACTCGCATGCTCTCGCACGCACACACTCACACAAACTCACACACACTCGCACACACTCATACACAATCGCACGCACACACACTCGCACACACACACTCGCACACACTCGCACACTCTCGCACACATTCACACTCACTCGCACGCGCACACTCGAACACACTCGCACAAACTCACACACACTTGCACACACTTATACACAAACGCACACACACACTCGTACACACACTCGCACACACTCGCACACACTCACTCACACACACTCACACACACACACTCACACACACTCACACACACTTGCACACACTCGCACACACTCACACGCACACACACTCACGCACACTCACACACTCACAAGCACACACTCGCACACACACTCGCACACACTCACACGCACACACTCACACGCACACACTCGCACAAACAGTCGCACACACTCGCACCCACTCACTCGTGCACACTCGCGCACACTCGGGCACATTTGCACACACTCGCACACACTCGCACACTCTCGCACACACACTCGCACACACACTCGCACACACTCGAACACACTCGCACACACTCGCAAACACTCGCACATACAGTCCTACAAACTCACACACACTCTCACACTCGCACCCACACACAAACTGGCACACACTCAAACACACTCACTCATACACACTCGCACACACTCACTCGCACACACACACACACACTCGCACACACTCGCACCCAGTCACTCGAGCACACTCGCACACCCTTGCACGCACGCACACACTCGCACACACTCACATGCACACACTCACGCACACACACTCGTGCACACTCGTGCACACTCGCACGCACACATTCACACACATTCGCACTCACTTGCACACACTCGTACGCACACACTGGCACACACTCGCACACACTCGCACACACACACTCGCACATACTCGCTCACACTCGCACACACTCGCACGCACACACTCGCACACACTCGCATGCACACACTCGCACACACACTCACACACACACACACTCGCATACACACTCACACAAACTCCTACACACACTCGTACACACTCACACACACTCGCACACACACACTCGCACACACTCGCACACTCTCGCACACATTCACACTCACTCGCACGCACTCGCACGCACACACTCGTACACACTCGCACAAACTCACACACACTCGCACACACTTATACACAATCGCACACACACACACACTCGTACACACACTCGCACACACTCGCACACACTCACTCACACACACTCACACACACACTCGCACACACTCACACACACTCGCACACACTCACATGCACACACACTCGCACACAATCACACACACTCGCACACACTCACAAGCACACACTCGCACAGACACTCGCTCACACTCACAAGCACACACTCACACGCACACACTCGCACACACACTCGCACACACTCACACCCACTCACTCGTGCACACTCGCGCACACTCGGGCACATTTGCACACACTCGCACACACTCGCACACTCTCGCACACACACTCGCACACACACTCGCACACACTCGAACACACTCACACACACTCACAAACAATCGCACATACAGTCCTACAAACTCACACACACTCACACACACTCACACACTCGCACCCACACACAAACTGGCACACACTCAAACACACTCACTCATACACACTCGCACACACTCACTCGCACACACACACACTCGCACACACTCGCACCCAGTCACTCGAGCACACTCGCACACACTCGCACGCACACACGCACACACTCGCACACACTCACACGCACACACTCACGCACACACTCGCGCACACTCGTGCACACTCACACGCACACATTCGCACACATTCGCACTCACTTGCACACACTGGCACACACTGGCACACACACACTCACACACACGCGCACACACTCGCACACACTTGCACACACTAGCACACACACTCGCACACACTCGCACACACTCGCACGCACACACTCGCACACACTCGCATGCACACACTCGCACACACACTCACACACACACTCACATACACACTCGCACACACTCGCACAAGCTCCTACACACACACGTACACACTCACACACACTCGCACACACACTCGCACACACTCGCACATACACACATACACATTCACACACACTCGCACACACACTCGCACACACAGTCCTACACACTCACACACACACTCGCAAACACTCGCACACACTCACACACACACTCACTCACACATACACACTCGCGCACACTCACGCACACTAGCACACACTCATAAGCATACACTCACACTCACTCACACACTTACTCACACGCACACACTCTCGCACACACTCACACACACTCGCGCACACTCGCACATTCTCGCACACATTTGCACACACTCGCACTCACTCGCACCCACTCGCATGCACACACTCGCACACACTCATACATAATCACACAAACTCGCACACACACACTCGCACACATTCGCACACACTCGAACACACTCACTCACTCACACTCACTCGCACACACTTGCACACACTCGCACACACTCGCACACACAGTCCTACACACTCACACACACTCGCAAACACTCGCACAAACTCACACACACTCACTCACACGCACACACTTGCACACACTAGCACACACTCGCACGCCCACACTTGCACACACTCACACTCATTCGCACGCACTCGCACGCACACACTCGCACACACTCGCACATACTCGCACACACTTGCACACACTCGCACACACTCGCATGCACAAACTCGCACACACACTCACAAACACACACTCGCATACACACTCGCACAAACTCCTACACACACTCGTACACACTCACACACACTCGCACACACACTTGCACACACTCACACACACTTGCACATACACACATACACATTCGCACACACTCGCACACACACTCGCACACACAGTCCTACACACACACTCGCAAACACTCGCACACAATCACACACACACTCACTCACACGTACACACTCGCACACACTCGCACACACTCACGCACACTAGCACACACTCATAAGCATACACTCACACTCACTCACACGAACACACTCTCGCACACACTCGCGCACACTCGCACACA
Source organism: Phyllobates terribilis (assembly GCF_046119375.1). Lineage (NCBI taxonomy): Eukaryota > Metazoa > Chordata > Amphibia > Anura > Dendrobatidae > Phyllobates > Phyllobates terribilis. The sequence continues at coordinate 5,987,998 of NW_027362853.1, forward strand.
CTCGCACGCCCACACTCGCACACTCTCGCACACATTTGCACACACTCACACTCACTCACACCCACTCACACGCACACACTCATACACAATCACACAAACTCGCACACACACACTCGCACACATTCGCACACACTCGCACACACTCACTCACACTCACTCGCACACACTTGCACACACTCGCACACACTCGCACACACAGTCCTACACACTCACACACACTCGCAAACACTCGCACAAACTCACACACACTCACTCACACGCACATACTTGCACACACTAGCACACACTCGCACGCCCACACTTGCACACATTCGCACTCACTCGCACGCACTCGCACGCACACACTCGCACACACTTGCACAAACTCACACACACTCGCACACACTCATACTCAATCGCACAATCGCACAAACTCACACACACTCGCACACACTCACACACTCGCACCCACTCACTCGTGCACACTCGCACACATTCGCACTCACTCGCACGCACTCGCACGCACACACTCGCACAAACTCACACACACTCGCACACACTCATACACAATCGCACGCACACACACTCGCACACACACACTCACACACACTCGCACACTCTCGCACACATACGCACTCACTCGCACACACTCGCACGCACACACTCTCACACACTCGCACAAACTCACACACACTCGCACACACTTATACACAATCGGACACACACACTCACTCACTCACACTCACTCGCACACACTTGCACACACTCGCACACACAGTCCTACACACTCACACACCCTCGCAAACACTCGCACAAACTCACACACACTCACTCACACGCACACACTTGCACACACTAGCACACACTCGCACGCCCACACTTGCACACACTCACTCGCACGCACTCGCACACACACACTCGCACACACTCGCACATACTCGCACACACTCGCACACACTCGCATGCACACACTCGCACACACACTCACAAACACACACTCGCATACACACTCGCACACACTCGCACAAACTCCTACACACACTCGTACACACTCACACACACTCGCACACACACTTGCACACACTCGCACACACTCGCACATACACGCATACACATTCGCACACACTCGCACACACACTCGCACACACAGTCCTACACACACACTCGCAAACACTCGCACACACTCACACACACACTCACTCACACGTACACACTCGCACACACTCGCACACACTCACGCACACTAGCACACACTCGTAAGCATACACTCACATTCACTCACACACTTACTCACACGCACACACTCTCGCACACACTCACACACACTCGCGCACACTCGCACACACTCGCATGCCCACACTCGCACATTCTCGCACACATTTGCACACACTCGCACTCACTCACACCCACTCGCACGCACACACTCGCACACACTCATACACAATCACACAAACTCGCACACACACACTCGCACACATTCGCACACACTCGCACACACTCACTCACTCACACTCACTCGCACACACTTGCACACACTAGCACACACTCGCACGCCCACACTTGCACACATTCGCACTCACTCGCACGCACTCGCACGCACACACTCGCACACACTCGCACAAACTCACACACACTCGCACACACTCATACTCAATCGCACAATCGCACAAACTCACACACACTCGCACACACTCACACACTTGCACCCACTCACTCGTGCACACTCGCACACATTTGCACGCACTCGCACGCACACACTCGCACAAACTCACACACACTCGCACACACTCATACACAATCGCACGCACACACACTCGCACACACACACTCACACACACTCGCACACTCTCGCACACATACGCACTCACTCGCACGCACACACTCTCACACACTCGCACAAACTCACACACACTCGCACACACTTATACACAATCGCACACACACACTCACTCACTCACACTCACTCGCACACACTTGCACACACTCGCACACACTCGCACACACAGTCCTACACACTCACACACACTCGCAAACACTCGCACAAACTCACACAAACTCACTCACACGCACACACTTGCACACACTAGCACACACTCGCACGCCCACACTTGCACACACTCACACTCACTCGCACGCACTCGCACGCACACACTCGCACACACTCGCACATACTCGCACACACTTGCACACACTCGCATGCACACACTCGCACACACACTCACAAACACACACTCGCATACACACTCGCACACACTCGCACAAACTCCTACACACACTCGTACACACTCACACACACTCGCACACACACTTGCACACACTCGCACACACTCGCACATACACACATACACATTCGCACACACTTGCACACACACTCGCACACACAGTCCTACACACACGCTCGCAAACACTCGCACACACTCACACACACACTCACTCACACGTACACACTCGCACACACTCGTACACACTCACGCACACTAGCACACACTCGTAAGCATACACTCACATTCACTCACACACTTACCCACACGCACACACTCTCGCACACACTCACACACACTCGCGCACACTCGCACACACTCGCAAGCCCACACTCGCACACTCTCGCACACATTTTCACACACTTGCACTCACTCACACCCACTCGCACGCACACACTCGCACACACTCATACACAATCACACAAACTCACACACACACTCGCACACATTCGCACACACTCGCACACACTCACTCACTCACACTCACTCGCACACACTTGCACACACTCGCACACACTCGCACACACAGTCCTACACACTCACACACACTCGCAAACACTCGCACAAACTCACACACACTCACTCACACGCACACACTTGCACACACTAGCACACACTCGCACGCCCACACTTGCACACATTCGCACTCACTCGCACGCACTCGCATGCACACACTCGCACACACTCGCACAAACTCACACACACTCGCACACAGTCACACACTCGCACCCACTCACTCGTGCACACTCGCACACATTTGCACTCACTCGCACGCACTCGCACGCACACACTCGCACAAACTCACACACACTCGCACACACTCATACACAATCGCACGCACACACTCGCACACACACACTCGCACACACTCGCACACTCTCGCACACATACGCACTCACTCGCACGCACTCGCACGCACACACTCTCACACACTCGCACAAACTCACACACACTCGCACACACTTATACGCAATCGCACACACACACTCACTAACTCACACTCACTCACACACACTTGCACACACTCGCACACACTCATACACAATCGCACCAACTCACACACACTCGTACACACTCGCACCCACTCACTCGTGTACACTCGCAAACATTCGCACTCACTCGCACACACTCGCACGCACACACTCGCACAAACTCACACACACTCGCACACACTCATACACAATCGCACACACACACACTCGCACACACACACTTGCACACACTCGCACACTCTCGCACACATTCACACTCACTCGCACGCACTCGCACGCACACACTCGCACACACTCGCACAAACTCACACACACTCGCACACACTTATACACAATCGCACACACACACACTCGTACACACACTCGCACACACTCGCACACACTCACTCACACACACTCACACACACACTCGCACACACTCACACACACTCGCACACACTCACATGCACACACACTCGCACACACTCACACACACTCGCACACACTCACAAGCACACACTCGCACAGACACTCGCTCACACTCACAAGCACACACTCACACGCACACACTCGCACACACTCGCACACACTCACACCCACTCACTCGTGCACACTCGCGCACACTCAGGCACATTTGCACACACTCGCACACACTCGCACACTCTCGCACACACACTCGCACACACACTCGCACACACTCGAACACACTCACACACACTCACAAACAATCGCACATACAGTCCTACAAACTCACACACACTCACACACACTCACACACTCGCACCCACACACAAACTGGCACACACTCAAACACACTCACTCATACACACTCGCACACACTCACTCGCACACACACACACTCGCACACACTCGCACCCAGTCACTCGAGCACACTCGCACACACTCGCACGCACACACGCACACACTCGCACACACTCACACGCACACACTCACGCACACACTCGCGCACACTCGTGCACACTCGCACGCACACATTCGCACACATTCGCACTCACTTGCACACACTGGCACACACTGGCACACACTGGCACACACACACTCGCACACACTCGCACACACTCGCACACACTTGCACACACTAGCACACACACTCGCACATACTCGCACACACTCGCACACACTCGCACGCACACACTCGCACACACTCGCATGCACACACTCGCACACACACTCACACACACACACTCACATACACACTCGCACACACTTGCACAAACTCCTACACACACACGTACACACTCGCACACACACTCGCACACACTCGCACATACACACATACACATTCACACACACTCGCACACACACTCGCACACACAGTCCTACACACTCACACACACACTAGCAAACACTCGCACACACTCACACACACACTCACTCACACATACACACTCGCGCACACTCATGCACACTAGCACACACTCGTAAGCATACACTCACACTCACTCACACACTTACTCACACGCACACACTCTTGCACACACTCACACACACTCGCGCACACTCGCACACTCTCGCACACATTTGCACACACTCGCACTCACTCGCACCCACTCGCACGCACACACTCGCACACACTCATACACAATCACACAAACTCGCACACACACACTCGCACACATTCGCACACACTCGCACACACGCACTCACTCACACTCACTCGCACACACTTGCACACACTCGCACACACTCGCACACACAGTCCTACACACTCACACACACACTCGCAAACACTCGCACAAACTCACACACACTCACGCACACACTTGCGCACACTAGCACACACTCGCACGCCCACACTCGCACACATTCGCACTCACTCGCACGCACACACTCGCACAAACTCACACACACTCGCACACACTCATACACAATCGCACGCACACACACCCGCACACACTCGCACACATTTGCACTCACTCGCACGCACTCGCATGCACACACTCGCACAAACTCACACACACTGGCACACACTTATACACAATCGCACACACACACTCTAACACACACTCGCACACACTCGCACACACTCACTCACACACACTCACACACACACTCGCACACACTCACACACACTTGCACACACTCGCACACACTCACACGCACACACACTCACACACACTCACACACACTCGCACAAACTCACAAGCACAAACTCGCACACACACTCGCACACACTCACACGCACACACTCACACGCACACACTCGCACACACACTCGCACACACTCGCACCCACTCACTCGTGCACACTCGCGCACACTCGGGCACATTTGCACACACTCGCACACACTCGCACACTCTCGCACACACACTCGCACACACACCTGCACAAACTCGAACACACTCGCACACACTCGCAAACACTCGCACATACAGTCCTACAAACTCACACACACTCACACACACTCGCACCCACACACAAACTGGCACACACTCAAACACACTCACTCATACACACTCGCACACACTCACTCGCACACACACACACACACTCGCACACACTCGCACCCAGTCACTCGAGCACACTCGCACACCCTCGCACGCACGCACACACTCGCACACACTCACATGCACACACTCACGCACACACACTCGCGCACACTCATGTACACTCGCACGCACACATTCACACACATTCGCACGCACTTGCACACACTCGTACGCACACACTGGCACACACTCGCACACACTCGCACACACACTCGCACATACTCGCTCACACTCGCACACACTCGCACGCACACACTCGCACACACTCGCATGCACACACTCGCACACACACTCACACACACACACTCGCATACACACTCGCACAAACTCCTACACACACTCGTACACACTCACACACACTAGCACACACACACTCGCACATACTCGCACACACTCGCACACACTCGCATGCACACACTCGCACACACACTCACACACACCCTCTCGCATACACACTCGCACAAACTCCTACACACACTCGTACACACTCACACACACTCGCACACACACTTGCACACACTCGCACATACACACATACACATTCGCACACACTCGCACACACACTCGCACACACAGTCCTACACACTCACACACACACTCGCAAACACTCGCACACACTCACACACACACTCACTCACACGTACACACTCACGCACACTTGCACACACTCACGCACACTAGCACACACTCGTAAGCATACACTCACACTCACTCACCCACTTACTCACACGCACACACTCTCGCACACACTCACACACACTCGCACACACTCGCACACACTCACACCCACTCACTCGTGCACACTCGCGCACACTCAGGCACATTTGCACACACTCGCACACACTCGCACACTCTCGCACACACACTCGCACACACACTCGCACACACTCGAACACACTCACACACACTCACAAACAATCGCACATACAGTCCTACAAACTCACACACACTCACACACACTCACACACTCGCACCCACACACAAACTGGCACACACTCAAACACACTCACTCATACACACTCGCACACACTCACTCGCACACACACACACTCGCACACACTCGCACCCAGTCACTCGAGCACACTCGCACACACTCGCACGCACACACGCACACACTCGCACACACTCACACGCACACACTCACGCACACACTCGCGCACACTCGTGCACACTCGCACGCACACATTCGCACACATTCGCACTCACTTGCACACACTGGCACACACTGGCACACACTGGCACACACACACTCGCACACACTCGCACACACTCGCACACACTTGCACACACTAGCACACACACTCGCACATACTCGCACACACTCGCACACACTCGCACGCACACACTCGCACACACTCGCATGCACACACTCGCACACACACTCACACACACACACTCACATACACACTCGCACACACTTGCACAAACTCCTACACACACACGTACACACTCGCACACACACTCGCACACACTCGCACATACACACATACACATTCACACACACTCGCACACACACTCGCACACACAGTCCTACACACTCACACACACACTAGCAAACACTCGCACACACTCACACACACACTCACTCACACATACACACTCGCGCACACTCATGCACACTAGCACACACTCGTAAGCATACACTCACACTCACTCACACACTTACTCACACGCACACACTCTTGCACACACTCACACACACTCGCGCACACTCGCACACTCTCGCACACATTTGCACACACTCGCACTCACTCGCACCCACTCGCACGCACACACTCGCACACACTCATACACAATCACACAAACTCGCACACACACACTCGCACACATTCGCACACACTCGCACACACGCACTCACTCACACTCACTCGCACACACTTGCACACACTCGCACACACTCGCACACACAGTCCTACACACTCACACACACACTCGCAAACACTCGCACAAACTCACACACACTCACGCACACACTTGCGCACACTAGCACACACTCGCACGCCCACACTCGCACACATTCGCACTCACTCGCACGCACACACTCGCACAAACTCACACACACTCGCACACACTCATACACAATCGCACGCACACACACCCGCACACACTCGCACACATTTGCACTCACTCGCACGCACTCGCATGCACACACTCGCACAAACTCACACACACTGGCACACACTTATACACAATCGCACACACACACTCTAACACACACTCGCACACACTCGCACACACTCACTCACACACACTCACACACACACTCGCACACACTCACACACACTTGCACACACTCGCACACACTCACACGCACACACACTCACACACACTCACACACACTCGCACAAACTCACAAGCACAAACTCGCACACACACTCGCACACACTCACACGCACACACTCACACGCACACACTCGCACACACACTCGCACACACTCGCACCCACTCACTCGTGCACACTCGCGCACACTCGGGCACATTTGCACACACTCGCACACACTCGCACACTCTCGCACACACACTCGCACACACACCTGCACAAACTCGAACACACTCGCACACACTCGCAAACACTCGCACATACAGTCCTACAAACTCACACACACTCACACACACTCGCACCCACACACAAACTGGCACACACTCAAACACACTCACTCATACACACTCGCACACACTCACTCGCACACACACACACACACTCGCACACACTCGCACCCAGTCACTCGAGCACACTCGCACACCCTCGCACGCACGCACACACTCGCACACACTCACATGCACACACTCACGCACACACACTCGCGCACACTCATGTACACTCGCACGCACACATTCACACACATTCGCACGCACTTGCACACACTCGTACGCACACACTGGCACACACTCGCACACACTCGCACACACACTCGCACATACTCGCTCACACTCGCACACACTCGCACGCACACACTCGCACACACTCGCATGCACACACTCGCACACACACTCACACACACACACTCGCATACACACTCGCACAAACTCCTACACACACTCGTACACACTCACACACACTAGCACACACACACTCGCACATACTCGCACACACTCGCACACACTCGCATGCACACACTCGCACACACACTCACACACACCCTCTCGCATACACACTCGCACAAACTCCTACACACACTCGTACACACTCACACACACTCGCACACACACTTGCACACACTCGCACATACACACATACACATTCGCACACACTCGCACACACACTCGCACACACAGTCCTACACACTCACACACACACTCGCAAACACTCGCACACACTCACACACACACTCACTCACACGTACACACTCACGCACACTTGCACACACTCACGCACACTAGCACACACTCGTAAGCATACACTCACACTCACTCACCCACTTACTCACACGCACACACTCTCGCACACACTCACACACACTCGCGCACACTCGCACACACTCGCACGCCCACACTCGCACACTCTCGCACACATTTGCACACACTCGCACTCACTTGCACCCACTCGCACGCACACACTCGCACACACTCATACACAATCACACAAACTCGCACACACACACTCGCACACATTCGCACACACTCGCACACACTCACTCACTCACACTCACTCGCACACACTTGCACACACTCGCACACACAGTCCTACACACTCACACACACACTCGCAAACACTCGCACAAACTCACACACACTCACTCACACGCACACACACTCGCATGCCCACACTCACACACATTTGCACTCACTCGCATGCTCTCGCACGCACACACTCACACAAACTCACACACACTCGCACACACTCATACACAATCGCACGCACACACACTCGCACACACACACTCGCACACACTCGCACACTCTCGCACACATTCACACTCACTCGCACGCGCACACTCGAACACACTCGCACAAACTCACACACACTTGCACACACTTATACACAAACGCACACACACACTCGTACACACACTCGCACACACTCGCACACACTCACTCACACACACTCACACACACACACTCACACACACTCACACACACTTGCACACACTCGCACACACTCACACGCACACACACTCACGCACACTCACACACTCACAAGCACACACTCGCACACACACTCGCACACACTCACACGCACACACTCACACGCACACACTCGCACAAACAGTCGCACACACTCGCACCCACTCACTCGTGCACACTCGCGCACACTCGGGCACATTTGCACACACTCGCACACACTCGCACACTCTCGCACACACACTCGCACACACACTCGCACACACTCGAACACACTCGCACACACTCGCAAACACTCGCACATACAGTCCTACAAACTCACACACACTCTCACACTCGCACCCACACACAAACTGGCACACACTCAAACACACTCACTCATACACACTCGCACACACTCACTCGCACACACACACACACACTCGCACACACTCGCACCCAGTCACTCGAGCACACTCGCACACCCTCGCACGCACGCACACACTCGCACACACTCACATGCACACACTCACGCACACACACTCGTGCACACTCGTGCACACTCGCACGCACACATTCACACACATTCGCACTCACTTGCACACACTCGTACGCACACACTGGCACACACTCGCACACACTCGCACACACACACTCGCACATACTCGCTCACACTCGCACACACTCGCACGCACACACTCGCACACACTCGCATGCACACACTCGCACACACACTCACACACACACACACTCGCATACACACTCACACAAACTCCTACACACACTCGTACACACTCACACACACTCGCACACACACACTCGCACACACTCGCACACTCTCGCACACATTCACACTCACTCGCACGCACTCGCACGCACACACTCGTACACACTCGCACAAACTCACACACACTCGCACACACTTATACACAATCGCACACACACACACTCGTACACACACTCGCACACACTCGCACACACTCACTCACACACACTCACACACACACTCGCACACACTCACACACACTCGCACACACTCACATGCACACACACTCGCACACAATCACACACACTCGCACACACTCACAAGCACACACTCGCACAGACACTCGCTCACACTCACAAGCACACACTCACACGCACACACTCGCACACACACTCGCACACACTCACACACACTCACTCGTGCACACTCGCGCACACTCGGGCACATTTGCACACACTCGCACACACTCGCACACTCTCGCACACACACTCGCACACACACTCGCACACACTCGAACACACTCACACACACTCACAAACAATCGCACATACAGTCCTACAAACTCACACACACTCACACACACTCACACACTCGCACCCACACACAAACTGGCACACACTCAAACACACTCACTCATACACACTCGCACACACTCACTCGCACACACACACACTCGCACACACTCGCACCCAGTCACTCGAGCACACTCGCACACACTCGCACGCACACACGCACACACTCGCACACACTCACACGCACACACTCACGCACACACTCGCGCACACTCGTGCACACTCACACGCACACATTCGCACACATTCGCACTCACTTGCACACACTGGCACACACTGGCACACACACACTCACACACACGCGCACACACTCGCACACACTTGCACACACTAGCACACACACTCGCACACACTCGCACACACTCGCACGCACACACTCGCACACACTCGCATGCACACACTCGCACACACACTCACACACACACTCACATACACACTCGCACACACTCGCACAAGCTCCTACACACACACGTACACACTCACACACACTCGCACACACACTCGCACACACTCGCACATACACACATACACATTCACACACACTCGCACACACACTCGCACACACAGTCCTACACACTCACACACACACTCGCAAACACTCGCACACACTCACACACACACTCGCTCACACATACACACTCGCGCACACTCACGCACACTAGCACACACTCGTAAGCATACACTCACACTCACTCACACACTTACTCACACGCACACACTCTCGCACACACTCACACACACTCGCGCACACTCGCACATTCTCGCACACATTTGCACACACTCGCACTCACTCGCACCCACTCGCATGCACACACTCGCACACACTCATACATAATCACACAAACTCGCACACACACACTCGCACACATTCGCACACACTCGCACACACGCACTCACTCACACTCACTCGCACACACTTGCACACACTCGCACACACTCGCACACACAGTCCTACACACTCACACGCACACTCGCAAACACTCGCACAAACTCACACACACTCACTCACACGCACACACTTGCGCACACTAGCACACACTCGCACGCCCACACTCGCACACATTCGCACTCACTCGCACGCACACACTCGCACACACTCGCACAAACTCACACACACTCGCACACACTCATACACAATCGCACGCACACACACCCGCACACACTCGCACACATTTGCACTCACTCGCACGCACTCGCATGCACACACTCGCACAAACTCACACACACTGGCACACACTTATACACAATCGCACACACACACTCTAACACACACTCGCACACACTCGCACACACTCACTCACACACACTCACACACACACTCGCACACACTCACACACACTTGCACACACTCGCACACACTCACACGCACACACACTCACACACACTCACACACACTCGCACAAACTCACAAGCACAAACTCGCACACACACTCGCACACACTCACACGCACACACTCACACGCACACACTCGCACACACACTCGCACACACTCGCACCCACTCACTCGTGCACACTCGCGCACACTCGGGCACATTTGCACACACTCGCACACACTCGCACACTCTCGCACACACACTCGCACACACACCCGCACACACTCGAACACACTCGCACACACTCGCAAACACTCGCACATACAGTCCTACAAACTCACACACACTCACACATACTCGCACCCACACACAAACTGGCACACACTCAAACACACTCACTCATACACACTCGCACACACTCACTCGCACACACACACACACACTCGCACCCAGTCACTCGAGCACACTCGCACACCCTCGCACGCACACACTCGCACACACTCACATGCACACACTCACGCACACACACTCATGCACACTCGCACGCACACATTCACACACATTCGCACGCACTTGCACACACTCGTATGCACACACTGGCACACACTCGCACACACTCGCACACACACACTCGCACATACTCGCTCACACTCGCACACACTCGCACGCACACACTCGCACACACTCGCATGCACACACTCGCACACACACTCACACACACACACTCGCATACACACTCGCACAAACTCCTACACACACTCGTACACACTCACACAAACTAGCACACACACACTCGCACATACTCGCACACACTCGCACACACTCGCATGCACACACTCGCACACACACTCACACACACACTCTCGCATACACACTCGCACAAACTCCTACACACACTCGTACACACTCACACACACTCGCACACACACTTGCACACACTCGCACATACACACATACACATTCGCACACACTCGCACACACACTCGCACACACAGTCCTACACACTCACACACACACTCGCAAACACTCGCACACACTCACACACACACTCACTCACACGTACACACTCACGCACACTTGCACACACTCACGCACACTAGCACACACTCGTAAGCATACACTCACACTCACTCACACACTTACTCACACGCACACACTCTCGCACACACTCACACACACTCGCACACACTCGCACGCCCACACTCGCACACTCTCGCACACATTTGCACACACTCGCACTCACTTGCACCCACTCGCACGCACACACTCGCACACACTCATACACAATCACACAAACTCGCACACACACACTCGCACACATTCGCACACACTCGCACACACTCACTCACTCACACTCACTCGCACACACTTGCACACACTCGCACACACTCGCACACACAGTCCTACACACTCACACACACACTCGCAAACACTCGCACAAACTCACACACACTCACTCACACGCACAAACACTCGCATGCCCACACTCACACACATTTGCACTCACTCGCATGCACTCGCACGCACACACTCGCACAAACTCACACACACTCGCACACACTCATACACAATCGCACGCACACACACTCGCACACACACACTCGCACACACTCGCACACTCTCGCACACATTCACACTCACTCGCACGCACTCGCACGCGCACACTCGAACACACTCGCACAAACTCACACACACTCGCACACACTTATACACAAACGCACACACACACTCGTATACACACTCGCACACACTCGCACACACTCGCACACACTCACTCACACACACTCACACACACACACTCGCACACACTCACACACACTTGCACACACTCACACGCACACACACTCGCACACACACTCACACACACTCACACACTCACAAGCACACACTCGCACACACACTCGCACACACTCACATGCACACACTCACACGCACACACTCGCACAAACAGTCGCACACACTCGCACCCACTCACTCGTGCACACTCGCGCACACTCGGGCACATTTGCACACACTCGCACACACTCGCACACTCTCGCACACACACTCGCACACACACTCGCACACACTCGAACACACTCGCACACACTCGCAAACACTCGCACATACAGTCCTACAAACTCACACACACTCACACACTCGCACCCACACACAAACTGGCACACACTCAAACACACTCACTCATACACACTCGCACACACTCACTCGCACACACACACACACACTCGCACACACTCGCACCCAGTCACTCGAGCACACTCGCACACCCTCGCACGCACGCACGCACACACTCGCACACACTCACATGCACACACTCACACACACACACTCGCGCACACTCGTGCACACTCGCACGCACACATTCACACACATTCGCACTCACTTGCACACACTCGTACGCACACACTGGCACACACTCGCTCACACTCGCACACACACACTCGCACATACTCGCTCACACTCGCACACACTCGCACGCACACACTCGCACACACTCGCATGCACACACTCGCACACACACTCACACACACACACTCGCATACACACTCACACAAACTCCTACACACACTCGTACACACTCACACACACTCGCACACACACACTCGCACACACTCGCACACTCTCGCACACATTCACACTCACTCGCACGCACTCGCACGCACACACTCGTACACACTCGCACAAACTCACACACACTCGCACACACTTATACACAATCGCACACACACACTCGTACACACACTCGCACACACTCGCACACACTCACTCACACACACTCACACACACACTCGCACACACTCACACACACTCGCACACACTCACATGCACACACACTCGCACACACTCACACACACTCGCACACACTCACAAGCACACACTCGCACAGACACTCGCTCACACTCACAAGCACACACTCACACGCACACACTCGCACACACACTCGCACACACTCACACCCACTCACTCGTGCACACTCGCGCACACTCGGGCACATTTGCACACACTCGCACACACTCGCTCACTCTCGCACACACACTCGCACACACACTCGCACACACTCGAACACACTCACACACACTCACAAACAATCGCACATACAGTCCTACAAACTCACACACACTCACACACTCGCACCCACACACAAACTGGCACACACTCAAACACACTCACTCATACACACTCGCACACACTCACTCGCACACACACACACTCGCACACACTCGCACCCAGTCACTCGAGCACACTCGCACACACTCGCACGCACACACGCACACACTCGCACACACTCACACGCACACACTCACGCACACACTCGCGCACACTCGTGCACACTCGCACGCACACATTCGCACACATTTGCACTCACTTGCACACACTGGCACACACTGGCACACACTGGCACACACACACTCGCACACACTCGCACACACTCGCACACACTTGCACACACTAGCACACACACTCGCACATACTCGCACACACTCGCACGCACACACTCGCACACACTCGCATTCACACACTCGCACACACACTCACACACACTCACATACACACTCGCACACACTCGCACAAACTCCTACACACACACGTACACACTCACACACACTCGCACACACACTCGCACACACTCGCACATATACACATTCACACACACTCGCACACACACTCGCACACACAGTCCTACACACTCACACACACACTCGCAAACACTCGCACACACTCACACACACACTCACTCACACATACACACTCGCGCACACTCACGCACACTAGCACACACTCGTAAGCATACACTCACACTCACTCACACACTTACTCACACGCACACACTCTCGCACACACTCACACACACTCGCGCACACTCGCACACTCTCGCACACATTTGCACACACTCGCACTCACTCGCACGCACACACTCGCACACACTCATACACAATCACACAAACTCGCACACACACACTTGCACACATTCGCACACACTCGCACACACGCACTCACTCACACTCACTCGCACACACTTGCACACACTCGCACACACTCGCACACACAGTCCTACACACTCACACACACACTCGCAAACACTCGCACAAACTCACACACACTCACTCACACGCACACACTTGCGCACACTAGCACACACTCGCACGCCCACACTCGCACACATTCGCACTCACTCGCACGCACACACTCGCACACACTCGCACAAACTCACACACACTCGCACACACTCATACACAATCGCACGCACACACACGCGCACACACTCGCACACATTTGCACTCACTCGCACGCACTCGCATGCACACACTCGCACAAACTCACACACACTGGCACACACTTATACACAATCGCACACACACACTCTAACACACACTCGCACACACTCACTCACACACACTCACACACACACTCGCACACACTCACACACACTTGCACACACTCGCACACACTCACACGCACACACACTCACACACACTCACACACACTCGCACAAACTCACAAGCACAAACTCGCACACACACTCGCACACACTCACACGCACACACTCACACGCACACACTCGCACACACACTCGCACACACTCGCACCCACTCACTCGTGCACACTCGCGCACACTCGGGCACATTTGCACACACTCGCACACACTCGCACACTCTCGCACACACACTCGCACACACACCCGCACACACTCGAACACACTCGCACACACTCGCAAACACTCGCACATACAGTCCTACAAACTCACACACACTCACACACACTCACACACTCGCACCCACACACAAACTGGCACACACTCAAACACACTCACTCATACACACTCGCACACACTCACTCGCACACACACACACACACTCGCACACACTCGCACCCAGTCACTCGAGCACACTCGCACACCCTCGCACGCACACACTCGCACACACTCACATGCACACACTCACGCACACACACTCGCGCACACTCATGCACACTCGCACACACACATTCACACACATTCGCACGCACTTGCACACACTCGTACGCACACACTGGCACATACTCGCACACACTCGCACACACACACTCGCACATACTCGCTCACACTCGCACACACTCGCACGCACACACTCGCACACACTCGCATGCACACACTCGCACACACACTCACACACACACACTCGCATACACACTCGCACAAACTCCTACACACACTCGTACACACTCACACACACTAGCACACACACACTCGCACATACTCGCACACACTCGCACACACTCGCATGCACACACTCGCACACACACTCACACACACACTCTCGCATACACACTCGCACAAACTCCTACACACACTCGTACACACTCACACACACTCGCACACACACTTGCACACACTCGCACATACACACATACACATTCGCACACACTCGCACACACACTCGCACACACAGTCCTACACACTCACACACACACTCGCAAACACTCGCACACACTCACACACACACTCACTCACACGTACACACTCACGCACACTTGCACACACTCACGCACACTAGCACACACTCGTAAGCATACACTCACACTCACTCACACACTTACTCACACACACACACTCTCGCACACACTCACACACACTCGCGCACACTCGCACACACTCGCACGACCACACTCGCACACTCTCGCACACATTTGCACACACTCGCACTCACTTGCACCCACTCGCACGCACACACTCGCACACACTCATACACAATCACACAAACTCGCACACACACACTCGCACACATTCGCACACACTCGCACACACTCACTCACTCACACTCACTCGCACACACTTGCACACACTCGCACACACTCGCACACACAGTCCTACACACTCACACACACACTCGCAAACACTCACACAAACTCACACACACTCACTCACATGCACACACTTGCGCACACTAGCACACACTCGCACGCCCACACTCGCACACTCTCGCACACATTTGCACACACTCGCACTCACTTGCACCCACTCGCACGCACACACTCGCACACACTTATACACAATCACACAAACTCGCACACACACACTCGCACACATTCGCACACACTCGAACACACTCACTCACTCACACTCACTCGCACACACTTGCACACACTCGCACACACTCGCACACACAGTCCTACACACTCACACACTCGCAAACACTCGCACAAACTCACACACACTCACTCACACGCACACACACTCGCATGCCCACACTCACACACATTTGTACTCACTCGCACGCACTCGCACGCACACACTCGCACAAACTCACACACACTCACACACACTCATACACAATCGCACGCACACACACTCGCACACACACACTCGCACACACTCGCACACTCTCGCACACATTCACACTCACTCGCACGCACTCGCACGCGCACACTCGAACACACTCGCACAAACTCACACACACTTGCACACACTTATACACAAACGCACACACACACTCGTACACACACTCGCACACACTCGCACACACTCACTCACACACACTCACACACACTCGCACACACTCACACACACTTGCACACACTCGCACACACTCACATGCACACACACTCGCACACACACTCACACACTCACAAGCACACACTCGCACACACACTCGCACACACTCACACGCACACACTCACACGCACACACTCGCACAAACAGTCGCACACACTCGCACCCACTCACTCGTGCACACTCGCGCACACTCGGGCACATTTGCACACACTCGCACACTCTCGCACACTTTCGCACACACACTCGCACACACACTCGCACACACTCGAACACACTCGCACACACTCGCACATACAGTCCTACAAACTCACACACACTCACACACTCGCACCCACACACAAACTGGCACACACTCAAACACACTCACTCATACACACTCGCACACACTCACTCGCACACACACACTCGCACACACTCGCACCCAGTCACTCGAGCACACTTGCACACCCTCGCACGCACGCACACACTCGCACACACTCACATGCACACACTCACGCACACACACTCGCGCACACTCGTGCACACTCGCACGCACACATTCACACACATTCGCACTCACTTGCACACACTCGTACGCACACACTGGCACACACTGGCACACACTCGCACACACACACTCGCACATACTCGCTCACACTCGCACACACTCGCATGCACACACTCGCACACACACTCACACACACACACTCGCATACACACTCACACAAACTCCTACACACACTCGTACACACTCACACACACTAGCACACACACACTCGCACACACTCGCACATACTCGCACACACTCGCACACACTCGCATGCACACACTCGCACACACACTCACACACACACTCTCGCATACACACTCGCACAAACTCCTACACACACTCGTACACACTCACACACACTCGCACACACACTTGCACACACTCGCACATACACACATACACATTCGCACACACTCGCACACACACTCGCACACACAGTCCTACACACTCACACACACACTCGCAAACACTCGCACACACTCACACACACACTCACTCACACATACACACTCACGCACACTTGCACACACTCATGCACACTAGCACACACTCGTAAGCATACACTCACACTCACTCACACACTTACTCACACGCACACACTCTCGCACACACTCACACACACTCGCACACACTCGCACACACTCGCACGCCCACACTCGCACACTCTCGCACACATTTGCACACACTCGCACTCACTTGCACCCACTCTCACGCACACACTCGCACACACTCATACACAATCACACAAACTCGCACACACACACTCGCACACATTCGCACACACTCGCACACACTCACTCACACTCACTCGCACACACTCGCACACACTCGCACACACTCGCACACACAGTCCTACACACTCACACACACACTCGCAAACACTCGCACAAACTCACACACACTCACTCACACGCACACACTTGCGCACACTAGCACACACTCGCACGCCCACACTTGCACACACTCACACTCACACACACTCGCACACACTCACAAGCACACACTCGCACACACACTCGCACACACTCACACGCACACACTCGCACACACTCGCACAAACAGTCGCACACACTCGCACCCACTCACTCGTGCACACTCGCGCACACTCGGGCACATTTGCACACACTCGCACACACTCGCACACTCTCGCACACACACTCGCACACACACTCGCACACACTCGAACACACTCGCACACACTCGCAAACACTCGCACATACAGTCCTACAAACTCACACACACTCACACACACTCACACACTCCACCCACACACAAACTGGCACACACTCAAACACACTCACTCATACACACTCGCACACACTCACTCGCACACACACACACTCGCACACACTAGCACCCAGTCACTCGAGCACACTCGCACACACTCGCACGCACGCACGCACACACTCGCACACACTCACACACTCACAGTCACACACACACTCGCGCACACTCGTGCACACTTGCACGCACACATTCGCACACATTCGCACTCACTTGCACACACTCGTGCGCACACACTGGCACACACTGGCACACACACGCTCGTACACACTCGCACACACTTGCACATACTAGCACACACTCGCATGCACATATTCGCACACACTCGCACACACTCGCATGCACACACTCACACACACACTCACACACACTCACATACACACTCGCACACACTCGCACAAACTCCTACACACACTCGTACACACACACTCGCACACACACTCGCACACACTCGCACACACTCGCACATACACACATACACATTCGCACACACTCGCTCACACACTCGCACACACAGTCCTACACACTCACACACACACTCGCAAACACTCACACACACACTCACTCACACGTACACACTCGCACACACTCGCACGCCCACACTCTCACACTCTCGCACACATTTGCACACACTCGCACTCACTCGCACACACAGTCCTACACACTCAAACACACTCGCAAACACTCACACAAACTCACACACACTCACTCACACGCACACACTTGCACACACTAGCACACACTTGCACGCCCACACTTGCACACATTCGCACTCACTCGCACGCACTCGCACGCACACACTCGCACACACTCGCACAAACTCACACACACTCGCACACACTCATACACAATCGCACAAACTCACACACACTCGTACACACTCACACACTCGCACCCACTCACTCGTGCACACTCGCACACATTCGCACTCACTCGCACACACTCGCACGCACACACTCGCACAAACTCACACACACTCGCACACACTCATACACAATCGCACGCACACACACTCGCACACACACACTCGCACACACTCGCACACTCTCGCACACATTCACACTCACTCGCACGCACTCGCACGCACACACTCGCACCCACTCGCACAAACTCACACACACTCGCACACACTTATACACAATCGCACACACACACTCGTACACACACTCGCACACACTCGCACACACTCGCTCACACACACTCACACACACACTCGCACAGACTCACACACACTCGCACACACTCACATGCACACACACTCGCACACACACTCACACACACTCGCACACACTCACAAGCACACACTCGCACAGACACTCGCTCACACTCACAAGCACACACTCACACGCACACACTCGCACATACACTCGCACACACTCGCATCCACTCACTCGTGCACACTCACGCACACGCGGGCACATTTGCACACACTCGCACACTCTCGCACACACACTCGCACACACACTCGCACACACTCGAACACACTCACACACACTCACAAACAATCGCACATACAGTCCTACAAACTCACACACACTCACACACACTCACACACTCGCACCCACACACAAACTGGCACACACTCAAACACACTCACTCATACACACTCGCACACACTCACTCGCACACACACACACTCGCACACACTCGCACCTAGTCACTCGAGCACACTCGCACGCACGCACACGCACAAACTCACACACACTCGCACACACTCATACACAATCACATGCACACACACTCGCACACACACACTCGCACACTAGCACACTCTCGCACACATTCACACTCACTCGCACGCACTCGCACGCGCACACTCGAACACACTCGCACAAACACACACACACTCGCACACACTTATACACAAACGCACACACACTCGTACACACACTCGCACACACTCGCACACACTCGCACACACTCACTCACACACACTCACACACACTCGCACACACTCACACACACTTGCACACACTCGCACACACTCACACGCACACACACTTGCACACACACTCACACACACTCGCACACACTCACAAGCACACACTCGCACACACACTCGCACACACTCACACACACACTCACACGCACACACTCGCACAAACAGTCGCACACACTCGCACCCACTCACTCGTGCACACTCGCGCACACTCGGGCACATTTGCACACACTCGCACACACTCGCACACTCTCACACACACACTCGCACACACACTCGCACACACTCGAACACACTCGCACACACTCGCAAACACTCGCACATACAGTCCTACAAACTCACACACACTCACACACACTCACACACTCGCACCCACACACAAACTGGCACACACTCAAACACACTCACTCATACACACTCGCACACAATCACTCGCACACACACACACACTCGCACACACTCGCACCCAGTCACTCGAGCACACTCGCACACCCTCGCACGCACGCACGCACACACTCGCACACACTCACATGCACACACTCACGCACACACACTCGCGCACACTCGTGCACACTCGCACGCACACATTCACACATTCGCACTCACTTGCACACACTCGTACGCACACACTGGCACACACTCGCACACACACACTCACACATACTCGCTCACACTCGCACACACTCGCACGCACACACTCGCACACACTCGCATGCACACACTCGCACACACACTCACACACACACACTCGCATACACACTCGCACAAACTCCTACACACACTCGTACACACTCACACACACTAGCACACACACACTCGCACACACTCGCACATACTCGCACACACTCGCACACACTCGCATGCACACACTCGCACACACTCACACACACTCTCGCATACACACTCGCACAAACTCCTACACACACTCGTACACACTCACACACACTCGCACACACACTTGCACACACTCGCACACACTCGCACATACACACATACACATTCGCACACACTCGCACACACACTCGCACACAAAGTCCTACACACTCACACACACACTCGCACACACTCACACACACACTCACTCACACGTACACACTCACGCACACTTGCACACACTCACGCACACTAGCACACACTCGTAAGCATACACTCACACTCACTCACACACTTACACGCACACACTCTCGCACACACTCACACACACTCGCGCACACTCGCACACACTCGCACGCCCACACTCGCACACTCTCGCACACATTTGCACACACTCGCATTCACTTGCACCCACTCGCACGCACACACTCGCACACACTCATACACAATCACACAAACTCGCACACACACACTCGCACACATTCGCACACACTCGCACACACTCACTCACTCACACTCACTCGCACACACTTGCACACACTCGCACACACTCGCACACACAGTCCTACACACTCACACACACACTCGCAAACACTCGCACAAACTCACACACACTCACTCACACGCACACACTTGCGCACACTAGCACACACTCGCACGCCCACACTCACACACATTCGCACTCACTCGCATGCACTCGCACGCACACACTCGCACAAACTCACACACACTCGCACACACTCATACACAATCGCACGCACACACACTCGCACACACTCGCACACTCTCGCACACATTCACACTCACTCGCACGCACTCGCACGCGCACACTCGAACACACTCGCACAAACTCACACACTCGTACACACACTCGCACACACTCACACACACTCACACACACACTCACACACACACACTCGCACACACTCACACACACTTGCACACACTCGCACACACTCACACGCACACACACTCGCACACACACTCGCACACACTCACAAGCACACACTTGCACACACACTCGCACACACTCACACGCACACACTCGCACAAACAGTCGCACACACTCGCACCCACTCACTCGTGCACACTCGCGCACACTCGGGCACATTTGCACACACTCGCACACACTCGCACACTCTCGCACACACACTCGCACACACACTCGCACACACTCGAACACACTCGCAAACACTCGCACATACAGTCCTACAAACTCACACACACTCACACACTCCACCCACACACAAACTGGCACACACTCAAACACACTCACTCATACACACTCGCACACACTCACTCGCACACACACACACTCGCACACACTCGCACCCAGTCACTCGAGCACACTCGCACACACTCGCACGCACGCACACACTCGCACACACTCACACGCACACAGTCACGCACACACACTCGCGCACACTCGTGCACACTTGCACGCACACATTCGCACACATTCGCACTCACTTGCACACACTCGTGCGCACACACTGGCACACACTGGCACACACTGGCACACACACACTCGCACACACTCGCACACACTTGCACATACTAGCACACACACACTCGCACATATTTGCACACACTCGCACGCACACACTCGCACACACTCGCATGCACACACTCGCACACACACTCTCACACACACTCACATACACACTCGCACACACTCGCACAAACTCCTACACACACTCGTACACACACACTCGCACACACACTCGCACACACTCGCACACACTCGCACATACACACATACACATTCGCACACACTCGCACACACACTCGCACAGACAGTCCTACACACTCACACACACACTCGCAAACACTCGCACACACTCACACACACACTCACTCACACGTACACACTCGCGCACACTCGCACACACTCACATACACACTCGCACACACTCGCACACACTCACACACTCTCGCACACATTCGCACTCACTCGCACGCACACACTCTCACAATCTCGCACAAACTCACACACACTCGCACACACTTATACACAATCGCACACACACACTCACTCACTCACACTCACTCGCACACACTTGCACACACTTGCACACACTCGCACACACAGTCCTACACACTCACACACACTCGCAAACACTCGCACAAACTCACACACACTCACTCACATGCACACACTCGCACACACTCGCACACACAGTCCTACACACTCACACACACTCGCAAACACTCGCACAAACTCACACACACTCACTCACACGCACACACTTGCACACACTAGCACACACTCGCACGCCCACACTTGCACACACTCACACTCATTCGCACGCACTCGCACGCACACACTCGCACACACTCGCACATACTCGCACACACTTGCACACACTCGCACACACTCGCATGCACAAACTCGCACACACACTCACAAACACACACTCGCATACACACTCGCACAAACTCCTACACACACTCGTACACACTCACACACACTCGCACACACACTTGCACACACTCACACACACTTGCACATACACACATACACATTCGCACACACTCGCACACACACTCGCACACACAGTCCTACACACACACTCGCAAACACTCGCACACACTCACACACACACTCACTCACACGTACACACTCGCACACACTCGCACACACTCACGCACACTAGCACACACTCATAAGCATACACTCACACTCACTCACACGAACACACTCTCGCACACACTCGCGCACACTCGCACACACTCGCACGCCCACACTCGCACACTCTCGCACACATTTGCACACACTCACACTCACTCACACCCACTCACACGCACACACTCGCACACACTCATACACAATCACACAAACTCGCACACACACACTCGCACACATTCGCACACACTCGCACACACTCACTCACACTCACTCGCACACACTTGCACACACTCGCACACACTCGCACACACAGTCCTACACACTCACACACACTCGCAAACACTCGCACAAACTCACACACACTCACTCACACGCACATACTTGCACACACTAGCACACACTCGCACGCCCACACTTGCACACATTCGCACTCACTCGCACGCACTCGCACGCACACACTCGCACACACTTGCACAAACTCACACACACTCGCACACACTCATACTCAATCGCACAATCGCACAAACTCACACACACTCGCACACACTCACACACTCGCACCCACTCACTCGTGCACACTCGCACACATTCGCACTCACTCGCACGCACTCGCACGCACACACTCGCACAAACTCACACACACTCGCACACACTCATACACAATCGCACGCACACACACTCGCACACACACACTCACACACACTCGCACACTCTCGCACACATACGCACTCACTCGCACACACTCGCACGCACACACTCTCACACACTCGCACAAACTCACACACACTCGCACACACTTATACACAATCGGACACACACACTCACTCACTCACACTCACTCGCACACACTTGCACACACTCGCACACACTCGCACACACAGTCCTACACACTCACACACCCTCGCAAACACTCGCACAAACTCACACACACTCACTCACACGCACACACTTGCACACACTAGCACACACTCGCACGCCCACACTTGCACACACTCACTCGCACGCACTCGCACTCTCTCGCACACATTCGTACTCACTCGCACACACACACTCGCACAAACTCGCATGCACACACTCGCACACACACTAACACACACACATTCGCATACACACTCTCGTACACACTCACATGCACACACTCGCACACACTCGCATACACACTCGCACACACTCGCACAAACTCCTACACACACTCGTACACACTCACACACACTCGCACACACACTTGCACACACTCGCACACACTCGCACATACACACATACACATTCGCACACACTCGCACACTCACTCGCACACACAGTCCTACACACACACACACACTCGCAAACACTCGCACACACACACACTCACTCACACGTACACACTCGCGCACACTCACACACACTCACGCACACTAGCACACACTCATAAGCATACACTCACACTCACTCACACACTTACTCACACGCACACACTCTCGCACACACTCACACACACTCGCCCACACTCGCACACTCTCGCACACATTTGCACACACGCGCACTCACTCACACCCACTCGCACGCACACACTCGCACACACTCATACACAATCACACAAACTCGCACACACACACTCGCACACATTCGCACACACTCACACACACTCACTCACTCACACTCACTCGCACACACAGTCCTACACAATCACACACACTCGCACACTCGCACCCACACACAAACTGGCACACACTCAAACACACTCACTCATACACACTCGCACACACTCACTCGCCCACACACACACACACTCGCACACACTCGCACCCAGTCACTCGAGCACACTCGCACACCCTCGCACGCACGCACGCACACACTCGCACACACTCACATGCACACACTCATGCACACACACTCGCGCACACTCGTGCACACTCGCACGCACACATTCACACACATTCGCACTCACTTGCACACACTCGTACGCACACACTGGCACACACTCGCACACACTCGCACACACACACTCGCACATACTCGCTCACACTCGCACACACTCGCACGCACACACTCGCACACACTCGCATGCACACACTCGCACACACACACACACACTCGCATACACACTCGCACACACTTGCACAAACTCCTACACACACTCGTACACACTCACACACACTCGCAGACACACTTGCACACACTCGCACACACTCGCACATACACACATACACATTCGCACACACTCGCAGACTCACTCGCACACACAGTCCTACACACTCAAACACACTCGCAAACACTCACACAAACTCACACACACTCACTCACACGCACACACTTGCACACACTAGCACACACTTGCACGCCCACACTTGCACACATTCGCACTCACTCGCACGCACTCGCACGCACACACTCGCACACACTCGCACAAACTCACACACACTCGCACACACTCATACACAATCGCACAAACTCACACACACTCGTACACACTCACACACTCGCACCCACTCACTCGTGCACACTCGCACACATTCGCACTCACTCGCACACACTCGCACGCACACACTCGCACAAACTCACACACACTCGCACACACTCATACACAATCGCACGCACACACACTCGCACACACACACTCGCACACACTCGCACACTCTCGCACACATTCACACTCACTCGCACGCACTCGCACGCACACACTCGCACCCACTCGCACAAACTCACACACACTCGCACACACTTATACACAATCGCACACACACACTCGTACACACACTCGCACACACTCGCACACACTCGCTCACACACACTCACACACACACTCGCACAGACTCACACACACTCGCACACACTCACATGCACACACACTCGCACACACACTCACACACACTCGCACACACTCACAAGCACACACTCGCACAGACACTCGCTCACACTCACAAGCACACACTCACACGCACACACTCGCACATACACTCGCACACACTCGCATCCACTCACTCGTGCACACTCGCGCACACGCGGGCACATTTGCACACACTCGCACACTCTCGCACTCACTTGCACACACTCGTACGCACACACTGGCACACAATGGCACACACTGGCACACACACACTCGCACACACTCGCACACACTTGCACACACTAGCACACACACACTCGCACATACTCGCACACACTCGCACACACTCGCACGCACACACTCGCACACACTCGCATGCACACACTCGCACACACACTCACACACACACACTCACATACACACTCGCACACACTCGCACAAACTCCTACACACACACGTACACACTCACACACACTCGCACACACACTCGCACACACTCGCACACACTCGCACATACACACATACACATTCACACACACTCGCACACACACTCGCACACACAGTCCTACACACTCACACACACTCGCAAACACTCGCACACACTCACACACACACTCACTCACACGTACACACTCGCGCACACTCACGCACACTAGCACACACTCGTAAGCATACACTCACACTCACTCACACACTTACTCACACGCACACACTCTCGCACACACTCGCGCACACTCGCACACTCTCGCACACATTTGCACACACTCGCACTCACTCGCACCCACTCGCACGCACACACTCGCACACACTCATACACAATCACACAAACTCGCACACACACACTCGCACACATTCGCACACACTCGCACACACACACTCACACTCACTCGCACACACTTGCACACACTCGCACACACTCGCACACACAGTCCTACACACTCACACACACACTCGCAAACACTCGCACAAACTCACACACACTCACTCACATGCACACACTTGCGCACACTAGCACACACTCGCACGCCCACACTCGCACACATTCGCACTCAGTCGCACGCACTCGCACGCACACACTCGCACACACTCGCACAAACTCACACACACTCGCACACACTCATACACAATCGCACGCACACACACCCGTACACACTCGCACACATTTGCACTCACTCGCACGCACTCGCATGCACACACTCGCACAAACTCACACACACTTATACACAATCGCACACACACACTCTAACACACACAGGCACACACTCGCACACACTCACTCACACACACTCGCACACACTCACACACACTTGCACACACTCGCACACACTCACATGCACACACACTCACACACACACTCACACACACTCGCACACACTCACAAGCACAAACTCGCACACACACTCGCACACACTCACACGCACACACTCACACGCACACACTCGCACACACACTCGCACACACTCGCACCCACTCACTCGTGCACACTCGCGCACACTCGGGCACATTTGAACACACTCGCACACACTCGCACACTCTCGCACACACACTCGCACACACTCGCACACACTCGAACACACTCGCACACACTCGCAAACACTCGCACATACAGTCCTACAAACTCACACACACTCACACACACTCACACACTCCACCCACACACAAACTGGCACACACTCAAACACACTCACTCACACACACTCACACGCACACACTCGCACACACTCACACACACTTGCACACACTCGCACACACTCACACGCACACACACTCGCACACACACTCACACACACCCGCACACACTCACAAGCACACACTCGCACACACACTCGCACACACTCACACGCACACACTCACACGCACACACTCGTACAAACAGTCGCACACACTCGCACCCACTCACTCGTGCACACTCGCGCACACTCGGGCACATTTGCACACACTCGCACACTCTCGCACACACACTCGCACACACTCGAACACACTCGCACACACTCGCAAACACTCGCACATACAGTCCTACAAACTCACACACACTCACACACACTCACACACTCCACCCACACACAAACTGGCACACACTCAAACACACTCACTCATACACACTCGCACACACTCACTCGCACACACACACACTCGCACACACTCACACCCAGTCACTCGAGCACACTCGCACACACTCGCACGCACGCACACACTCGCACACACTCACACGCACACAGTCACGCACACACACTCGCGCACACTCGTGCACACTTGCACGCACACATTCGCACACATTCGCACTCACTTGCACACACTCGTACACACTCACACACACTAGCACACACACACTCGCACATACTCGCACACACTCGCACACACTCGCATGCACACACTCGCACACACACTCACACACTCTCGCATACACACTCGCACAAACTCCTACACACGCTCGTACACACTCACACACACTCGCACACACACTTGCACACACTCGCACACACTCGCACATACACACATACACATTCGCACACACTCGCACACACACTCACACACACAGTCCTACACACTCACACACACACTCGCAAACACTCGCACACACTCACACACACACTCACTCACACGTACACACTCATGCACACTTGCACACACTCACGCACACTAGCACACACTCGTAAGCATACACTCACACTCACTCACACATTTACTCACACGCACACACTCTCGCACACACTCACACACACTCGCGCACACTCGCACACACTCGCACGCCCACACTCGCACACTCTCGCACACATTTGCACACACTCGCACTCACTTGCACCCACTCGCACGCACACACTCGCACACACTCATACATAATCACACAAACTCGCACACACACACTCGCACACATTCGCACACACTCGCACACACTCACTCACTCACACTCACTCGCACACACTTGCACACACTCGCACACACTCGCACACACAGTCCTACACACTCACACACACACTCGCAAACACTCACACAAACTCACACACACTCACTCACACGCACACACTTGCGCACACTAGCACACACTCGCACGCCCACACTCACACACACTCGCACTCACTCGCACGCACTCGCACGCACACACTCGCACAAACTCACACACACTCGCACACACTCATACACAATCGCACGCACACACACTCGCACACACTCGCACACTCTCGCACACATTCGCACTCACTCGCACGCACACACTCGCACAAACTCGCATGCACACACTCGCACACACACTAACACACACACATTCGCATACACACTCGCACACACTCGCATGCACACACTCGCACACACACTCACACACACACACACTCGCATACACACTCGCACACACTCGCACAAACTCCTACACACACTCGTACACACTCACACACACTCGCACACACACTTGCACACACTCGCACACACTCGCACATACACACATACACATTCGCACACACTCGCACACTCACTCGCACACACAGACCTACACACTCACACACACACTCGCAAACACTCGCACACACACACACTCACTCACACGTACACACTCGCGCACACTCACACACACTCACGCACACTAGCACACACTCATAAGCATACACTCACACTCACTCACACACTTACTCACACGCACACACTCTCGCACACACTCACACACACTCGCCCACACTCGCACACTCTCGCACACATTTGCACACACGCGCACTCACTCACACCCACTCGCACGCACACACTCGCACACACTCATACACAATCACACAAACTCGCACACACACACTCGCACACATTCACACACACTCACACACACTCACTCACTCACACTCACTCGCACACACAGTCCTACACAATCACACACACTCGCACTCTCGCACCCACACACAAACTGGCACACACTCAAACACACTCACTCATACACACTCGCACACACTCACTCGCCCACACACACACACACTCGCACACACTCGCACCCAGTCACTCGAGCACACTCGCACACCCTCGCACGCACACACTCGCACACACTCACATGCACACACTCATGCACACACACTCGCGCACACTCGTGCACACTCGCACGCACACATTCACACACATTCGCACTCACTTGCACACACTCGTACGCACACACTGGCACACACTCGCACACACTCGCACACACACACTCGCACATACTCGCTCACACTCGCACACACTCGCACGCACACACTCGCACACACTCGCATGCACACACTCGCACACACACTCACACACACACACTCGCATACACACTCGCACAAACTCCTACACACACTCGTACACACTCACACACACTAGCACACACACACTCGCACACACTCGCATGCACACACTCGCACACACACTCACACACACACTCTCGCATACACACTCGCACAAACTCCTACACACACTCGTACACACTCACACACACTCGCACACACACTTGCACACACTCGCACACACTCGCACATACACACATACACATTCGCACACACTCGCACACACACTCACACACACAGTCCTACACACTCACACACACTCGCAAACACTCGCACACACTCACACACACACTCACTCACACGTACACACTCATGCACACTTGCACACACTCACGCACACTAGCACACACTCGTAAGCATACACTCACACTCACTCACACATTTACTCACACGCACACACTCTCGCACACACTCACACACACTCGCGCACACTCGCACACACTCGCACGCCCACACTCGCACACTCTCGCACACATTTGCACACACTCGCACTCACTTGCACCCACTCGCACGCACACACTCGCACACACTCATACATAATCACACAAACTCGCACACACACACTCGCACACATTCGCACACACTCGCACACACTCACTCACTCACACTCACTCGCACACACTTGCACACACTCGCACACACTCGCACACACAGTCCTACACACTCACACACACACTCGCAAACACTCACACAAACTCACACACACTCACTCACACGCACACACTTGCGCACACTAGCACACACTCGCACGCCCACACTCACACACACTCGCACTCACTCGCACGCACTCGCACGCACACACTCGCACAAACTCACACACACTCGCACACACTCATACACAATCGCACGCACACACACTCGCACACACTCGCACACTCTCGCACACATTCGCACTCACTCGCACGCACACACTCGCACAAACTCGCATGCACACACTCGCACACACACTAACACACACACATTCGCATACACACTCGCACACACTCGCATGCACACACTCGCACACACACTCACACACACACACACTCGCATACACACTCGCACACACTCGCACAAACTCCTACACACACTCGTACACACTCACACACACTCGCACACACACTTGCACACACTCGCACACACTCGCACATACACACATACACATTCGCACACACTCGCACACTCACTCGCACACACAGACCTACACACTCACACACACACTCGCAAACACTCGCACACACACACACTCACTCACACGTACACACTCGCGCACACTCACACACACTCACGCACACTAGCACACACTCATAAGCATACACTCACACTCACTCACACACTTACTCACACGCACACACTCTCGCACACACTCACACACACTCGCCCACACTCGCACACTCTCGCACACATTTGCACACACGCGCACTCACTCACACCCACTCGCACGCACACACTCGCACACACTCATACACAATCACACAAACTCGCACACACACACTCGCACACATTCACACACACTCACACACACTCACTCACACTCACTCGCACACACAGTCCTACACAATCACACACACTCGCACTCTCGCACCCACACACAAACTGGCACACACTCAAACACACTCACTCATACACACTCGCACACACTCACTCGCCCACACACACACACACTCGCACACACTCGCACCCAGTCACTCGAGCACACTCGCACACCCTCGCACGCACACACTCGCACACACTCACATGCACACACTCATGCACACACACTCGCGCACACTCGTGCACACTCGCACGCACACATTCACACACATTCGCACTCACTTGCACACACTCGTACGCACACACTGGCACACACTCGCACACACTCGCACACACACACTCGCACATACTCGCTCACACTCGCACACACTCGCACGCACACACTCGCACACACTCGCATGCACACACTCGCACACACACTCACACACACACACTCGCATACACACTCGCACAAACTCCTACACACACTCGTACACACTCACACACACTAGCACACACACACTCGCACACACTCGCATGCACACACTCGCACACACACTCACACACACACTCTCGCATACACACTCGCACAAACTCCTACACACACTCGTACACACTCACACACACTCGCACACACACTTGCACACACTCGCACACACTCGCACATACACACATACACATTCGCACACACTCGCACACACACTCACACACACAGTCCTACACACTCACACACACTCGCAAACACTCGCACACACTCACACACACACTCACTCACACGTACACACTCATGCACACTTGCACACACTCACGCACACTAGCACACACTCGTAAGCATACACTCACACTCACTCACACATTTACTCACACGCACACACTCTCGCACACACTCACACACACTCGCGCACACTCGCACACACTCGCACGCCCACACTCGCACACTCTCGCACACATTTGCACACACTCGCACTCACTTGCACCCACTCGCACGCACACACTCGCACACACTCATACATAATCACACAAACTCGCACACACACACTCGCACACATTCGCACACACTCGCACACACTCACTCACTCACACTCACTCGCACACACTTGCACACACTCGCACACACTCGCACACACAGTCCTACACACTCACACACACTCGCAAACACTCACACAAACTCACACACACTCACTCACACGCACACACTTGCGCACACTAGCACACACTCGCACGCCCACACTCACACACATTCGCACTCACTCGCACACACTCGCACACACACACTCGCACAAACTCACACACACTCGCACACACTCATACACAATCGCATGCACACACACTCGCACACACACACTCGCACACTAGCACACTCTCGCACACATTCACACTCACTCGCACGCACTCGCACGCGCACACTCGAACACACTCGCACAAACACACACACACTCGCACACACTTATACACAAACGCACACACACTCGTACACACACTCGCACACACTCGCACACACTCGCACACACTCACTCACACACACTCACACACACACTCGCACACACTCACACACACTTGCACACACTCGCACACACTCACACGCACACACACTTGCACACACACTCACACACACTCGCACACACTCACAAGCACACACTCGCACACACACTCGCACACACTCACACACACACTCACACGCACACACTCGCACAAACAGTCGCACACACTCGCACCCACTCACTCGTGCACACTCGCGCACACTCGGGCACATTTGCACACACTCGCACACACTCGCACACTCTCACACACACACTCGCACACACACTCGCACACACTCGAACACACTCGCACACACTCGCAAACACTCGCACATACAGTCCTACAAACTCACACACACTCACACACACTCACACACTCGCGCCCACACACAAACTGGCACACACTCAAACACACTCACTCATACACACTCGCACACAATCACTCGCACACACACACACACTCGCACACACTCGCACCCAGTCACTCTTGCACACTCGCACACCCTCGCACGCACGCACGCACACACTCGCACACACTCACATGCACACACTCACGCACACACACTCGCGCACACTCGTGCACACTCGCACGCACACATTCACACATTCGCACTCACTTGCACACACTCGTACGCACACACTGGCACACACTCGCACACACACACTCACACATACTCGCTCACACTCGCACACACTCGCACGCACACACTCGCACACACTCGCATGCACACACTCGCACACACACTCACACACACACACTCGCATACACACTCGCACAAACTCCTACACACACTCGTACACACTCACACACACTAGCACACACACACTCGCACACACTCGCACATACTCGCACACACTCGCACACACTCGCATGCACACACTCGCACACACTCACACACACTCTCGCATACACACTCGCACAAACTCCTACACACACTCGTACACACTCACACACACTCGCACACACACTTGCACACACTCGCACACACTCGCACATACACACATACACATTCGCACACACTCGCACACACACTCGCACACAAAGTCCTACACACTCACACACACACTCGCACACACTCACACACACACTCACTCACACGTACACACTCACGCACACTTGCACACACTCACGCACACTAGCACACACTCGTAAGCATACACTCACACTCACACACTTACACGCACACACTCTCGCACACACTCACACACACTCGCGCACACTCGCACACACTTGCACGCCCACACTCGCACACTCTCGCACACATTTGCACACACTCGCATTCACTTGCACCCACTCGCACGCACACACTCGCACACACTCATACACAATCACACAAACTCGCACACACACACTCGCACACATTCGCACACACTCGCACACACTCACTCACTCACACTCACTCGCACACACTTGCACACACTCGCACACACTCGCACACACAGTCCTACACACTCACACACACACTCGCAAGCACTCGCACAAACTCACACACACTCACTCACACGCACACACTTGCGCACACTAGCACACACTCGCACGCCCACACTCACACACATTCGCACTCACTCGCATGCACTCGCACGCACACACTCGCACAAACTCACACACACTCGCACACACTCATACACAATCGCACGCACACACACTCGCACACACACACTCGCACACACTCGCACACTCTCGCACACATTCACACTCACTCGCACGCACTCGCACGCGCACACTCGAACACACTCGCACAAACTCACACACACTCGTACACACACTCGCACACACTCACACACACTCACACAGACACTCACACACACACACTCGCACACACTCACACACACTTGCACACACTCGCACACACTCACACGCACACACACTCGCACACACACTCGCACACACTCACAAGCACACACTTGCACACACACTCGCACACACTCGCACGCACACACTCGCACACACTCGCATGCACACACTCGCACACACACTCACACACACACACTCGCATACACACTCGCACAAACTCCTACACACACTCGTACACACTCACACACACTAGCACACACACACTCGCACACACTCGCACATACTCGCACACACTCGCATGCACACGCTCGCACACACACTCACACACACACTCTCGCATACACACTCGCACAAACTCCTACACACACTCGTACACACTCACACACACTCGCACACACACTTGCACACACTCGCACACACTCGCACATACACACATACACATTCGCACACACTCGCACACACACTCACACACACAGTCCTACACACTCACACACACACTCGCAAACACTCGCACACACTCACACACACACTCACTCACACGTACACACTCATGCACACTTGCACACACTCACGCACACTAGCACACACTCGTAAGCATACACTCACACTCACTCACACATTTACTCACACGCACACACTCTCGCACACACTCACACACACTCGCGCACACTCGCACACACTCGCACGCCCACACTCGCACACTCTCGCACACATTTGCACACACTCGCACTCACTTGCACCCACTCGCACGCACACACTCGCACACACTCATACATAATCACACAAACTCGCACACACACACTCGCACACATTCGCACACACTCGCACACACTCACTCACTCACACTCACTCGCACACACTCGCACACACAGTCCTACACACTCACACACACACTCGCAAACACTCACACAAACTCACACACACTCACTCACACGCACACACTTGCGCACACTAGCACACACTCGCACGCCCACACTCACACACATTCGCACTCACTCGCACGCACTCGCACGCACACACTCGCACAAACTCACACACACTCGCACACACTCATACACAATCGCATGCACACACACTCGCACACACACACTCGCACACTAGCACACTCTCGCACACATTCACACTCACTCGCACGCACTCGCACGCGCACACTCGAACACACTCGCACAAACACACACACACTCGCACACACTTATACACAAACGCACACACACTCGTACACACACTCGCACACACTCGCACACACTCGCACACACTCACTCACACACACTCACACACACTCGCACACACTCACACACACTTGCACACACTCGCACACACTCACACGCACACACACTTGCACACACACTCACACACACTCGCACACACTCACAAGCACACACTCGCACACACACTCGCACACACTCACACACACACTCACACGCACACACTCGCACAAACAGTCGCACACACTCGCACCCACTCACTCGTGCACACTCGCGCACACTCGGGCACATTTGCACACACTCGCACACACTCGCACATTCTCACACACACACTCGCACACACACTCGCACACACTCGAACACACTCGCACACACTCGCAAACACTCGCACATACAGTCCTACAAACTCACACACACTCACACACACTCACACACTCGCACCCACACACAAACTGGCACACACTCAAACACACTCACTCATACACACTCGCACACAATCACTCGCACACACACACACACTCACACACACACACTCGCATACACACTCGCACAAACTCCTACACACACTCGTACACACTCACACACACTAGCACACACACACTCGCACACACGCGCACATACTCGCACACACTCGCACACACTCGCATGCACACACTCGCACACACTCACACACACTCTCGCATACACACTCGCACAAACTCCTACACACACTCGTACACACTCACACACACTCGCACACACACTTGCACACACTCGCACACACTCGCACATACACACATACACATTCGCACACACTCGCACACAAAGTCCTACACACTCACACACACACTCGCACACACTCACACACACACTCACTCACACGTACACACTCACGCACACTAGCACACACTCGTAAGCATACACTCACACTCACTCACACACTTACACGCACACACTCTCGCACACACTCACACACACTCGCGCACACTCGCACACACTCGCACGCCCACACTCGCACACTCTCGCACACATTTGCACACACTCGCATTCACTTGCACCCACTCGCATGCACACACTCGCACACACTCATACACAATCACACAAACTCGCACACACACACTCGCACACATTCGCACACACTCGCACACACTCACTCACTCACACTCACTCGCACACACTTGCACACACTCGCACACACTCGCACACACAGTCCTACACACTCACACACACACTCGCAAACACTCGCACAAACTCACACACACTCACTCACACGCACACACTTGCGCACACTAGCACACACTCGCACGCCCACACTCACACACATTCGCACTCACTCGCATGCACTCGCACGCACACACTCGCACAAACTCACACACACTCGCACACACTCATACACAATCGCTCGCACACACACTCGCACACACACACTCGCACACACTCGCACACTCTCGCAC
This sequence comes from Phyllobates terribilis, assembly GCF_046119375.1. Taxonomy (NCBI): domain Eukaryota; kingdom Metazoa; phylum Chordata; class Amphibia; order Anura; family Dendrobatidae; genus Phyllobates; species Phyllobates terribilis. Next base: position 6,028,719 of record NW_027362853.1, read on the forward strand.
ACATTCACACTCACTCGCACGCACTCGCACGCGCACACTCGAACACACTCGCACAAACTCACACACTCGTACACACACTCGCACACACTCACACACACTCACACACACACTCACACACACACACTCGCACACACTCACACACACTTGCACACACTCGCACACACTCACACGCACACACACTCGCACACACACTCGCACACACTCACAAGCACACACTTGCACACACACTCGCACACACTCACACGCACACACTCGCACAAACAGTCGCACACACTCGCACCCACTCACTCGTGCACACTCGCGCACACTCGGGCACATTTGCACACACTCGCACACACTCGCACACTCTCGCACACACACTCGCACACACACTCGCACACACTCGAACACACTCGCACACACTCGCAAACACTCGCACATACAGTCCTACAAACTCACACACACTCACACACTCCACCCACACACAAACTGGCACACACTCAAACACACTCACTCATACACACTCGCACACACTCACTCGCACACACACACACTCGCACACACTCGCACCCAGTCACTCGAGCACACTCGCACACACTCGCACGCACGCACACACTCGCACACACTCACACGCACACAGTCACGCACACACACTCGCGCACACTCGTGCACACTTGCACGCACACATTCGCACACATTCGCACTCACTTGCACACACTCGTGCGCACACACTGGCACACACTGGCACACACTGGCACACACACTCTCGCACACACTCGCACACACTTGCACATACTAGCACACACACACTCGCACATATTCGCACACACTCGCACGCACACACTCGCACACACTCGCATGCACACACTCGCACACACACTCTCACACACACTCACATACACACTCGCACACACTCGCACAAACTCCTACACATACTCGTACACACACACTCGCACACACACTCGCACACACTCGCACACACTCGCACATACACACATACACATTCGCACACACTCGCACACACACTCGCACACACAGTCCTACACACTCACACACACACTCGCAAACACTCGCACACACTCACACACACACTCACTCACACATACACACTCGCGCACACTCGCACACACTCACATACACACTCGCACACACTCGCACACACTCACACACTCTCGCACACATTCGCACTCACTCGCACGCACACACTCTCACACACTCGCACAAACTCACACACACTCGCACACACTTATACACAATCGCACACACACACTCACTCACACTCACTCGCACACACTTGCACACACTCGCACACACTCGCACACACAGTCCTACACACTCAAACACACTCGCAAACACTCGCACAAACTCACACACACTCACTCACATGCACACACTCGCACACACTCGCACACACAGTCCTACACACTCACACACACTCGCAAACACTCGCACAAACTCACACACACTCACTCACACGCACACACTTGCACACACTAGCACACACTCGCACGCCCACACTTGCACACACTCACACTCATTCGCACGCACTCGCACGCACACACTCGCACACACTCGCACATACTCGCACACACTTGCACACACTCGCACACACTCGCATGCACAAACTCGCACACACACTCACAAACACACACTCGCATACACACTCGCACAAACTCCTACACACACTCGTACACACTCACACACACTCGCACACACACTTGCACACACTCACACACACTTGCACATACACACATACACATTCGCACACACTCGCACACACACTCGCACACACAGTCCTACACACACACTCGCAAACACTCGCACACACTCACACACACACTCACTCACACGTACACACTCGCACACACTCGCACACACTCACGCACACTAGCACACACTCATAAGCATACACTCACACTCACTCACACGAACACACTCTCGCACACACTCGCGCACACTCGCACACACTCGCACGCCCACACTCGCACACTCTCGCACACATTTGCACACACTCACACTCACTCACACCCACTCACACGCACACACTCGCACACACTCATACACAATCACACAAACTCGCACACACACACTCGCACACATTCGCACACACTCGCACACACTCACTCACACTCACTCGCACACACTTGCACACACTCGCACACACTCGCACACACAGTCCTACACACTCACACACACTCGCAAACACTCGCACAAACTCACACACACTCACTCACACGCACATACTTGCACACACTAGCACACACTCGCACGCCCACACTTGCACACATTCGCACTCACTCGCACGCACTCGCACGCACACACTCGCACACACTTGCACAAACTCACACACACTCGCACACACTCATACTCAATCGCACAATCGCACAAACTCACACACACTCGCACACACTCACACACTCGCACCCACTCACTCATGCACACTCGCACACATTCGCACTCACTCGCACGCACTCGCACGCACACACTCGCACAAACTCACACACACTCGCACACACTCATACACAATCGCACGCACACACACTCGCACACACACACTCACACACACTCGCACACTCTCGCACACATACGCACTCACTCGCACACACTCGCACGCACACACTCTCACACACTCGCACAAACTCACACACACTCGCACACACTTATACACAATCGGACACACACACTCACTCACTCACACTCACTCGCACACACTTGCACACACTCGCACACACTCGCACACACAGTCCTACACACTCACACACCCTCGCAAACACTCGCACAAACTCACACACACTCACTCACACGCACACACTTGCACACACTAGCACACACTCGCACGCCCACACTTGCACACACTCACTCGCACGCACTCGCACACACACACTCGCACACACTCGCACATACTCGCACACACTCGCACACACTCGCATGCACACACTCGCACACACACTCACAAACACACACTCGCATACACACTCGCACACACTCGCACAAACTCCTACACACACTCGTACACACTCACACACACTCGCACACACACTTGCACACACTCGCACACACTCGCACATACACGCATACACATTCGCACACACTCGCACACACACTCGCACACACAGTCCTACACACACACTCGCAAACACTCGCACACACTCACACACACACTCACTCACACGTACACACTCGCACACACTCGCACACACTCACGCACACTAGCACACACTCGTAAGCATACACTCACATTCACTCACACACTTACTCACACGCACACACTCTCGCACACACTCACACACACTCGCGCACACTCGCACACACTCGCATGCCCACACTCGCACATTCTCGCACACATTTGCACACACTCGCACTCACTCACACCCACTCGCACGCACACACTCGCACACACTCATACACAATCACACAAACTCGCACACACACACTCGCACACATTCGCACACACTCGCACACACTCACTCACTCACACTCACTCGCACACACTTGCACACACTAGCACACACTCGCACGCCCACACTTGCACACATTCGCACTCACTCGCACGCACTCGCACGCACACACTCGCACACACTCGCACAAACTCACACACACTCGCACACACTCATACTCAATCGCACAATCGCACAAACTCACACACACTCGCACACACTCACACACTTGCACCCACTCACTCGTGCACACTCGCACACATTTGCACGCACTCGCACGCACACACTCGCACAAACTCACACACACTCGCACACACTCATACACAATCGCACGCACACACACTCGCACACACACACTCACACACACTCGCACACTCTCGCACACATACGCACTCACTCGCACGCACACACTCTCACACACTCGCACAAACTCACACACACTCGCACACACTTATACACAATCGCACACACACACTCACTCACTCACACTCACTCGCACACACTTGCACACACTCGCACACACTCGCACACACAGTCCTACACACTCACACACACTCGCAAACACTCGCACAAACTCACACAAACTCACTCACACGCACACACTTGCACACACTAGCACACACTCGCACGCCCACACTTGCACACACTCACACTCACTCGCACGCACTCGCACGCACACACTCGCACACACTCGCACGCACACACTCGCACACACTCGCATGCACACACTCGCACACACACTCACACACACACACTCACATACACACTCGCACACACTCGCACAAACTCCTACACACACACGTACACACTCACACACACTCGCACACACACTCACACACACTCGCACATACACACATACACATTCACACACACTCGCACACACACTCGCACACACAGTCCTACACACTCACACACACACTCGCAAACACTCGCACACACTCACACACACACTCACTCACACGTACACACTCGCACACACTCGCACACACTCACGCACACTAGCACACACTCGTAAGCATACACTCACATTCACTCACACACTTACTCACACGCACACACTCTCGCACACACTCACACACACTCGCGCACACTCGCACACACTCGCATGCCCACACTCGCACATTCTCGCACACATTTGCACACACTCGCACTCACTCACACCCACTCGCACGCACACACTCGCACACACTCATACACAATCACACAAACTCGCACACACACACTCGCACACATTCGCACACACTCGCACACACTCACTCACTCACACTCACTCGCACACACTTGCACACACTAGCACACACTCGCACGCCCACACTTGCACACATTCGCACTCACTCGCACGCACTCGCACGCACACACTCGCACACACTCGCACAAACTCACACACACTCGCACACACTCATACTCAATCGCACAATCGCACAAACTCACACACACTCGCACACACTCACACACTTGCACCCACTCACTCGTGCACACTCGCACACATTTGCACGCACTCGCACGCACACACTCGCACAAACTCACACACACTCGCACACACTCATACACAATCGCACGCACACACACTCGCACACACACACTCACACACACTCGCACACTCTCGCACACATACGCACTCACTCGCACGCACACACTCTCACACACTCGCACAAACTCACACACACTCGCACACACTTATACACAATCGCACACACACACTCACTCACTCACACTCACTCGCACACACTTGCACACACTCGCACACACTCGCACACACAGTCCTACACACTCACACACACTCGCAAACACTCGCACAAACTCACACAAACTCACTCACACGCACACACTTGCACACACTAGCACACACTCGCACGCCCACACTTGCACACACTCACACTCACTCGCACGCACTCGCACGCACACACTCGCACACACTCGCACATACTCGCACACACTTGCACACACTCGCATGCACACACTCGCACACACACTCACAAACACACACTCGCATACACACTCGCACACACTCGCACAAACTCCTACACACACTCGTACACACTCACACACACTCGCACACACACTTGCACACACTCGCACACACTCGCACATACACACATACACATTCGCACACACTTGCACACACACTCGCACACACAGTCCTACACACACGCTCGCAAACACTCGCACACACTCACACACACACTCACTCACACGTACACACTCGCACACACTCGTACACACTCACGCACACTAGCACACACTCGTAAGCATACACTCACATTCACTCACACACTTACCCACACGCACACACTCTCGCACACACTCACACACACTCGCGCACACTCGCACACACTCGCAAGCCCACACTCGCACACTCTCGCACACATTTTCACACACTTGCACTCACTCACACCCACTCGCACGCACACACTCGCACACACTCATACACAATCACACAAACTCACACACACACACTCGCACACATTCGCACACACTCGCACACACTCACTCACTCACACTCACTCGCACACACTTGCACACACTCGCACACACTCGCACACACAGTCCTACACACTCACACACACTCGCAAACACTCGCACAAACTCACACACACTCACTCACACGCACACACTTGCACACACTAGCACACACTCGCACGCCCACACTTGCACACATTCGCACTCACTCGCACGCACTCGCATGCACACACTCGCACACACTCGCACAAACTCACACACACTCGCACACAGTCACACACTCGCACCCACTCACTCGTGCACACTCGCACACATTTGCACTCACTCGCACGCACTCGCACGCACACACTCGCACAAACTCACACACACTCGCACACACTCATACACAATCGCACGCACACACTCGCACACACACACTCGCACACACTCGCACACTCTCGCACACATACGCACTCACTCGCACGCACTCGCACGCACACACTCTCACACACTCGCACAAACTCACACACACTCGCACACACTTATACGCAATCGCACACACACACTCACTAACTCACACTCACTCACACACACTTGCACACACTCGCACACACTCGCACACACTCATACACAATCGCACCAACTCACACACACTCGTACACACTCGCACCCACTCACTCGTGTACACTCGCAAACATTCGCACTCACTCGCACACACTCGCACGCACACACTCGCACAAACTCACACACACTCGCACACACTCATACACAATCGCACACACACACACTCGCACACACACACTTGCACACACTCGCACACTCTCGCACACATTCACACTCACTCGCACGCACTCGCACGCACACACTCGCACACACTCGCACAAACTCACACACACACTTATACACAATCGCACACACACACACTCGTACACACACTCGCACACACTCGCACACACTCACTCACACACACTCACACACACACTCGCACACACTCACACACACTCGCACACACTCACATGCACACACACTCGCACACACTCACACACACTCGCACACACTCACAAGCACACACTCGCACAGACACTCGCTCACACTCACAAGCACACACTCACACGCACACACTCGCACACACTCGCACACACTCACACCCACTCACTCGTGCACACTCGCGCACACTCAGGCACATTTGCACACACTCGCACACACTCGCACACTCTCGCACACACACTCGCACACACACTCGCACACACTCGAACACACTCACACACACTCACAAACAATCGCACATACAGTCCTACAAACTCACACACACTCACACACACTCACACACTCGCACCCACACACAAACTGGCACACACTCAAACACACTCACTCATACACACTCGCACACACTCACTCGCACACACACACACTCGCACACACTCGCACCCAGTCACTCGAGCACACTCGCACACACTCGCACGCACACACGCACACACTCGCACACACTCACACGCACACACTCACGCACACTCTCGCGCACACTCGTGCACACTCGCACGCACACATTCGCACACATTCGCACTCACTTGCACACACTGGCACACACTGGCACACACTGGCACACACACACTCGCACACACTCGCACACACTCGCACACACTTGCACACACTAGCACACACACTCGCACATACTCGCACACACTCGCACACACTCGCACGCACACACTCGCACACACTCGCATGCACACACTCGCACACACACTCACACACACACACTCACATACACACTCGCACACACTTGCACAAACTCCTACACACACACGTACACACTCGCACACACACTCGCACACACTCGCACATACACACATACACATTCACACACACTCGCACACACACTCGCACACACAGTCCTACACACTCACACACACACTAGCAAACACTCGCACACACTCACACACACACTCACTCACACATACACACTCGCGCACACTCATGCACACTAGCACACACTCGTAAGCATACACTCACACTCACTCACACACTTACTCACACGCACACACTCTTGCACACACTCACACACACTCGCGCACACTCGCACACTCTCGAACACATTTGCACACACTCGCACTCACTCGCACCCACTCGCACGCACACACTCGCACACACTCATACACAATCACACAAACTCGCACACACACACTCGCACACATTCGCACACACTCGCACACACGCACTCACTCACACTCACTCGCACACACTTGCACACACTCGCACACACTCGCACACACAGTCCTACACACTCACACACACACTCGCAAACACTCGCACAAACTCACACACACTCACGCACACACTTGCGCACACTAGCACACACTCGCACGCCCACACTCGCACACATTCGCACTCACTCGCACGCACACACTCGCACAAACTCACACACACTCGCACACACTCATACACAATCGCACGCACACACACCCGCACACACTCGCACACATTTGCACTCACTCGCACGCACTCGCATGCACACACTCGCACAAACTCACACACACTGGCACACACTTATACACAATCGCACACACACACTCTAACACACACTCGCACACACTCGCACACACTCACTCACACACACTCACACACACACTCGCACACACTCACACACACTTGCACACACTCGCACACACTCACACGCACACACACTCACACACACTCACACACACTCGCACAAACTCACAAGCACAAACTCGCACACACACTCGCACACACTCACACGCACACACTCACACGCACACACTCGCACACACACTCGCACACACTCGCACCCACTCACTCGTGCACACTCGCGCACACTCGGGCACATTTGCACACACTCGCACACACTCGCACACTCTCGCACACACACTCGCACACACACCTGCACAAACTCGAACACACTCGCACACACTCGCAAACACTCGCACATACAGTCCTACAAACTCACACACACTCACACACACTCGCACCCACACACAAACTGGCACACACTCAAACACACTCACTCATACACACTCACACACACTCACTCGCACACACACACACACACTCGCACACACTCGCACCCAGTCACTCGAGCACACTCGCACACCCTCGCACGCACGCACACACTCGCACACACTCACATGCACACACTCACGCACACACACTCGCGCACACTCATGTACACTCGCACGCACACATTCACACACATTCGCACGCACTTGCACACACTCGTACGCACACACTGGCACACACTCGCACACACTCGCACACACACACTCGCACATACTCGCTCACACTCGCACACACTCGCACGCACACACTCGCACACACTCGCATGCACACACTCGCACACACACTCACACACACACACTCGCATACACACTCGCACAAACTCCTACACACACTCGTACACACTCACACACACTAGCACACACACACTCGCACATACTCGCACACACTCGCACACACTCGCATGCACACACTCGCACACACACTCACACACACCCTCTCGCATACACACTCGCACAAACTCCTACACACACTCGTACACACTCACACACACTCGCACACACACTTGCACACACTCGCACATACACACATACACATTCGCACACACTCGCACACACACTCGCACACACAGTCCTACACACTCACACACACACTCGCAAACACTCGCACACACTCACACACACACTCACTCACACGTACACACTCACGCACACTTGCACACACTCACACACACTAGCACACACTCGTAAGCATACACTCACACTCACTCACACACTTACTCACACACACACACTCTCGCACACACTCACACACACTCGCGCACACTCGCACACACTCGCACGCCCACACTCGCACACTCTCGCACACATTTGCACACACTCGCACTCACTTGCACCCACTCGCACGCACACACTCGCACACACTCATACACAATCACACAAACTCGCACACACACACTCGCACACATTCGCACACACTCGCACACACTCACTCACTCACACTCACTCGCACACACTTGCACACACTCGCACACACAGTCCTACACACTCACACACACACTCGCAAACACTCGCACAAACTCACACACACTCACTCACACGCACACACACTCGCATGCCCACACTCACACACATTTGCACTCACTCGCATGCACTCGCACGCACACACTCACACAAACTCACACACACTCGCACACACTCATACACAATCGCACGCACACACACTCGCACACACACACACTCGCACACACTCGCACACTCTCGCACACATTCACACTCACTCGCGCGCGCACACTCGAACACACTCGCACAAACTCACACACACTTGCACACACTTATACACAAACGCACACACACACTCGTACACACACTCGCACACACTCGCACACACTCGCACACACTCACTCACACACACTCACACACACACACTCACACACACTCACACACACTTGCACACACTCGCACACACTCACACGCACACACACTCACACACACTCACACACTCACAAGCACACACTCGCACACACACTCGCACACACTCACACGCACACACTCACACGCACACACTCGCACAAACAGTCGCACACACTCGCACCCACTCACTCGTGCACACTCGCGCACACTCGGGCACATTTGCACACACTCGCACACACTCGCACACTCTCGCACACACACTCGCACACACACTCGCACACACTCGAACACACTCGCACACACTCGCAAACACTCGCACATACAGTCCTACAAACTCACACACACTCTCACACTCGCACCCACACACAAACTGGCACACACTCAAACACACTCACTCATACACACTCGCACACACTCACTCGCACACACACACACACACTCGCACACACTCGCACCCAGTCACTCGAGCACACTCGCACACCCTTGCACGCACGCACACACTCGCACACACTCACATGCACACACTCACGCACACACACTCGTGCACACTCGTGCACACTCGCACGCACACATTCACACACATTCGCACTCACTTGCACACACTCGTACGCACACACTGGCACACACTCGCACACACTCGCACACACACACTCGCACATACTCGCTCACACTCGCACACACTCGCACGCACACACTCGCACACACTCGCATGCACACACTCGCACACACACTCACACACACACACACTCGCATACACACTCACACAAACTCCTACACACACTCGTACACACTCACACACACTCGCACACACACACTCGCACACACTCGCACACTCTCGCACACATTCACACTCACTCGCACGCACTCGCACGCACACACTCGTACACACTCGCACAAACTCACACACACTCGCACACACTTATACACAATCGCACACACACACACTCGTACACACACTCGCACACACTCGCACACACTCACTCACACACACTCACACACACACTCGCACACACTCACACACACTCGCACACACTCACATGCACACACACTCGCACACAATCACACACACACACTCGCACACACTCACAAGCACACACTCGCACAGACACTCGCTCACACTCACAAGCACACACTCACACGCACACACTCGCACACACACTCGCACACACTCACACCCACTCACTCGTGCACACTCGCGCACACTCGGGCACATTTGCACACACTCGCACACACTCGCACACTCTCGCACACACACTCGCACACACTCGAACACACTCACACACACTCACAAACAATCGCACATACAGTCCTACAAACTCACACACACTCACACACACTCACACACTCGCACCCACACACAAACTGGCACACACTCAAACACACTCACTCATACACACTCGCACACACTCACTCGCACACACACACACTCGCACACACTCGCACCCAGTCACTCGAGCACACTCGCACACACTCGCACGCACACACGCACACACTCGCACACACTCACACGCACACACTCACGCACACACTCGCGCACACTCGTGCACACTCACACGCACACATTCGCACACATTCGCACTCACTTGCACACACTGGCACACACTGGCACACACACACTCACACACACGCGCACACACTCGCACACACTTGCACACACTAGCACACACACTCGCACACACTCGCACACACTCGCACGCACACACTCGCACACACTCGCATGCACACACTCGCACACACACTCACACACACACTCACATACACACTCGCACACACTCGCACAAGCTCCTACACACACACGTACACACTCACACACACTCGCACACACACTCGCACACACTCGCACATACACACATACACATTCACACACACTCGCACACACACTCGCACACACAGTCCTACACACTCACACACACACTCGCAAACACTCGCACACACTCACACACACACTCACTCACACATACACACTCGCGCACACTCACGCACACTAGCACACACTCGTAAGCATACACTCACACTCACTCACACACTTACTCACACGCACACACTCTCGCACACACTCACACACACTCGCGCACACTCGCACATTCTCGCACACATTTGCACACACTCGCACTCACTCGCACCCACTCGCATGCACACACTCGCACACACTCATACATAATCACACAAACTCGCACACACACACTCGCACACATTCGCACACACTCGAACACACTCACTCACTCACACTCACTCGCACACACTTGCACACACTCGCACACACTCGCACACACAGTCCTACACACTCACACACACTCGCAAACACTCGCACAAACTCACACACACTCACTCACACGCACACACTTGCACACACTAGCACACACTCGCACGCCCACACTTGCACACACTCACACTCATTCGCACGCACTCGCACGCACACACTCGCACACACTCGCACATACTCGCACACACTTGCACACACTCGCACACACTCGCATGCACAAACTCGCACACACACTCACAAACACACACTCGCATACACACTCGCACAAACTCCTACACACACTCGTACACACTCACACACACTCGCACACACACTTGCACACACTCACACACACTTGCACATACACACATACACATTCGCACACACTCGCACACACACTCGCACACACAGTCCTACACACACACTCGCAAACACTCGCACACACTCACACACACACTCACTCACACGTACACACTTGCACACACTCGCACACACTCACGCACACTAGCACACACTCATAAGCATACACTCACACTCACTCACACGAACACACTCTCGCACACACTCGCGCACACTCGCACACACTCGCACGCCCACACTCGCACACTCTCGCACACATTTGCACACACTCACACTCACTCACACCCACTCACACGCACACACTCATACACAATCACACAAACTCGCACACACACACTCGCACACATTCGCACACACTCGCACACACTCACTCACACTCACTCGCACACACTTGCACACACTCGCACACACTCGCACACACAGTCCTACACACTCACACACACTCGCAAACACTCGCACAAACTCACACACACTCACTCACACGCACATACTTGCACACACTAGCACACACTCGCACGCCCACACTTGCACACATTCGCACTCACTCGCACGCACTCGCACGCACACACTCGCACACACTTGCACAAACTCACACACACTCGCACACACTCATACTCAATCGCACAATCGCACAAACTCACACACACTCGCACACACTCACACACTCGCACCCACTCACTCGTGCACACTCGCACACATTCGCACTCACTCGCACGCACTCGCACGCACACACTCGCACAAACTCACACACACTCGCACACACTCATACACAATCGCACGCACACACACTCGCACACACACACTCACACACACTCGCACACTCTCGCACACATACGCACTCACTCGCACACACTCGCACGCACACACTCTCACACACTCGCACAAACTCACACACACTCGCACACACTTATACACAATCGGACACACACACTCACTCACTCACACTCACTCGCACACACTTGCACACACTCGCACACACAGTCCTACACACTCACACACCCTCGCAAACACTCGCACAAACTCACACACACTCACTCACACGCACACACTTGCACACACTAGCACACACTCGCACGCCCACACTTGCACACACTCACTCGCACGCACTCGCACACACACACTCGCACACACTCGCACATACTCGCACACACTCGCACACACTCGCATGCACACACTCGCACACACACTCACAAACACACACTCGCATACACACTCGCACACACTCGCACAAACTCCTACACACACTCGTACACACCCACACACACTCGCACACACACTTGCACACACTCGCACACACTCGCACATACACGCATACACATTCGCACACACTCGCACACACACTCGCACACACAGTCCTACACACACACTCGCAAACACTCGCACACACTCACACACACACTCACTCACACGTACACACTCGCACACACTCGCACACACTCACGCACACTAGCACACACTCGTAAGCATACACTCACATTCACTCACACACTTACTCACACGCACACACTCTCGCACACACTCACACACACTCGCGCACACTCGCACACACTCGCATGCCCACACTCGCACATTCTCGCACACATTTGCACACACTCGCACTCACTCACACCCACTCGCACACACACACTCGCACACACTCATACACAATCACACAAACTCGCACACACACACTCGCACACATTCGCACACACTCGCACACACTCACTCACTCACACTCACTCGCACACACTTGCACACACTAGCACACACTCGCACGCCCACACTTGCACACATTCGCACTCACTCGCACGCACTCGCACGCACACACTCGCACACACTCGCACAAACTCACACACACTCGCACACACTCATACTCAATCGCACAATCGCACAAACTCACACACACTCGCACACACTCACACACTTGCACCCACTCACTCGTGCACACTCGCACACATTTGCACGCACTCGCACGCACACACTCGCACAAACTCACACACACTCGCACACACTCATACACAATCGCACGCACACACACTCGCACACACACACTCACACACACTCGCACACTCTCGCACACATACGCACTCACTCGCACGCACACACTCTCACACACTCGCACAAACTCACACACACTCGCACACACTTATACACAATCGCACACACACACTCACTCACTCACACTCACTCGCACACACTTGCACACACTCGCACACACTCGCACACACAGTCCTACACACTCACACACACTCGCAAACACTCGCACAAACTCACACAAACTCACTCACACGCACACACTTGCACACACTAGCACACACTCGCACGCCCACACTTGCACACACTCACACTCACTCGCACGCACTCGCACGCACACACTCGCACACACTCGCACATACTCGCACACACTTGCACACACTCGCATGCACACACTCGCACACACACTCACAAACACACACTCGCATACACACTCGCACACACTCGCACAAACTCCTACACACACTCGTACACACTCACACACACTCGCACACACACTTGCACACACTCGCACACACTCGCACATACACACATACACATTCGCACACACTTGCACACACACTCGCACACACAGTCCTACACACACGCTCGCAAACACTCGCACACACTCACACACACACTCACTCACACGTACACACTCGCACACACTCGTACACACTCACGCACACTAGCACACACTCGTAAGCATACACTCACATTCACTCACACACTTACCCACACGCACACACTCTCGCACACACTCACACACACTCGCGCACACTCGCACACACTCGCAAGCCCACACTCGCACACTCTCGCACACATTTTCACACACTTGCACTCACTCACACCCACTCGCACGCACACACTCGCACACACTCATACACAATCACACAAACTCACACACACACACTCGCACACATTCGCACACACTCGCACACACTCACTCACTCACACTCACTCGCACACACTTGCACACACTCGCACACACTCGCACACACAGTCCTACACACTCACACACACTCGCAAACACTCGCACAAACTCACACACACTCACTCACACGCACACACTTGCACACACTAGCACACACTCGCACGCCCACACTTGCACACATTCGCACTCACTCGCACGCACTCGCATGCACACACTCGCACACACTCGCACAAACTCACACACACTCGCACACAGTCACACACTCGCACCCACTCACTCGTGCACACTCGCACACATTTGCACTCACTCGCACGCACTCGCACGCACACACTCGCACAAACTCACACACACTCGCACACACTCATACACAATCGCACGCACACACTCGCACACACACACTCGCACACACTCGCACACTCTCGCACACATACGCACTCACTCGCACGCACTCGCACGCACACACTCTCACACACTCGCACAAACTCACACACACTCGCACACACTTATACGCAATCGCACACACACACTCACTAACTCACACTCACTCACACACACTT
This sequence comes from Phyllobates terribilis, assembly GCF_046119375.1. NCBI lineage: Eukaryota > Metazoa > Chordata > Amphibia > Anura > Dendrobatidae > Phyllobates > Phyllobates terribilis. The sequence continues at coordinate 6,045,080 of NW_027362853.1, forward strand.
GCACACACTCGCACACACTCGCACACACTCATACACAATCGCACCAACTCACACACACTCGTACACACTCGCACCCACTCACTCGTGTACACTCGCAAACATTCGCACTCACTCGCACACACTCGCACGCACACACTCGCAAAAACTCACACACACTCGCACACACTCATACACAATCGCACACACACACACTCGCACACACACACTTGCACACACTCGCACACTCTCGCACACATTCACACTCACTCGCACGCACTCGCACGCACACACTCGCACACACTCGCACAAACTCACACACACTCGCACACACTTATACACAATCGCACACACACACACTCGTACACACACTCGCACACACTCGCACACACTCACTCACACACACTCACACACACACTCGCACACACTCACACACACTCGCACACACTCACATGCACACACACTCGCACACACTCACACACACTCGCACACACTCACAAGCACACACTCGCACAGACACTCGCTCACACTCACAAGCACACACTCACACGCACACACTCGCACACACTCGCACACACTCACACCCACTCACTCGTGCACACTCGCGCACACTCAGGCACATTTGCACACACTCGCACACACTCGCACACTCTCGCACACACACTCGCACACACACTCGCACACACTCGAACACACTCACACACACTCACAAACAATCGCACATACAGTCCTACAAACTCACACACACTCACACACACTCACACACTCGCACCCACACACAAACTGGCACACACTCAAACACACTCACTCATACACACTCGCACACACTCACTCGCACACACACACACTCGCACACACTCGCACCCAGTCACTCGAGCACACTCGCACACACTCGCACGCACACACGCACACACTCGCACACACTCACACGCACACACTCACGCACACACTCGCGCACACTCGTGCACACTCGCACGCACACATTCGCACACATTCGCACTCACTTGCACACACTGGCACACACTGGCACACACTGGCACACACACACTCGCACACACTCGCACACACTCGCATACACTTGCACACACTAGCACACACACTCGCACATACTCGCACACACTCGCACACACTCGCACGCACACACTCGCACACACTCGCATGCACACACTCGCACACACACTCACACACACACACTCACATACACACTCGCACACACTTGCACAAACTCCTACACACACACGTACACACTCGCACACACACTCGCACACACTCGCACATACACACATACACATTCACACACACTCGCACACACACTCGCACACACAGTCCTACACACTCACACACACACTAGCAAACACTCGCACACACTCACACACACACTCACTCACACATACACACTCGCGCACACTCATGCACACTAGCACACACTCGTAAGCATACACTCACACTCACTCACACACTTACTCACACGCACACACTCTTGCACACACTCACACACACTCGCGCACACTCGCACACTCTCGCACACATTTGCACACACTCGCACTCACTCGCACCCACTCGCACGCACACACTCGCACACACTCATACACAATCACACAAACTCGCACACACACACTCGCACACATTCGCACACACTCGCACACACGCACTCACTCACACTCACTCGCACACACTTGCACACACTCGCACACACTCGCACACACAGTCCTACACACTCACACACACACTCGCAAACACTCGCACAAACTCACACACACTCACGCACACACTTGCGCACACTAGCACACACTCGCACGCCCACACTCGCACACATTCGCACTCACTCGCACGCACACACTCGCACAAACTCACACACACTCGCACACACTCATACACAATCGCACGCACACACACCCGCACACACTCGCACACATTTGCACTCACTCGCACGCACTCGCATGCACACACTCGCACAAACTCACACACACTGGCACACACTTATACACAATCGCACACACACACTCTAACACACACTCGCACACACTCGCACACACTCACTCACACACACTCACACACACACTCGCACACACTCACACACACTTGCACACACTCGCACACACTCACACGCACACACACTCACACACACTCACACACACTCGCACAAACTCACAAGCACAAACTCGCACACACACTCGCACACACTCACACGCACACACTCACACGCACACACTCGCACACACACTCGCACACACTCGCACCCACTCACTCGTGCACACTCGCGCACACTCGGGCACATTTGCACACACTCGCACACACTCGCACACTCTCGCACACACACTCGCACACACACCTGCACAAACTCGAACACACTCGCACACACTCGCAAACACTCGCACATACAGTCCTACAAACTCACACACACTCACACACACTCGCACCCACACACAAACTGGCACACACTCAAACACACTCACTCATACACACTCGCACACACTCACTCGCACACACACACACACACTCGCACACACTCGCACCCAGTCACTCGAGCACACTCGCACACCCTCGCACGCACGCACACACTCGCACACACTCACATGCACACACTCACGCACACACACTCGCGCACACTCATGTACACTCGCACGCACACATTCACACACATTCGCACGCACTTGCACACACTCGTACGCACACACTGGCACACACTCGCACACACTCGCACACACACACTCGCACATACTCGCTCACACTCGCACACACTCGCACGCACACACTCGCACACACTCGCATGCACACACTCGCACACACACTCACACACACACACTCGCATACACACTCGCACAAACTCCTACACACACTCGTACACACTCACACACACTAGCACACACACACTCGCACATACTCGCACACACTCGCACACACTCGCATGCACACACTCGCACACACACTCACACACACCCTCTCGCATACACACTCGCACAAACTCCTACACACACTCGTACACACTCACACACACTCGCACACACACTTGCACACACTCGCACATACACACATACACATTCGCACACACTCGCACACACACTCGCACACACAGTCCTACACACTCACACACACACTCGCAAACACTCGCACACACTCACACACACACTCACTCACACGTACACACTCACGCACACTTGCACACACTCACGCACACTAGCACACACTCGTAAGCATACACTCACACTCACTCACCCACTTACTCACACGCACACACTCTCGCACACACTCACACACACTCGCGCACACTCGCACACACTCGCACGCCCACACTCGCACACTCTCGCACACATTTGCACACACTCGCACTCACTTGCACCCACTCGCACGCACACACTCGCACACACTCATACACAATCACACAAACTCGCACACACACACTCGCACACATTCGCACACACTCGCACACACTCACTCACTCACACTCACTCGCACACACTTGCACACACTCGCACACACAGTCCTACACACTCACACACACACTCGCAAACACTCGCACAAACTCACACACACTCACTCACACGCACACACACTCGCATGCCCACACTCACACACATTTGCACTCACTCGCATGCTCTCGCACGCACACACTCACACAAACTCACACACACTCGCACACACTCATACACAATCGCACGCACACACACTCGCACACACACACTCGCACACACTCGCACACTCTCGCACACATTCACACTCACTCGCACGCGCACACTCGAACACACTCGCACAAACTCACACACACTTGCACACACTTATACACAAACGCACACACACACTCGTACACACACTCGCACACACTCGCACACACTCACTCACACACACTCACACACACACACTCACACACACTCACACACACTTGCACACACTCGCACACACTCACACGCACACACACTCACGCACACTCACACACTCACAAGCACACACTCGCACACACACTCGCACACACTCACACGCACACACTCACACGCACACACTCGCACAAACAGTCGCACACACTCGCACCCACTCACTCGTGCACACTCGCGCACACTCGGGCACATTTGCACACACTCGCACACACTCGCACACTCTCGCACACACACTCGCACACACACTCGCACACACTCGAACACACTCGCACACACTCGCAAACACTCGCACATACAGTCCTACAAACTCACACACACTCTCACACTCGCACCCACACACAAACTGGCACACACTCAAACACACTCACTCATACACACTCGCACACACTCACTCGCACACACACACACACACTCGCACACACTCGCACCCAGTCACTCGAGCACACTCGCACACCCTCGCACGCACGCACACACTCGCACACACTCACATGCACACACTCACGCACACACACTCGTGCACACTCGTGCACACTCGCACGCACACATTCACACACATTCGCACTCACTTGCACACACTCGTACGCACACACTGGCACACACTCGCACACACTCGCACACACACACTCGCACATACTCGCTCACACTCGCACACACTCGCACGCACACACTCGCACACACTCGCATGCACACACTCGCACACACACTCACACACACACACACTCGCATACACACTCACACAAACTCCTACACACACTCGTACACACTCACACACACTCGCACACACACACTCGCACACACTCGCACACTCTCGCACACATTCACACTCACTCGCACGCACTCGCACGCACACACTCGTACACACTCGCACAAACTCACACACACTCGCACACACTTATACACAATCGCACACACACTCGTACACACACTCGCACACACTCGCACACACTCACTCACACACACTCACACACACACTCGCACACACTCACACACACTCGCACACACTCACATGCACACACACTCGCACACAATCACACACACTCGCACACACTCACAAGCACACACTCGCACAGACACTCGCTCACACTCACAAGCACACACTCACACGCACACACTCGCACACACACTCGCACACACTCACACCCACTCACTCGTGCACACTCGCGCACACTCGGGCACATTTGCACACACTCGCACACACTCGCACACTCTCGCACACACACTCGCACACACACTCGCACACACTCGAACACACTCACACACACTCACAAACAATCGCACATACAGTCCTACAAACTCACACACACTCACACACACTCACACACTCGCACCCACACACAAACTGGCACACACTCAAACACACTCACTCATACACACTCGCACACACTCACTCGCACACACACACACTCGCACACACTCGCACCCAGTCACTCGAGCACACTCGCACACACTCGCACGCACACACGCACACACTCGCACACACTCACACGCACACACTCACGCACACACTCGCGCACACTCGTGCACACTCACACGCACACATTCGCACACATTCGCACTCACTTGCACACACTGGCACACACTGGCACACACACACTCACACACACGCGCACACACTCGCACACACTTGCACACACTAGCACACACACTCGCACACACTCGCACACACTCGCACGCACACACTCGCACACACTCGCATGCACACACTCGCACACACACTCACACACACACTCACATACACACTCGCACACACTCGCACAAGCTCCTACACACACACGTACACACTCACACACACTCGCACACACACTCGCACACACTCGCACATACACACATACACATTCACACACACTCGCACACACACTCGCACACACAGTCCTACACACTCACACACACACTCGCAAACACTCGCACACACTCACACACACACTCACTCACACATACACACTCGCGCACACTCACGCACACTAGCACACACTCGTAAGCATACACTCACACTCACTCACACACTTACTCACACGCACACACTCTCGCACACACTCACACACACTCGCGCACACTCGCACATTCTCGCACACATTTGCACACACTCGCACTCACTCGCACCCACTCGCATGCACACACTCGCACACACTCATACATAATCACACAAACTCGCACACACACACTCGCACACATTCGCACACACTCGCACACACGCACTCACTCACACTCACTCGCACACACTTTCACACACTCGCACACACTCGCACACACAGTCCTACACACTCACACGCACACTCGCAAACACTCGCACAAACTCACACACACTCACTCACACGCACACACTTGCGCACACTAGCACACACTCGCACGCCCACACTCGCACACATTCGCACTCACTCGCACGCACACACTCGCACACACTCGCACAAACTCACACACACTCGCACACACTCATACACAATCGCACGCACACACACCCGCACACACTCGCACACATTTGCACTCACTCGCACGCACTCGCATGCACACACTCGCACAAACTCACACACACTGGCACACACTTATACACAATCGCACACACACACTCTAACACACACTCGCACACACTCGCACACACTCACTCACACACACTCACACACACACTCGCACACACTCACACACACTTGCACACACTCGCACACACTCACACGCACACACACTCACACACACTCACACACACTCGCACAAACTCACAAGCACAAACTCGCACACACACTCGCACACACTCACACGCACACACTCACACGCACACACTCGCACACACACTCGCACACACTCGCACCCACTCACTCGTGCACACTCGCGCACACTCGGGCACATTTGCACACACTCGCACACACTCGCACACTCTCGCACACACACTCGCACACACACCCGCACACACTCGAACACACTCGCACACACTCGCAAACACTCGCACATACAGTCCTACAAACTCACACACACTCACACATACTCGCACCCACACACAAACTGGCACACACTCAAACACACTCACTCATACACACTCGCACACACTCACTCGCACACACACACACACACTCGCACCCAGTCACTCGAGCACACTCGCACACCCTCGCACGCACACACTCGCACACACTCACATGCACACACTCACGCACACACACTCATGCACACTCGCACGCACACATTCACACACATTCGCACGCACTTGCACACACTCGTATGCACACACTGGCACACACTCGCACACACTCGCACACACACACTCGCACATACTCGCTCACACTCGCACACACTCGCACGCACACACTCGCACACACTCGCATGCACACACTCGCACACACACTCACACACACACACTCGCATACACACTCGCACAAACTCCTACACACACTCGTACACACTCACACAAACTAGCACACACACACTCGCACATACTCGCACACACTCGCACACACTCGCATGCACACACTCGCACACACACTCACACACACACTCTCGCATACACACTCGCACAAACTCCTACACACACTCGTACACACTCACACACACTCGCACACACACTTGCACACACTCGCACATACACACATACACATTCGCACACACTCGCACACACACTCGCACACACAGTCCTACACACTCACACACACACTCGCAAACACTCGCACACACTCACACACACACTCACTCACACGTACACACTCACGCACACTTGCACACACTCACGCACACTAGCACACACTCGTAAGCATACACTCACACTCACTCACACACTTACTCACACGCACACACTCGCGCACACACTCACACACACTCGCACACACTCGCACGCCCACACTCGCACACTCTCGCACACATTTGCACACACTCGCACTCACTTGCACCCACTCGCACGCACACACTCGCACACACTCATACACAATCACACAAACTCGCACACACACACTCGCACACATTCGCACACACTCGCACACACTCACTCACTCACACTCACTCGCACACACTTGCACACACTCGCACACACTCGCACACACAGTCCTACACACTCACACACACACTCGCAAACACTCGCACAAACTCACACACACTCACTCACACGCACAAACACTCGCATGCCCACACTCACACACATTTGCACTCACTCGCATGCACTCGCACGCACACACTCGCACAAACTCACACACACTCGCACACACTCATACACAATCGCACGCACACACACTCGCACACACACACTCGCACACACTCGCACACTCTCGCACACATTCACACTCACTCGCACGCACTCGCACGCGCACACTCGAACACACTCGCACAAACTCACACACACTCGCACACACTTATACACAAACGCACACACACACTCGTATACACACTCGCACACACTCGCACACACTCGCACACACTCACTCACACACACTCACACACACACACTCGCACACACTCACACACACTTGCACACACTCACACGCACACACACTCGCACACACACTCACACACACTCACACACTCACAAGCACACACTCGCACACACACTCACACACACTCACATGCACACACTCACACGCACACACTCGCACAAACAGTCGCACACACTCGCACCCACTCACTCGTGCACACTCGCGCACACTCGGGCACATTTGCACACACTCGCACACACTCGCACACTCTCGCACACACACTCGCACACACACTCGCACACACTCGAACACACTCGCACACACTCGCAAACACTCGCACATACAGTCCTACAAACTCACACACACTCACACACTCGCACCCACACACAAACTGGCACACACTCAAACACACTCACTCATACACACTCGCACACACTCACTCGCACACACACACACACACTCGCACACACTCGCACCCAGTCACTCGAGCACACTCGCACACCCTCGCACGCACGCACGCACACACTCGCACACACTCACATGCACACACTCACACACACACACTCGCGCACACTCGTGCACACTCGCACGCACACATTCACACACATTCGCACTCACTTGCACACACTCGTACGCACACACTGGCACACACTCGCTCACACTCGCACACACACACTCGCACATACTCGCTCACACTCGCACACACTCGCACGCACACACTCGCACACACTCGCATGCACACACTCGCACACACACTCACACACACACACTCGCATACACACTCACACAAACTCCTACACACACTCGTACACACTCACACACACTCGCACACACACACTCGCACACACTCGCACACTCTCGCACACATTCACACTCACTCGCACGCACTCGCACGCACACACTCGTACACACTCGCACAAACTCTCACACACTCGCACACACTTATACACAATCGCACACACACACTCGTACACACACTCGCACACACTCGCACACACTCACTCACACACACTCACACACACACTCGCACACACTCACACACACTCGCACACACTCACATGCACACACACTCGCACACACTCACACACACTCGCACACACTCACAAGCACACACTCGCACAGACACTCGCTCACACTCACAAGCACACACTCACACGCACACACTCGCACACACACTCGCACACACTCACACCCACTCACTCGTGCACACTCGCGCACACTCGGGCACATTTGCACACACTCGCACACACTCGCTCACTCTCGCACACACACTCGCACACACACTCGCACACACTCGAACACACTCACACACACTCACAAACAATCGCACATACAGTCCTACAAACTCACACACACTCACACACTCGCACCCACACACAAACTGGCACACACTCAAACACACTCACTCATACACACTCGCACACACTCACTCGCACACACACACACTCGCACACACTCGCACCCAGTCACTCGAGCACACTCGCACACACTCGCACGCACACACGCACACACTCGCACACACTCACACGCACACACTCACGCACACACTCGCGCACACTCGTGCACACTCGCACGCACACATTCGCACACATTTGCACTCACTTGCACACACTGGCACACACTGGCACACACTGGCACACACACACTCGCACACACTCGCACACACTCGCACACACTTGCACACACTAGCACACACACTCGCACATACTCGCACACACTCGCACGCACACACTCGCACACACTCGCATTCACACACTCGCACACACACTCACACACACTCACATACACACTCGCACACACTCGCACAAACTCCTACACACACACGTACACACTCACACACACTCGCACACACACTCGCACACACTCGCACATATACACATTCACACACACTCGCACACACACTCGCACACACAGTCCTACACACTCACACACACACTCGCAAACACTCGCACACACTCACACACACACTCACTCACACATACACACTCGCGCACACTCACGCACACTAGCACACACTCGTAAGCATACACTCACACTCACTCACACACTTACTCACACGCACACACTCTCGCACACACTCACACACACTCGCGCACACTCGCACACTCTCGCACACATTTGCACACACTCGCACTCACTCGCACGCACACACTCGCACACACTCATACACAATCACACAAACTCGCACACACACACTTGCACACATTCGCACACACTCGCACACACGCACTCACTCACACTCACTCGCACACACTTGCACACACTCGCACACACTCGCACACACAGTCCTACACACTCACACACACACTCGCAAACACTCGCACAAACTCACACACACTCACTCACACGCACACACTTGCGCACACTAGCACACACTCGCACGCCCACACTCGCACACATTCGCACTCACTCGCACGCACACACTCGCACACACTCGCACAAACTCACACACACTCGCACACACTCATACACAATCGCACGCACACACACGCGCACACACTCGCACACATTTGCACTCACTCGCACGCACTCGCATGCACACACTCGCACAAACTCACACACACTGGCACACACTTATACACAATCGCACACACACACTCTAACACACACTCGCACACACTCACTCACACACACTCACACACACACTCGCACACACTCACACACACTTGCACACACTCGCACACACTCACACGCACACACACTCACACACACTCACACACACTCGCACAAACTCACAAGCACAAACTCGCACACACACTCGCACACACTCACACGCACACACTCACACGCACACACTCGCACACACACTCGCACACACTCGCACCCACTCACTCGTGCACACTCGCGCACACTCGGGCACATTTGCACACACTCGCACACACTCGCACACTCTCGCACACACACTCGCACACACACCCGCACACACTCGAACACACTCGCACACACTCGCAAACACTCGCACATACAGTCCTACAAACTCACACACACTCACACACACTCACACACTCGCACCCACACACAAACTGGCACACACTCAAACACACTCACTCATACACACTCGCACACACTCACTCGCACACACACACACTCGCACACACTCGCACCCAGTCACTCGAGCACACTCGCACACCCTCGCACGCACACACTCGCACACACTCACATGCACACACTCACGCACACACACTCGCGCACACTCATGCACACTCGCACGCACACATTCACACACATTCGCACGCACTTGCACACACTCGTACGCACACACTGGCACACACTCGCACACACTCGCACACACACACTCGCACATACTCGCTCACACTCGCACACACTCGCACGCACACACTCGCACACACTCGCATGCACACACTCGCACACACACTCACACACACACACTCGCATACACACTCGCACAAACTCCTACACACACTCGTACACACTCACACACACTAGCACACACACACTCGCACATACTCGCACACACTCGCACACACTCGCATGCACACACTCGCACACACACTCACACACACACTCTCGCATACACACTCGCACAAACTCCTACACACACTCGTACACACTCACACACACTCGCACACACACTTGCACACACTCGCACATACACACATACACATTCGCACACACTCGCACACACACTCGCACACACAGTCCTACACACTCACACACACACTCGCAAACACTCGCACACACTCACACACACACTCACTCACACGTACACACTCACGCACACTTGCACACACTCACGCACACTAGCACACACTCGTAAGCATACACTCACACTCACTCACACACTTACTCACACACACACACTCTCGCACACACTCACACACACTCGCGCACACTCGCACACACTCGCACGACCACACTCGCACACTCTCGCACACATTTGCACACACTCGCACTCACTTGCACCCACTCGCACGCACACACTCGCACACACTCATACACAATCACACAAACTCGCACACACACACTCGCACACATTCGCACACACTCGCACACACTCACTCACTCACACTCACTCGCACACACTTGCACACACTCGCACACACTCGCACACACAGTCCTACACACTCACACACACACTCGCAAACACTCACACAAACTCACACACACTCACTCACATGCACACACTTGCGCACACTAGCACACACTCGCACGCCCACACTCGCACACTCTCGCACACATTTGCACACACTCGCACTCACTTGCACCCACTCGCACGCACACACTCGCACACACTTATACACAATCACACAAACTCGCACACACACACTCGCACACATTCGCACACACTCGAACACACTCACTCACTCACACTCACTCGCACACACTTGCACACACTCGCACACACTCGCACACACAGTCCTACACACTCACACACACACTCGCAAACACTCGCACAAACTCACACACACTCACTCACACGCACACACACTCGCATGCCCACACTCACACACATTTGTACTCACTCGCACGCACTCGCACGCACACACTCGCACAAACTCACACACACTCGCACACACTCATACACAATCGCACGCACACACACTCGCACACACACACTCGCACACACTCGCACACTCTCGCACACATTCACACTCACTCGCACGCACTCGCACGCGCACACTCGAACACACTCGCACAAACTCACACACACTTGCACACACTTATACACAAACGCACACACACACTCGTACACACACTCGCACACACTCGCACACACTCACTCACACACACTCACACACACTCGCACACACTCACACACACTTGCACACACTCGCACACACTCACATGCACACACACTCGCACACACACTCACACACTCACAAGCACACACTCGCACACACACTCGCACACACTCACACGCACACACTCACACGCACACACTCGCACAAACAGTCGCACACACTCGCACCCACTCACTCGTGCACACTCGCGCACACTCGGGCACATTTGCACACACTCGCACACTCTCGCACACTCTCGCACACACACTCGCACACACACTCGCACACACTCGAACACACTCGCACACACTCGCACATACAGTCCTACAAACTCACACACACTCACACACTCGCACCCACACACAAACTGGCACACACTCAAACACACTCACTCATACACACTCGCACACACTCACTCGCACACACACACACACACTCGCACACACTCGCACCCAGTCACTCGAGCACACTTGCACACCCTCGCACGCACGCACACACTCGCACACACTCACATGCACACACTCACGCACACACACTCGCGCACACTCGTGCACACTCGCACGCACACATTCACACACATTCGCACTCACTTGCACACACTCGTACGCACACACTGGCACACACTCGCACACACTCGCACACACACACTCGCACATACTCGCTCACACTCGCACACACTCGCATGCACACACTCGCACACACACTCACACACACACACTCGCATACACACTCACACAAACTCCTACACACACTCGTACACACTCACACACACTAGCACACACACACTCGCACACACTCGCACATACTCGCACACACTCGCACACACTCGCATGCACACACTCGCACACACACTCACACACACACTCTCGCATACACACTCGCACAAACTCCTACACACACTCGTACACACTCACACACACTCGCACACACACTTGCACACACTCGCACATACACACATACACATTCGCACACACTCGCACACACACTCGCACACACAGTCCTACACACTCACACACACACTCGCAAACACTCGCACACACTCACACACACACTCACTCACACATACACACTCACGCACACTTGCACACACTCATGCACACTAGCACACACTCGTAAGCATACACTCACACTCACTCACACACTTACTCACACGCACACACTCTCGCACACACTCACACACACTCGCACACACTCGCACACACTCGCACGCCCACACTCGCACACTCTCGCACACATTTGCACACACTCGCACTCACTTGCACCCACTCTCACGCACACACTCGCACACACTCATACACAATCACACAAACTCGCACACACACACTCGCACACATTCGCACACACTCGCACACACTCACTCACACTCACTCGCACACACTCGCACACACTCGCACACACTCGCACACACAGTCCTACACACTCACACACACACTCGCAAACACTCGCACAAACTCACACACACTCACTCACACGCACACACTTGCGCACACTAGCACACACTCGCACGCCCACACTTGCACACACTCACACTCACACACACTCGCACACACTCACAAGCACACACTCGCACACACACTCGCACACACTCACACGCACACACTCGCACACACTCGCACAAACAGTCGCACACACTCGCACCCACTCACTCGTGCACACTCGCGCACACTCGGGCACATTTGCACACACTCGCACACACTCGCACACTCTCGCACACACACTCGCACACACACTCGCACACACTCGAACACACTCGCACACACTCGCAAACACTCGCACATACAGTCCTACAAACTCACACACACTCACACACACTCACACACTCCACCCACACACAAACTGGCACACACTCAAACACACTCACTCATACACACTCGCACACACTCACTCGCACACACACACACTCGCACACACTAGCACCCAGTCACTCGAGCACACTCGCACACACTCGCACGCACGCACGCACACACTCGCACACACTCACACACTCACAGTCACACACACACTCGCGCACACTCGTGCACACTTGCACGCACACATTCGCACACATTCGCACTCACTTGCACACACTCGTGCGCACACACTGGCACACACTGGCACACACACGCTCGTACACACTCGCACACACTTGCACATACTAGCACACACTCGCATGCACATATTCGCACACACTCGCACACACTCGCATGCACACACTCACACACACACTCACACACACTCACATACACACTCGCACACACTCGCACAAACTCCTACACACACTCGTACACACACACTCGCACACACACTCGCACACACTCGCACACACTCGCACATACACACATACACATTCGCACACACTCGCTCACACACTCGCACACACAGTCCTACACACTCACACACACACTCGCAAACACTCACACACACACTCACTCACACGTACACACTCGCACACACTCGCACGCCCACACTCTCACACTCTCGCACACATTTGCACACACTCGCACTCACTCGCACGCACTCGCACACACACTCACACACACACTCGCACAAACTCATACACAATCGCACACACTCACTCGCACACACTTGCACACACTCGCACACACTCGCACACACTTGCACACACTTGCACACGCTTGCACACACTCGCACACACTCGCACACACTCACACACACGCACACACACGCACACACACTCACGCACACACTCGCACACACTCGCACACACTTGCATGCACACATTCGCACGCACTCGCACACACAAACACAAACTGGCACACACTCAAACACACTCACTCATACACACTCGCACACACTCACTCGCACACACACACACTCGCACACACTCACACACACACACTCGCGCACACTCATGCACACTCGCACGCACACATTCGCACACATTCGCACTCACTTGCACACACTCATACGCAAACACTGGCACACACTGGCACACACTCGCACACACACACTCGCACACACTCGCACACACTTGCACACACTAGCACACACACACTCGCACACACTCGCACATACTCGCACACACTCACACACACTTGCACGCACACACTCGCATGCACACACTCGCACACACTCACACACACTCGCATACACACTCGCACACACTCGCACAAACTCCTACACACACTCGTACACACTCACACACACTCACACACACACTCGCACACACTCGCACATACACACATACACATTTGCACACAGTCGCACACACACTCGAACACACCATCCTACACACTCACACACACACTCGCAAACACTCGCACACACTCACACACACTCACTCACACGTACACACTCGCGCACACTCACGCACACTAGCACACACTCGTAAGCATACACTCAAACTCCCTCACACACTTACTCACATGCACACACTCTCGCACACACTCACACACACTCGTGCACACTCGCACACACTCGCACGCCCACACTCGCACACTCTCGCACACATTTGCACACACTCGCACTCACTCGCACCCACTCGCATGCACACACTCGCACACACTCATACACAATCACACAAACTCGCACACACACACTCGCACACATTCGCACACACTCGCACACACTCACTCACTCACACTCACTCGCACACACTTGCACACACTCGCACACACTCGCACACACAGTCCTACACACTCACACACACTCGCAAACACTCGCACAAACTCACACACACTCACTCACACGCACACACTTGCGCACACTAGCACACACTCGCACGCCCACACTCGCACACATTCGCACTCACTCGCACGCACTCGCAAGCACACACTCGCAAAAAACTCACACACACTCGCACACACTCATACACAATCGCACGCACACACACTCACACACACTCGCACACACTCGCACACTCTCGCACTCACTCGCATGCACTCGCACGCACACACTCGCACACACTCGCATGCACACACTCACAAACACACACACACACTCGCATACACACTCGCACACACTCGCACAAACTCCTACACACACTCGTACACACTCACACACACTCGCACACACACTTGCACACACTCGAACATACACACATACACATTCGCACACACTCGCACACTCACTCGCACACACAGTCCTACACACTCACACACACACTCGCAAACACTCGCACACACACACACTCACTCACACATACACACTCGCGCACACTCGCACACACTCATGCACACTAGCCCACACTCGTAAGCATACACTCACACTCACTCACACACTTACTCACACTCACACACTCTCGCACACACTCACACACACTCGCCCACACTCGCACACACTCGCACGCCCACACTCGCACACTCTCGCACACATTTGCACACACTCGCACTCACTCACACCCACTCGCACGCACACACTCGCACACACTCATACACAATCACACAAACTCGCACACACACACTCGCACACATTCGCACACACTCGCACACACTCACTCACTCACACTCACTCGCACACACTTGCACACACTCGCACACACTCGCACACACAGTCCTACACACTCACACACACACTCGCAAACACTCGCACAAACTCACACACACTCACTCACACGCACACACTTGCGCACACTAGCACACACTCGCACGCCCACACTCGCACACATTCGCACTCACTCGCACGCACTCGCACGCACACACTCGCACAAACTCACACACACTCGCACACACTCATACACAATCGCACGCACACACACTCGCACACACTCGCACACTCTCGCACACATTCGCACTCACTCGCACGCAGACACTCTCACACACTCGCACAAACTCACACACACTCGCACACACTTATACACAATCGCACACACACACTCACTCACTCACACTCACTCGCACACACTTGCACACACTCGCACACACTCGCACACACAGTCCTACACACTCACACACACTCGCAAACACTCGCACAAACTCACACACACTCACTCACATGCACACACTCGCACACACTCGCACACACAGTCCTACACACTCACACACACTCGCAAACACTCGCACAAACTCACACACACTCACTCACACGCACACACTTGCACACACTAGCACACACTCGCACGCCCACACTTGCACACACTCACACTCATTCGCACGCACTCGCACGCACACACTCGCACACACTCGCACATACTCGCACACACTTGCACACACTCGCACACACTCGCATGCACAAACTCGCACACACACTCACAAACACACACTCGCATACACACTCGCACACACTCGCACATACACACATACACATTCACACACACTCGCACACACACTCGCACACACAGTCCTACACACTCACACACACACTCGCAAACACTCGCACACACTCACACACACACTCACTCACACATACACACTCACGCACACTTGCACACACTCATGCACACTAGCACACACTCGTAAGCATACACTCACACTCACTCACACACTTACTCACACGCACACACTCTCGCACACACTCACACACACTCGCACACACTCGCACACACTCGCACGCCCACACTCGCACACTCTCGCACACATTTGCACACACTCGCACTCACTTGCACCCACTCTCACGCACACACTCGCACACACTCATACACAATCACACAAACTCGCACACACACACTCGCACACATTCGCACACACTCGCACACACTCACTCACACTCACTCGCACACACTCGCACACACTCGCACACACTCGCACACACAGTCCTACACACTCACACACACACTCGCAAACACTCGCACAAACTCACACACACTCACTCACACGCACACACTTGCGCACACTAGCACACACTCGCACGCCCACACTTGCACACACTCACACTCACACACACTCGCACACACTCACAAGCACACACTCGCACACACACTCGCACACACTCACACGCACACACTCGCACACACTCGCACAAACAGTCGCACACACTCGCACCCACTCACTCGTGCACACTCGCGCACACTCGGGCACATTTGCACACACTCGCACACACTCGCACACTCTCGCACACACACTCGCACACACACTCGCACACACTCGAACACACTCGCACACACTCGCAAACACTCGCACATACAGTCCTACAAACTCACACACACTCACACACACTCACACACTCCACCCACACACAAACTGGCACACACTCAAACACACTCACTCATACACACTCGCACACACTCACTCGCACACACACACACTCGCACACACTAGCACCCAGTCACTCGAGCACACTCGCACACACTCGCACGCACGCACGCACACACTCGCACACACTCACACACTCACAGTCACACACACACTCGCGCACACTCGTGCACACTTGCACGCACACATTCGCACACATTCGCACTCACTTGCACACACTCGTGCGCACACACTGGCACACACTGGCACACACACGCTCGTACACACTCGCACACACTTGCACATACTAGCACACACTCGCATGCACATATTCGCACACACTCGCACACACTCGCATGCACACACTCACACACACTCACATACACACTCGCACACACTCGCACAAACTCCTACACACACTCGTACACACACACTCGCACACACACTCGCACACACTCGCACACACTCGCACATACACACATACACATTCGCACACACTCGCTCACACACTCGCACACACAGTCCTACACACTCACACACACACTCGCAAACACTCACACACACACTCACTCACACGTACACACTCGCACACACTCGCACGCCCACACTCTCACACTCTCGCACACATTTGCACACACTCGCACTCACTCGCACGCACTCGCACACACACTCACACACACACTCGCACAAACTCATACACAATCGCACACACTCACTCGCACACACTTGCACACACTCGCACACACTCGCACACACTTGCACACACTTGCACACGCTTGCACACACTCGCACACACTCGCACACACTCACACACACGCACACACACGCACACACACTCACGCACACACTCGCACACACTCGCACACACTTGCATGCACACATTCGCACGCACTCGCACACACAAACACAAACTGGCACACACTCAAACACACTCACTCATACACACTCGCACACACTCACTCGCACACACACACACTCGCACACACTCACACACACACACTCGCGCACACTCATGCACACTCGCACGCACACATTCGCACACATTCGCACTCACTTGCACACACTCATACGCAAACACTGGCACACACTGGCACACACTCGCACACACACACTCGCACACACTCGCACACACTTGCACACACTAGCACACACACACTCGCACACACTCGCACATACTCGCACACACTCACACACACTTGCACGCACACACTCGCATGCACACACTCGCACACACTCACACACACTCGCATACACACTCGCACACACTCGCACAAACTCCTACACACACTCGTACACACTCACACACACTCACACACACACTCGCACACACTCGCACATACACACATACACATTTGCACACAGTCGCACACACACTCGAACACACCATCCTACACACTCACACACACACTCGCAAACACTCGCACACACTCACACACACTCACTCACACGTACACACTCGCGCACACTCACGCACACTAGCACACACTCGTAAGCATACACTCAAACTCCCTCACACACTTACTCACATGCACACACTCTCGCACACACTCACACACACTCGTGCACACTCGCACACACTCGCACGCCCACACTCGCACACTCTCGCACACATTTGCACACACTCGCACTCACTCGCACCCACTCGCATGCACACACTCGCACACACTCATACACAATCACACAAACTCGCACACACACACTCGCACACATTCGCACACACTCGCACACACTCACTCACTCACACTCACTCGCACACACTTGCACACACTCGCACACACTCGCACACACAGTCCTACACACTCACACACACTCGCAAACACTCGCACAAACTCACACACACTCACTCACACGCACACACTTGCGCACACTAGCACACACTCGCACGCCCACACTCGCACACATTCGCACTCACTCGCACGCACTCGCAAGCACACACTCGCAAAAAACTCACACACACTCGCACACACTCATACACAATCGCACGCACACACACTCACACACACTCGCACACTCTCGCACTCACTCGCACGCACTCGCACGCACACACTCGCACACACTCGCATGCACACACTCGCACACACAAACACACACACACACTCGCATACACACTCGCACACACTCGCACAAACTCCTACACACACTCGTACACACTCACACACACTCGCACACACACTTGCACACACTCGAACATACACACATACACATTCGCACACACTCGCACACTCACTCGCACACACAGTCCTACACACTCACACACACACTCGCAAACACTCGCACACACACACACTCACTCACACATACACACTCGCGCACACTCGCACACACTCATGCACACTAGCCCACACTCGTAAGCATACACTCACACTCACTCACACACTTACTCACACTCACACACTCTCGCACACACTCACACACACTCGCCCACACTCGCACACACTCGCACGCCCACACTCGCACACTCTCGCACACATTTGCACACACTCGCACTCACTCACACCCACTCGCACGCACACACTCGCACACACTCATACACAATCACACAAACTCGCACACACACACTCGCACACATTCGCACACACTCGCACACACTCACTCACTCACACTCACTCGCACACACTTGCACACACTCGCACACACTCGCACACACAGTCCTACACACTCACACACACACTCGCAAACACTCGCACAAACTCACACACACTCACTCACACGCACACACTTGCGCACACTAGCACACACTCGCACGCCCACACTCGCACACATTCGCACTCACTCGCACGCACTCGCACGCACACACTCGCACAAACTCACACACACTCGCACACACTCATACACAATCGCACGCACACACACTCGCACACACTCGCACACTCTCGCACACATTCGCACTCACTCGCACGCAGACACTCTCACACACTCGCACAAACTCACACACACTCGCACACACTTATACACAATCGCACACACACACTCACTCACTCACACTCACTCGCACACACTTGCACACACTCGCACACACTCGCACACACAGTCCTACACACTCACACACACTCGCAAACACTCGCACAAACTCACACACACTCACTCACATGCACACACTCGCACACACTCGCACACACAGTCCTACACACTCACACACACTCGCAAACACTCGCACAAACTCACACACACTCACTCACACGCACACACTTGCACACACTAGCACACACTCGCACGCCCACACTTGCACACACTCACACTCATTCGCACGCACTCGCACGCACACACTCGCACACACTCGCACATACTCGCACACACTTGCACACACTCGCACACACTCGCATGCACAAACTCGCACACACACTCACAAACACACACTCGCATACACACTCGCACAAACTCCTACACACACTCGTACACACTCACACACACTCGCACACACACTTGCACACACTCACACACACTTGCACATACACACATACACATTCGCACACACTCGCACACACACTCGCACACACAGTCCTACACACACACTCGCAAACACTCGCACACACTCACACACACACTCACTCACACGTACACACTCGCACACAATCGCACACACTCACGCACACTAGCACACACTCATAAGCATACACTCACACTCACTCACACGCACACACTCTCGCACACACTCACACACACTCGCGCACACTCGCACACACTCGCACGCCCACACTCGCACACTCTCGCACACATTTGCACACACTCACACTCACTCACACCCACTCACACGCACACACTCGCACACACTCATACACAATCACACAAACTCGCACACACACACTCGCACACATTCGCACACACTCGCACACACTCACTCACACTCACTCGCACACACTTGCACACACTCGCACACACAGTCCTACACACTCACACACACTCGCAAACACTCGCACAAACTCACACACACTCACTCACACGCACATACTTGCACACACTAGCACACACTCGCACGCCCACACTTGCACACATTCGCACTCACTCGCACGCACTCGCACGCACACACTCGCACACACTTGCACAAACTCACACACACTCGCACACACTCATACTCAATCGCACAATCGCACAAACTCACACACACTCGCACACACTCACACACTCGCACCCACTCACTCGTGCACACTCGCACACATTCGCACTCACTCGCACGCACTCGCACGCACACACTCGCACAAACTTACACACACTCGCACACACTCATACACAATCGCACGCACACACACTCGCACACACACACTCACACACACTCGCACACTCTCGCACACATACGCACTCACTCGCACACACTTGCACGCACACACTCTCACACACTCGCACAAACTCACACACACTCGCACACACTTATACACAATCGGACACACACACTCACTCACACTCACTCGCACACACTTGCACACACTCGCACACACTCGCACACACAGTCCTACACACTCACACACCCTCGCAAACACTCGCACAAACTCACACACACTCACTCACACGCACACACTTGCACACACTAGCACACACTCGCACGCCCACACTTGCACACACTCACTCGCACGCACTCGCACACACACACTCGCACACACTCGCACATACTCGCACACACTCGCACACACTCGCATGCACACACTCGCACACACACTCACAAACACACACTCGCATACACACTCGCACACACTCGCACAAACTCCTACACACACTCGTACACACTCACACACACTCGCACACACACTTGCACACACTCGCACACACTCGCACATACACGCATACACATTCGCACACACTCGCACACACACTCGCACACACAGTCCTACACACACACTCGCAAACACTCGCACACACTCACACACACACTCACTCACACGTACACACTCGCACACACTCGCACACACTCACGCACACTAGCACACACTCGTAAGCATACACTCACATTCACTCACACACTTACTCACACGCACACACTCTCGCACACACTCACACACACTCGCGTACACTCGCACACACTCGCATGCCCACACTCGCACATTCTCGCACACATTTGCACACACTCGCACTCACTCACACCCACTCGCACGCACACACTCGCACACACTCATACACAATCACACAAACTCGCACACACACACTCGCACACATTCGCACACACTCGCACACACTCACTCACTCACACTCACTCGCACACACTCGCACACACAGTCCTACACACTCACACACACTCGCAAACACTCGCACAAACTCACACACACTCACTCACACGCACATACTTGCACACACTAGCACACACTCGCATGCCCACACTTGCACACATTCGCACTCACTCGCACGCACTCGCACGCACACACTCGCACACACTCGCACAAACTCACACACACTCGCACACACTCATACTCAATCGCACAATCGCACAAACTCACACACACTCGCACACACTCACACACTTGCACCCACTCACTCGTGCACACTCGCACACATTCGCACGCACTCGCACGCACACACTCGCACAAACTCACACACACTCGCACACACTCATACACAATCGCACGCACACACACTCGCACACACACACTCACACACACTCGCACACTCTCGCACACATACGCACTCACTCGCACGCACACACTCTCACACACTCGCACAAACTCACACACACTCGCACACACTTATACACAATCGCACACACACACTCACTCACTCACACTCACTCGCACACACTTGCACACACTCGCACACACTCGCACACACAGTCCTACACACTCACACACACTCGCAAACACTCGCACAAACTCACACAAACTCACTTACACGCACACACTTGCACACACTAGCACACACTCGCACGCCCACACTTGCACACACTCACACTCACTCGCACGCACTCGCACGCACACACTCGCACACACTCGCACATACTCGCACACACTTGCACACACTCGCATGCACACACTCGCACACACACTCACAAACACACACTCGCATACACACTCGCACACACTCGCACAAACTCCTACACACACTCGTACACACTCACACACACTCGCACACACACTTGCACACACTCGCACACACTCGCACATACACACATACACATTCGCACACACTCGCACACACACTCGCACACACAGTCCTACACACACGCTCGCAAACACTCGCACACACTCACACACACACTCATTCACACGTACACACTCGCACACACTCGCACACACTCACGCACACTAGCACACACTCGTAAGCATACACTCACACACTTACTCACACGCACACACTCTCGCACACACTCACACACACTCGCGCACACTCGCACACACTCGCAAGCCCACACTCGCACACTCTCGCACACATTTGCACACACTTGCACTCACTCACACCCACTCGCACGCACACACTCGCACACACTCATACACAATCACACAAACTCGCACACACACACTCGCACACATTCGCACACACTCGCACACACTCACTCACTCACACTCACTCGCACACACTTGCACACACTCGCACACACTCGCACACACAGTCCTACACACTCACACACACTCGCAAACACTCGCACAAACTCACACACACTCACTCACACGCACACACTTGCACACACTAGCACACACTCGCACGCCCACACTTGCACACATTCGCACTCACTCGCACGCACTCGCATGCACACACTCGCACACACTCGCACAAACTCACACACACTCGCACACAGTCACACACTCGCACCCACTCACTCGTGCACACTCGCACACATTTGCACTCACTCGCACGCACTCGCACGCACACACTCGCACAAACTCACACACACTCGCACACACTCATACACAATCGCACGCACACACTCGCACACACACACTCGCACACTCTCGCACACATACGCACTCACTCGCACGCACTCGCACGCACACACTCTCACACACTCGCACAAACTCACACACACTCGCACACACTTATACGCAATCGCACACACACACTCACTAACTCACACTCACTCGCACACACTTGCACACACTCGCACACACTCGCACACACTCATACACAATCGCACCAACTCACACACACTCGTACACACTCACACACTTGCACCCACTCACTCGTGTACACTCGCAAACATTCGCACTCACTCGCACACACTCGCACGCACACACTCGCACAAACTCACACACACTCGCACACACTCATACACAATCGCACACACACACACTCGCACACACACACTCGCACACACTCGCACACTCTCGCACACATTCACACTCACTCGCACGCACTCGCACGCACACACTCGCACACACTCGCACAAACTCACACACACTCGCACACACTTATACACAATCGCACACACACACACTCGTACACACACTCGCACACACTCGCACACACTCACTCACACACACTCACACACACACTCGCACACACTCACACACACTCGCACACACTCACATGCACACACACTCGCACACACTCACACACACTCGCACACACTCACAAGCACACACTCGCACAGACACTCGCTCACACTCACAAGCACACACTCACACGCACACACTCGCACACACACTCGCACACACTCACTCGTGCACACTCGCGCACACTCAGGCACACTCGCACACTCTCGCACACACTCGCACACTCTCACACACACACTCGCACACACACTCGCACACACTCGAACACACTCACACACACTCACAAACAATCGCACATACAGTCCTACAAACTCACACACACTCACACACACTCACACACTCGCACCCACACACAAACTGGCACACACTCAAACACACTCACTCATACACACTCGCACACACTCACTCGCACACACACACACTCGCACACACTCGCACCCAGTCACTCGAGCACACTCGCACACACTCGCACGCACACACGCACACACTCGCACACACTCACACGCAAACACTCACGCACACAATCGCGCACACTCGTGCACACTCGCACGCACACATTCGCACACATTCGCACTCACTTGCACACACTGGCACACACTGGCACACACTGGCACACACACACTCGCACACACTCGCACACACTCGCACACACTTGCACACACTAGCACACACACTCGCACATACTCGCACACACTCGCACACACTCGCACGCACACACTCGCACACACTCGCATGCACACACTCGCACACACACTCACACACACACACGCACATACACACTCGCACACACTCGCACAAACTCCTACACACACACGTACACACTCACACACACTCGCACACACACTCGCACACACTCGCACATACACACATACACATTCACACACACTCGCACACACACTCGCACACACAGTCCTACACACTCACACACACACTCGCAAACACTCGCACACACTCACACACACACTCACTCACACATACACACTCGCGCACACTCACGCACACTAGCACACACTCGTAAGCATACACTCACACTCACTCACACACTTACTCACACGCACACACTCTCGCACACACTCACACACACTCGCGCACACTCGCACACTCTCGCACACATTTGCACACACTCGCACTCACTCGCACCCACTCGCACGCACACACTCGCACACACTCATACACAATCACACAAACTCGCACACACACACTCGCACACATTCGCACACACTCGCACACACGCACTCACTCACACTCACTCGCACACACTTGCACACACTCGCACACACTCGCACACACAGTCCTACACACTCACACACACACTCGCAAACACTCGCACAAACTCACACACACTCACTCACACGCACACACTTGCGCACACTAGCACACACTCGCACGCCCACACTCGCACACATTCGCACTCACTCGCACGCACACACTCGCACACACTCGCACAAACTCACACACACTCGCACACACTCATACACAATCGCACGCACACACACCCGCACACACTCGCACACATTTGCACTCACTCGCACGCACTCGCATGCACACACTCGCACAAACTCACACACACTGGCACACACTTATACACAATCGCACACACACACTCTAACACACACTCGCACACACTCGCACACACTCACTCACACACACTCACACACACACTCGCACACACTCACACACACTTGCACACACTCGCACACACTCACACGCACACACACTCACACACACTCACACACTCGCACAAACTCACAAGCACAAACTCACACACACACTCGCACACACTCACACGCACACACTCACACGCACACACTCGCACACACACTCGCACACACTCGCACCCACTCACTCGTGCACACTCGCGCACACTCGGGCACATTTGCACACACTCGCACACTCTCGCACACACACTCGCACACACACCCGCACACACTCGAACACACTCGCACACACTCGCAAACACTCGCACATACAGTCCTACAAACTCACACACACTCACACACACTCGCACCCACACACAAACTGGCACACACTCAAAAACACTCACTCATACACACTCGCACACACTCACTCGCACACACACACACTCGCACACACTCGCACCCAGTCACTCGAGCACACTCGCACACCCTCGCACGCACACACTCGCACACACTCACATGCACACACTCACGCACACACACTCATGCACACTCGCACGCACACATTCACACACATTCGCACGCACTTGCACACACTCGTACGCACACACTGGCACACACTCGCACACACTCACATGCACACACACTCGCACAAACTCACACACACTCGCACACACTCACAAGCACACACTCGCACAGACACTCGCTCACACTCACAAGCACACACTCACACACACACACTCACACACACACTCGCACACACTCACACCCACTCACTCGTGCACACTCGCGCACACTCAGGCACATTTGCACACACTCGCACACACTCGCACACTCTCGCACACACACTCGCACACACTCGAACACACTCACACACACTCACAAACAATCGCACATACAGTCCTACAAACTCACACACACTCACACACACTCACACACTCGCACCCACACACAAACTGGCACACACTCAAACACACTCACTCATACACACTCGCACACACTCACTCGCACACACACACACTCGCACACACTCGCACCCAGTCACTCGAGCACACTCGCACACACTCGCACGCACACACGCACACACTCGCACACACTCACATGCACACACTCACGCACACACTCGCGCACACTCGTGCACACTCGCACGCACACATTCGCACACATTCGCACTCACTTGCACACACTGGCACACACTGGCACACACTGGCACACACACACTCGCACACACTCGCACACACTTGCACACACTAGCACACACACTCGCACATACTCGCACACACTCGCACACACTCGCACGCACACACTCGCACACACTCGCATGCACACACTCGCACACACACTCACACACACACACTCACATACACACTCGCACACACTCGCACAAACTCCTACACACACACGTACACACTCACACACACTCGCACACACACTTGCACACACTCGCACATACACACATACACATTCACACACACTCGCACACACACTCGCACACACAGTCCTACACACTCACACACACACTCGCAAACACTCGCACACACTCACACACACACTCACTCACACATACACACTCGCGCACACTCATGCACACTAGCACACACTCGTAAGCATACACTCACACTCACTCACACACTTACTCACACGCACACACTCTCGCACACACTCACACACACTCGCGCACACTCGCACACTCTCGCACACATTTGCACACACTCGCACTCACTCGCACCCACTCGCACGCACACACTCGCACACACTCATACACAATCACACAAACTCGCACACACACACTCGCACACATTCGCACACACTCGCACACACGCACTCACTCACACTCACTCGCACACACTTGCACACACTCGCACACACTCGCACACACAGTCCTACACACTCACACACACACTCGCAAACACTCGCACAAACTCACACACACTCACTCACACGCACACACTTGCGCACACTAGCACACACTCGCACGCCCACACTCGCACACATTCGCACTCACTCGCACGCACACACTCGCACACACTCGCACAAACTCACACACACTCGCACACACTCATACACAATCGCACGCACACACACCCGCACACACTCACACACATTTGCACTCACTCGCACGCACTCGCATGCACACACTCGCACAAACTCACACACACTGGCACACACTTATACACAATCGCACACACACACTCTAACACACACTCGCACACACTCGCACACACTCACTCACACACACTCACACACACACTCGCACACACTCACACACACTTGCACACACTCGCACACACTCACACGCACACACACTCACACACACTCACACACACTCGCACAAACTCACAAGCACAAACTCGCACACACACTCGCACACACTCACACGCACACACTCACACGCACACACTCGCACACACACTCGCACACACTCGCACCCACTCACTCGTGCACACTCGCGCACACTCGGGCACATTTGCACACACTCGCACACACTCGCACACTCTCGCACACACACTCGCACACACACCTGCACACACTCGAACACACTCGCACACACTCGCAAACACTCGCACATACAGTCCTACAAACTCACACACACTCACACACACTCGCACC
The DNA here is from genome assembly GCF_046119375.1 of Phyllobates terribilis. Taxonomy (NCBI): domain Eukaryota; kingdom Metazoa; phylum Chordata; class Amphibia; order Anura; family Dendrobatidae; genus Phyllobates; species Phyllobates terribilis. Next base: position 6,075,815 of record NW_027362853.1, read on the forward strand.
CACACACAAACTGGCACACACTCAAACACACTCACTCATACACACTCGCACACACTCACTCGCACACACACACACTCGCACACACTCGCACCCAGTCACTCGAGCACACTCGCACACCCTCGCACGCACGCACACACTCGCACACACTCACATGCACACACTCACGCACACACACTCGCGCACACTCATGCACACTCGCACGCACACATTCACACACATTCACACGCACTTGCACACACTCGTACGCACACACTGGCACACACTCGCACACACTCGCACACACACACTCGCACATACTCGCTCACACTCGCACACACTCGCACGCACACACTCGCACACACTCGCATGCACACACTCGCACACACACTCACACACACACACTCGCATACACACTCGCACAAACTCCTACACACACTCGTACACACTCACACACACTAGCACACACACACTCGCACATACTCGCACACACTCGCACACACTCGCATGCACACACTCGCACACACACTCACACACACACTCTCGCATACACACTCGCACAAACTCCTACACACACTCGTACACACTCACACACACTCGCACACACACTTGCACACACTCGCACATACACACATACACATTCGCACACACTCGCACACACACTCGCACACACAGTCCTACACACTCACACACACACTCGCAAACACTCGCACACACTCACACACACACTCACTCACACGTACACACTCACGCACACTTGCACACACTCACGCACACTAGCACACACTCGTAAGCATACACTCACACTCACTCACACACTTACTCACACGCACACACTCTCGCACACACTCACACACACTCGCGCACACTCGCACACACTCGCACGCCCACACTCGCACACTCTCGCACACATTTGCACACACTCGCACTCACTTGCACCCACTCGCACGCACACACTCGCACACACTCATACACAATCACACAAACTCGCACACACACACTCGCACACATTCGCACACACTCGCACACACTCACTCACTCACACTCACTCGCACACACTTGCACACACTCGCACACACTCGCACACACAGTCCTACACACTCACACACACACTCGCAAACACTCGCACAAACTCACACACACTCACTCACACGCACACACACTCGCATGCCCACACTCACACACATTTGCACTCACTCGCATGCACTCGCACGCACACACTCGCACAAACTCACACACACTCGCACACACTCATACACAATCGCACGCACACACACTCGCACACACACACTCGCACACACTCGCACACTCTCGCACACATTCACACTCACTCGCACGCACTCGCACGCGCACACTCGAACACACTCGCACAAACTCACACACACTCGCACACACTTATACACAAACGCACACACACACTCGTACACACACTCGCACACACTCGCACGCACTCGCACACACTCACTCACACACACTCACACACACACACTCACACACACTCACACACACTTGCACACACTCGCACACACTCACACGCACACACACTCGCACACACACTCACACACACTCACACACTCACAAGCACACACTCGCACACACACTCGCACACACTCACACGCACACACTCACACGCACACACTCGCACAAACAGTCGCACACACTCGCACCCACTCACTCGTGCACACTCGCGCACACTCGGGCACATTTGCACACACTCGCACACTCTCGCACACTCTCGCACACACACTCGCACACACACTCGCACACACTCGAACACACTCGCACACACTCGCAAACACTCGCACATACAGTCCTACAAACTCACACACTCTCACACTCGCACCCACACACAAACTGACACACACTCAAACACACTCACTCATACACACTCGCACACACTCACTCGCACACACACACACACTCGCACACACTCGCACCCAGTCACTCGAGCACACTCGCACACCCTCGCACGCACGCACACACTCGCACACACTCACATGCACACACTCACGCACACACACTCGCGCACACTCGTGCACACTCGCACGCACACATTCACACACATTCGCACTCACTTGCACACACTCGTACGCACACACTGGCACACACTCGCACACACTCGCACACACACACTCGCACATACTCGCTCACACTCGCACACACTCGCACGCACACACTCGCACACACTCGCATGCACACACTCGCACACACACTCACACACACACACTCGCATACACACTCACACAAACTCCTACACACACACGTACACACTCACACACACTCGCACACACACACTCGCACACTCTCGCACACATTCACACTCACTCGCACGCATTCGCACGCACACACTCGTACACACTCGCACAAACTCACACACACTCGCACACACTTATACACAATCGCACACACACACACTCGTACACACACTCGCACACACTCGTACACACTCACTCACACACACTCACACACACACTCGCACACACTCACACACACTCGCACACACTCACATGCACACACACTCGCACACACTCACACACACTCGCACACACTCACAAGCACACACTCGCACAGACACTCGCTCACACTCACAAGCACACACTCACACGCACACACTCGCACACACACTCGCACACACTCACACCCACTCACTCGTGCACACTCGCGCACACTCGGGCACATTTGCACACACTCGCACACACTCGCACACTCTCGCACACACACTCGCACACACACTCGCACACACTCGAACACACTCACACATACTCACAAACAATCGCACATACAGTCCTACAAACTCACACACACTCACACACACTCACACACTCGCACCCACACACAAACTGGCACACACTCAAACACACTCACTCATACACACTCGCACACACTCACTCGCACACACACACACTCGCACACACTCGCACCCAGTCACTCGAGCACACTCGCACACACTCGCACGCACACACGCACACACTCGCACACACTCACACGCACACACTCACGCACACACTCGCGCACACTCGTGCACACTCGCACGCACACATTCGCACACATTCGCACTCACTTGCACACACTGGCACACACTGGCACACACTGGCACACACACACTCGCACACACTCGCACACACTCGCACACACTTGCACACACTAGCACACACACTCGCACATACTCGCACACACTCGCACACACTCGCACGCACACACTCGCACACACTCGCATGCACACACTCGCACACACACTCACACACACACACTCACATACACACTCGCACACACTCGCACAAACTCCTACACACACACGTACACACTCACACACACTCGCACACACACTCACACACACTCGCACATACACACATACACATTCACACACACTCGCACACACACTCGCACACACAGTCCTACACACTCACACACACACTCGCAAACACTCGCACACACTCACACACACACTCACTCACACATACACACTCGCGCACACTCACGCACACTAGCACACACTCGTAAGCATACACTCACACTCACTCACACACTTACTCACACGCACACACTCTCGCACACACTCACACACACTCGCACATTCTCGCACACATTTGCACACACTCGCACTCACTCGCACCCACTCGCATGCACACACTCGCACACACTCATACATAATCACACAAACTCGCACACACACACTCGCACACATTCGCACACACTCGCACACACTCACTCACTCACACTCACTCGCACACACTTGCACACACTCGCACACACTCGCACACACAGTCCTACACACTCACACACACACTCGCAAACACTCGCACAAACTCACACACACTCACTCACACGCACACACTTGCGCACACTAGCACACACTCGCACGCCCACACTCGCACACATTCGCACTCACTCGCACGCACACACTCGCACACACTTGCACAAACTCACACACACTCGCACACACTCATACACAATCGCACGCACACACACCCGCACACACTCGCACACATTTGCACTCACTCGCACGCACTCGCATGCACACACTCGCACAAACTCACACACACTGGCACACACTTATACACAATCGCACACACACACTCTAACACACACTCGCACACACTCACTCACACACACTCACACACACACTCGCACACACTCACACACACTCACACACACTCGCACACACACACTCGCACACACTCGCACACTCTCGCACACATTCACACTCACTCGCACGCACTCGCACGCACACACTCGCACACACTCGCACAAACTCACACACACTCGCACACACTTATACACAATCGCACACACACACTCGTACACACACTCGCACACACTCGCACACACTCGCTCACACACACTCACACACACACTCGCACACACTCACACACACTCGCACACACTCACATGCACACACACTCGCACACACACTCACACACACTCGCACACACTCACAAGCACACACTCGCACAGACACTCGCTCACACTCACAAGCACACACTCACACGCACACACTCGCACATACACTCGCACACACTCGCATCCACTCACTCGTGCACACTCGCGCACACGCGGGCACATTTGCACACACTCGCACACTCTCGCACACACACTCGCACACACACTCGCACACACTCGAACACACTCACACACACTCACAAACAATCGCACATACAGTCCTACAAACTCACACACACTCACACACACTCACACACTCGCACCCACACACAAACTGGCACACACTCAAACACACTCACTCATACACACTCGCACACACTCACTCGCACACACACACACTCGCACACACTCGCACCTAGTCACTCGAGCACACTCGCACACACTCGCACGCACGCACACGCACAAACTCACACACACTCGCACACACTCATACACAATCGCATGCACACACACTCGCACACACACACTCGCACACTAGCACACTCTCGCACACATTCACACTCACTCGCACGCACTCGCACGCGCACACTCGAACACACTCGCACAAACACACACACACTCGCACACACTTATACACAAACGCACACACACTCGTACACACACTCGCACACACTCGCACACACTCGCACACACTCACTCACACACACTCACACACACTCGCACACACTCACACACACTTGCACACACTCGCACACACTCACACGCACACACACTTGCACACACACTCACACACACTCGCACACACTCACAAGCACACACTCGCACACACACTCGCACACACTCACACACACACTCACACGCACACACTCGCACAAACAGTCGCACACACTCGCACCCACTCACTCGTGCACACTCGCGCACACTCGGGCACATTTGCACACACTCGCACACACTCGCACACTCTCACACACACACTCGCACACACACTCGCACACACTCGAACACACTCGCACACACTCGCAAACACTCGCACATACAGTCCTACAAACTCACACACACTCACACACACTCACACACTCGCACCCACACACAAACTGGCACACACTCAAACACACTCACTCATACACACTCGCACACAATCACTCGCACACACACACACACTCGCACACACTCGCACCCAGTCACTCGAGCACACTCGCACACCCTCGCACGCACGCACGCACACACTCGCACACACTCACATGCACACACTCACGCACACACACTCGCGCACACTCGTGCACACTCGCACGCACACATTCACACATTCGCACTCACTTGCACACACTCATACGCACACACTGGCACACACTCGCACACACACACTCACACATACTCGCTCACACTCGCACACACTCGCACGCACACACTCGCACACACTCGCATGCACACACTCGCACACACACTCACACACACACACTCGCATACACACTCGCACAAACTCCTACACACACTCGTACACACTCACACACACTAGCACACACACACTCGCACACACTCGCACATACTCGCACACACTCGCACACACTCGCATGCACACACTCGCACACACTCACACACACTCTCGCATACACACTCGCACAAACTCCTACACACACTCGTACACACTCACACACACTCGCACACACACTTGCACACACTCGCACACACTCGCACATACACACATACACATTCGCACACACTCGCACACACACTCGCACACAAAGTCCTACACACTCACACACACACTCGCACACACTCACACACACACTCACTCACACGTACACACTCACGCACACTTGCACACACTCACGCACACTAGCACACACTCGTAAGCATACACTCACACTCACTCACACACTTACACGCACACACTCTCGCACACACTCACACACACTCGCGCACACTCGCACACACTCGCACGCCCACACTCGCACACTCTCGCACACATTTGCACACACTCGCATTCACTTGCACCCACTCGCACGCACACACTCGCACACACTCATACACAATCACACAAACTCGCACACACACACTCGCACACATTCGCACACACTCGCACACACTCACTCACTCACACTCACTCGCACACACTTGCACACACTCGCACACACTCGCACACACAGTCCTACACACTCACACACACACTCGCAAACACTCGCACAAACTCACACACACTCACTCACACGCACACACTTGCGCACACTAGCACACACTCGCACGCCCACACTCACACACATTCGCACTCACTCGCATGCACTCGCACGCACACACTCGCACAAACTCACACACACTCGCACACACTCATACACAATCGCACGCACACACACTCGCACACACTCGCACACTCTCGCACACATTCACACTCACTCGCACGCACTCGCACGCGCACACTCGAACACACTCGCACAAACTCACACACTCGTACACACACTCGCACACACTCACACACACTCACACACACACTCACACACACACACTCGCACACACTCACACACACTTGCACACACTCGCACACACTCACACGCACACACACTCGCACACACACTCGCACACACTCACAAGCACACACTTGCACACACACTCGCACACACTCACACGCACACACTCGCACAAACAGTCGCACACACTCGCACCCACTCACTCGTGCACACTCGCGCACACTCGGGCACATTTGCACACACTCGCACACACTCGCACACTCTCGCACACACACTCGCACACACACTCGCACACACTCGAACACACTCGCAAACACTCGCACATACAGTCCTACAAACTCACACACACTCACACACTCCACCCACACACAAACTGGCACACACTCAAACACACTCACTCATACACACTCGCACACACTCACTCGCACACACACACACTCGCACACACTCGCACCCAGTCACTCGAGCACACTCGCACACACTCGCACGCACGCACACACTCGCACACACTCACACGCACACAGTCACGCACACAAACTCGCGCACACTCGTGCACACTTGCACGCACACATTCGCACACATTCGCACTCACTTGCACACACTCGTGCGCACACACTGGCACACACTGGCACACACTGGCACACACACACTCGCACACACTCGCACACACTTGCACATACTAGCACACACACACTCGCACATATTCGCACACACTCGCACGCACACACTCGCACACACTCGCATGCACACACTCGCACACACACTCTCACACACACTCACATACACACTCGCACACACTCGCACAAACTCCTACACACACTCGTACACACACACTCGCACACACACTCGCACACACTCGCACACACTCGCACATACACACATACACATTCGCACACACTCGCACACACACTCGCACACACAGTCCTACACACTCACACACACACTCGCAAACACTCGCACACACTCACACACACACTCACTCACACGTACACACTCGCGCACACTCGCACACACTCACATACACACTCGCACACACTCGCACACACTCACACACTCTCGCACACATTCGCACTCACTCGCACGCACACACTCTCACACACTCGCACAAACTCACACACACTCGCACACACTTATACACAATCGCACACACACACTCACTCACTCACACTCACTCGCACACACTTGCACACACTTGCACACACTCGCACACACAGTCCTACACACTCACACACACTCGCAAACACTCGCACAAACTCACACACACTCACTCACATGCACACACTCGCACACACTCGCACACACAGTCCTACACACTCACACACACTCGCAAACACTCGCACAAACTCACACACACTCACTCACACGCACACACTTGCACACACTAGCACACACTCGCACGCCCACACTTGCACACACTCACACTCATTCGCACGCACTCGCACGCACACACTCGCACACACTCGCACATACTCGCACACACTTGCACACACTCGCACACACTCGCATGCACAAACTCGCACACACACTCACAAACACACACTCGCATACACACTCGCACAAACTCCTACACACACTCGTACACACTCACACACACTCGCACACACACTTGCACACACTCACACACACTTGCACATACACACATACACATTCGCACACACTCGCACACACACTCGCACACACAGTCCTACACACACACTCGCAAACACTCGCACACACTCACACACACACTCACTCACACGTACACACTCGCACACACTCGCACACACTCACGCACACTAGCACACACTCATAAGCATACACTCACACTCACTCACACGAACACACTCTCGCACACACTCGCGCACACTCGCACACACTCGCACGCCCACACTCGCACACTCTCGCACACATTTGCACACACTCACACTCACTCACACCCACTCACACGCACACACTCGCACACACTCATACACAATCACACAAACTCGCACACACACACTCGCACACATTCGCACACACTCGCACACACTCACTCACACTCACTCGCACACACTTGCACACACTCGCACACACTCGCACACACAGTCCTACACACTCACACACACTCGCAAACACTCGCACAAACTCACACACACTCACTCACACGCACATACTTGCACACACTAGCACACACTCGCACGCCCACACTTGCACACATTCGCACTCACTCGCACGCACTCGCACGCACACACTCGCACACACTTGCACAAACTCACACACACTCGCACACACTCATACTCAATCGCACAATCGCACAAACTCACACACACTCGCACACACTCACACACTCGCACCCACTCACTCGTGCACACTCGCACACATTCGCACTCACTCGCACGCACTCGCACGCACACACTCGCACAAACTCACACACACTCGCACACACTCATACACAATCGCACGCACACACACTCGCACACACACACTCACACACACTCGCACACTCTCGCACACATACGCACTCACTCGCACACACTCGCACGCACACACTCTCACACACTCGCACAAACTCACACACACTCGCACACACTTATACACAATCGGACACACACACTCACTCACTCACACTCACTCGCACACACTTGCACACACTCGCACACACTCGCACACACAGTCCTACACACTCACACACCCTCGCAAACACTCGCACAAACTCACACACACTCACTCACACGCACACACTTGCACACACTAGCACACACTCGCACGCCCACACTTGCACACACTCACTCGCACGCACTCGCACTCTCTCGCACACATTCGTACTCACTCGCACACACACACTCGCACAAACTCGCATGCACACACTCGCACACACACTAACACACACACATTCGCATACACACTCTCGTACACACTCACATGCACACACTCGCACACACTCGCATACACACTCGCACACACTCGCACAAACTCCTACACACACTCGTACACACTCACACACACTCGCACACACACTTGCACACACTCGCACACACTCGCACATACACACATACACATTCGCACACACTCGCACACTCACTCGCACACACAGTCCTACACACACACACAGACTCGCAAACACTCGCACACACACACACTCACTCACACGTACACACTCGCGCACACTCACACACACTCACGCACACTAGCACACACTCATAAGCATACACTCACACTCACTCACACACTTACTCACACGCACACACTCTCGCACACACTCACACACACTCGCCCACACTCGCACACTCTCGCACACATTTGCACACACGCGCACTCACTCACACCCACTCGCACGCACACACTCGCACACACTCATACACAATCACACAAACTCGCACACACACACTCGCACACATTCGCACACACTCACACACACTCACTCACTCACACTCACTCGCACACACAGTCCTACACAATCACACACACTCGCACACTCGCACCCACACACAAACTGGCACACACACAAACACACTCACTCATACACACTCGCACACACTCACTCGCCCACACACACACACACTCGCACACACTCGCACCCAGTCACTCGAGCACACTCGCACACCCTCGCACGCACGCACGCACACACTCGCACACACTCACATGCACACACTCATGCACACACACTCGCGCACACTCGTGCACACTCGCACGCACACATTCACACACATTCGCACTCACTTGCACACACTCGTACGCACACACTGGCACACACTCGCACACACTCGCACACACACACTCGCACATACTCGCTCACACTCGCACACACTCGCACGCACACACTCGCACACACTCGCATGCACACACTCGCACACACACTCACACACACACACTCGCATACACACTCGCACACACTTGCACAAACTCCTACACACACTCGTACACACTCACACACACTCGCAGACACACTTGCACACACTCGCACACACTCGCACATACACACATACACATTCGCACACACTCGCAGACTCACTCGCACACACAGTCCTACACACTCAAACACACTCGCAAACACTCACACAAACTCACACACACTCACTCACACGCACACACTTGCACACACTAGCACACACTTGCACGCCCACACTTGCACACATTCGCACTCACTCGCACGCACTCGCACGCACACACTCGCACACACTCGCACAAACTCACACACACTCGCACACACTCATACACAATCGCACAAACTCACACACACTCGTACACACTCACACACTCGCACCCACTCACTCGTGCACACTCGCACACATTCGCACTCACTCGCACACACTCGCACGCACACACTCGCACAAACTCACACACACTCGCACACACTCATACACAATCGCACGCACACACACTCGCACACACACACTCGCACACACTCGCACACTCTCGCACACATTCACACTCACTCGCACGCACTCGCACGCACACACTCGCACCCACTCGCACAAACTCACACACACTCGCACACACTTATACACAATCGCACACACACACTCGTACACACACTCGCACACACTCGCACACACTCGCTCACACACACTCACACACACACTCGCACAGACTCACACACACTCGCACACACTCACATGCACACACACTCGCACACACACTCACACACACTCGCACACACTCACAAGCACACACTCGCACAGACACTCGCTCACACTCACAAGCACACACTCACACGCACACACTCGCACATACACTCGCACACACTCGCATCCACTCACTCGTGCACACTCGCGCACACGCGGGCACATTTGCACACACTCGCACACTCTCGCACACACACTCGCACACACACTCGCACACACTCGAACACACTCACACACACTCACAAACAATCGCACATACAGTCCTACAAACTCACACACACTCACACACACTCACACACTCGCACCCACACACAAACTGGCACACACTCAAACACACTCACTCATACACACTCGCACACACTCACTCGCACACACACACACTCGCACACACTCGCACCTAGTCACTCGAGCACACTCGCACACACTCGCACGCACGCACACACTCGCACCCACTCACACGCACACACTCACGCACACACACTCGCGCACACTCGTGCACACTCGCACGCACACATTCGCACACATTCGCACACATTCGCACTCACTTGCACACACTCGTACGCACACACTGGCACACAATGGCACACACTGGCACACACACACTCGCACACACTCGCACACACTTGCACACACTAGCACACACACACTCGCACATACTCGCACACACTCGCACACACTCGCACGCACACACTCGCACACACTCGCATGCACACACTCGCACACACACTCACACACACACACTCACATACACACTCGCACACACTCGCACAAACTCCTACACACACACGTACACACTCACACACACTCGCACACACACTCGCACACACTCGCACACACTCGCACATACACACATACACATTCACACACACTCGCACACACACTCGCACACACAGTCCTACACACTCACACACACTCGCAAACACTCGCACACACTCACACACACACTCACTCACACGTACACACTCGCGCACCCTCACGCACACTAGCACACACTCGTAAGCATACACTCACACTCACTCACACACTTACTCACACGCACACACTCTCGCACACACTCGCGCACACTCGCACACTCTCGCACACATTTGCACACACTCGCACTCACTCGCACCCACTCGCACGCACACACTCGCACACACTCATACACAATCACACAAACTCGCACACACACACTCGCACACATTCGCACACACTCGCACACACACACTCACACTCACTCGCACACACTTGCACACACTCGCACACACTCGCACACACAGTCCTACACACTCACACACACACTCGCAAACACTCGCACAAACTCACACACACTCACTCACATGCACACACTTGCGCACACTAGCACACACTCGCACTCAGTCGCACGCACTCGCACGCACACACTCGCACACACTCGCACAAACTCACACACACTCGCACACACTCATACACAATCGCACGCACACACACCCGTACACACTCGCACACATTTGCACTCACTCGCACGCACTCGCATGCACACACTCGCACAAACTCACACACACTTATACACAATCGCACACACACACTCTAACACACACAGGCACACACTCGCACACACTCACTCACACACACTCGCACACACTCACACACACTTGCACACACTCGCACACACTCACATGCACACACACTCACACACACACTCACACACACTCGCACACACTCACAAGCACAAACTCGCACACACACTCGCACACACTCACACGCACACACTCACACGCACACACTCGCACACACACTCGCACACACTCGCACCCACTCACTCGTGCACACTCGCGCACACTCGGGCACATTTGAACACACTCGCACACACTCGCACACTCTCGCACACACACTCGCACACACTCGCACACACTCGAACACACTCGCACACACTCGCAAACACTCGCACATACAGTCCTACAAACTCACACACACTCACACACACTCACACACTCCACCCACACACAAACTGGCACACACTCAAACACACTCACTCACACACACTCACACGCACACACTCGCACACACTCACACACACTTGCACACACTCGCACACACTCACACGCACACACACTCGCACACACACTCACACACACCCGCACACACTCACAAGCACACACTCGCACACACACTCGCACACACTCACACGCACACACTCACACGCACACACTCGTACAAACAGTCGCACACACTCGCACCCACTCACTCGTGCACACTCGCGCACACTCGGGCACATTTGCACACACTCGCACACTCTCGCACACACACTCGCACACACTCGAACACACTCGCACACACTCGCAAACACTCGCACATACAGTCCTACAAACTCACACACACTCACACACACTCACACACTCCACCCACACACAAACTGGCACACACTCAAACACACTCACTCATACACACTCGCACACACTCACTCGCACACACACACACTCGCACACACTCACACCCAGTCACTCGAGCACACTCGCACACACTCGCACGCACGCACACACTCGCACACACTCACACGCACACACTCACGCACACACACTCACGCACACTCGTGCACACTCACACGCACACATTCGCACACATTCGCACTCACTTGCACACACTCGTGCGCACACACTGGCACACACTGGCACACACTGGCACACACACACTTGCACACACTCGCACACACTTGCACACACTAGCACACACACTCTCGCACATATTCACACACACTCGCACGCACACACTCGCACACTCTCGCACACACACTCGCACACACACTCGCACACACTCGAGCACACTCGCACACACTCGCAAACACTCGCACATACAGTCCTACAAACTCACACACACTCACACACACTCACACACTCCACCCACACACAAACTGGCACACACTCAAACACACTCACTCATACACACTCGCACACACTCACTCGCACACACACACACTCGCACACACTCGCACCCAGTCACTCGAGCACACTCGCACACACTCGCACGCACGCACGCACACACTCGCACACACTCACACGCACACACACTCACGCACACTCATGCACACTCGCACGCACACATTCGCACACATTCGCACTCACTTGCACACACTCGTGCGCACACACTGGCAAACACTGGCACACACTGGCACACACACACTCGCACACACTCGCACACACTTGCACACACTAGCACACACACACTCGCACATATTCGCACACACTCACACGCACACACTCGCACACACTCGCATGCACACACTCGCACACACACTCACACACACACTCACATACACACTCGCACAAACTCCTACACACACTCATGCACACACACACTCGCACACACACTCGCACACACTTGCACACACTCGCACATACACACATACACATTCGCACACACTCGCACACACACTCGCACACACAGTCCTACACACTCACACACACACTCGCAAACACTCACACACACTCACACACACACTCACTCACACGTACACACTCGCACACACTCACGCACACTAGCACACACTGGCACACACACTAACACACACACTCACATACACACTCGCACACACTCGCACAAACTCCTACACACACTCGCACACACTCACACACACACTCGCACGCTCACACTCGCACACACTCACACACACTTGCACACACACACTCGCACACAATCACACACACACTCGCAGACACTCGCACACACTCACTCATGCACACACTCACACACACTCGCCCACACTCGCACACACAGTCCTACACACTCACACACACACTCGCAAACACTTGCAATCACTCACACACACACTCACTCACACGTACACACTCGTGCACACTCGCACGCCGACACTCTCACACTCTCGCACACATTTGCACACACTCGCACTCACTCGCATGCACACACTCGCACACACTCGCACAAACTCATACACAATCACACACACTCACTCGCACACACTTGCACACACTCGCACACACTCGCACACACTTGCACACACTTTCACACGCTTGCACACACTCGCACACACTCGCACACACTCAACACACGCACACACACGCACACACACTCACGCACACACTCGCACACACTCACACACACTTGCATGCACACATTCGCACGCACTCGCACACACAAACACAAACTGGCACACACTCAAACACACTCACTCATACACACTCGCACACACTCACTCGCACACACACTCGCACACACTCACACACTCACACACACACACTCACGCACACACACTCGCGCACACTCGCACGCACACTCACTCACACGTACACACTCGCGCACACTCACACACACTCACGCACACTAGCACACACTCGTAAGCATACACTCACACTCACTCACACACTTACTCACACGCACACACTCTCGCACACACTCACACACACTCGCGCACACTCGCACGCCCACACTCGCACACTCTCGCACACATTTGCACACACTCGCACACTCTCGCACCCACTCGCATGCACACACTCGCACACACTCATACACAATCAAACAAACTCGCACACACACACTCGCACACATTCGCACACACTCGCACACACTCACTCACACTCACTCGCACACACTTGCACACACTCACACACACTTGCACACACAGTTCTACACACTCACACACACACTCGCAAACACTCGCACAAACTCACACACACTCACTCACACACACACACTTGCGCACACTAGCACACACTCGCACGCCCACACTCGCACACATTCGCACTCACTCGCACGCACTCGCACGCACACACTCGCACAAACTCACACACTCACACACACTCATACACAATCGCACACACACACACTCGCACACTCTCGCACACATTCGCACTCACTCGCACGCACACACTCGCACAAACTCGCATGCACACACTCGCACACACTCGTGCACACTTGCACGCACACATTCACACACATTCGCACTCACTTGCACACACTCGTGCGTACACACTGGCACACACTGGCACACACTGGCACACACACACTCGCACACACTCGCACACACTTACACACACTAGCACACACACACTCGCACATATTCGCACACACTCGCACGCACACACTCGCACACACTCGCATGCACACACTCGCACACACACTCACACACACACTCACATACACACTCGCACACACTCGCACAAACTCCTACACACACTCGTACACGCACACACTCGCACACACACTCGCACACACTCGCACATACACACATACACATTCGCACACACTCGCACACACACTCGCACACACAGTCCTACACACTCACACACACACTCGCACACACTCACACACACACTCACTCACACGTACACACTCGCGCACACTCGCACACACTCACGCACACTAGCACACACTCACATGCACACACTGGCACACACACTAACACACACACTCACATACAAACTCGCACACACTCGCACAAACTCCTACACACACTCGCACACACTCACACACACACTCGCACGCTCACACTCGCACACACTCACACACACACTTGCACACACACACTCGCACACAATCACACACACACTCGCAGACACTCGCACACACTCACTCATGCACACACTCACACACACTCGCCCACACTCGCACACACAGTCCTACACACTCACACACACTCGCAAACACTCGCAAACACTCACACACACACTCACTCATACGTACACACTCGCGCACACTCGCACGCCCACACTCTCACACTCTCGCACACATTTGCACACACTCGCACTCACTCGCACACACTCGCACGCACACACTCGCACACACTCGCACACACTTGCACACACTTGCACACGCTTGCACACACTCGCACACACTCGCACACACTCACACACACGCACACACACGCACACACACTCACGCACACACTCGCACACACTCGCACACACTTGCATGCACACATTCGCACGCACTCGCACACACAAACACAAACTGGCACACACTCAAACACACTCACTCATACACACTCGCACACACTCACGCACACACACACACTCGCACACACTCACACACACACTCGCGCACACTCGTGCACACTCGCACGCACACATTCGCACACATTCGCACTCACTTGCACACACTCGTAAGCAAACACTGGCACACACTGGCACACACTCGCACACACACACTCGCACAAACTCGCACACACTTGCACACACTAGCACACACACACTCGCACACACTCACACATACTCGCACACACTCACACACACTTGCACGCACACACTCGCATGCACACACTCGCACACACTCACACACACTCGCATACACACTCGCACACGCTCACACAAACTCCTACACACTCGTACTCACGCACACACACTCGCACACACTCGCACATACACACATACACATTCGCACACACTCGCACACACACTCGCACACACAGTCCTACACACACACACTCGCAAACACTCGCACACACTCACACACACTCACTCACACGTACACACTCGCGCACACTCGCACACACTCACACACACTAGCACACACTCGTAAGCATACACTCAAACTCACTCACACACTTACTCACATGCACACACTCTCGCACACACTCACAAACACTCGCGCACACTCGCACACACTCGCACGCCCACACTCGCACACATTTGCACACACTCGCACTCACTCACACCCACTCGCATGCACACACTCGCACACACTCATACACAATCACACAAACTCGCACACACACATTCGCACACACTCGCACACACTCACTCACTCACACTCACTCGCACACACTTGCACACACTCGCACACACTCGCACACACAGTCCTACACACTCACACACACACTCGCAAACACTCACACAAACTCACACACACTCACTCACACGCAAACACTTGCGCACACTAGCACACACTCGCACGCCCACACTCGCACACATTCGCACTCACTTGCACGCACTCGCACGCACACACTCGCAAAAAACTCACACACACTCGCACACACTCATACACAATCGCACGCACACACACACTCGCACACACTCGCACACTCTCGCACTCACTCGCACGCACTCGCACGCACACACTCGCACACACTCGCATGCACACACTCGCACACACAAACACACACACACTCGCATACACACTCGCACACACTCAAATGCACACACTCGCACACACACTCACACACACACACTCGCATACACACTCGCACACACTCGCACAAACTCCTACACACACTCGTACACACTCACACACACTCGCACACACACTTGCACACACTCGCACATACACACATACACATTCGCACACACTCGCACACTCACTCGCACACACAGTCCTACACACTCACACACACTCACAAACACTCGCACACACACACTCACTCACACGTACACACTCGCGCACACTCGCACACACTCACGCACACTAGCACACACTCGTAAGCATACACTCACACTCACTCACACACTTACTCACACTCACACTCTCGCACACACTCACACACACTCGCCCACACTCGCACACACTCACACGCCCACACTCGCACACTCTCGCACACATTTGCACACACTCGCACTCACTCACACCCACTCACACGCACACACTCGCAAACACTCATACACAATCACACAAACTCGCACACACACACTCGCACACATTCGCACACACTCGCACACACTCACTCACACTCACTTGCACACACTTGCACACACTCGCACACACTCGCACACACAGTCCTACACACTCACACACACACACTCACAAACACTCGCACAAACTCACACACACTCACTCACACGCACACACTTGCGCACACTAGCACACACTCGCACACCCACACTCGCACACATTCGCACTCACTCGCACGCACTCGCACGCACACACTCGCACAAACTCACACACACTCGCACACACTCATACACAATCGCATGCACACACACTCGCACACACTCGCACACTCTCGCACACATTAGCACTCACTCGCACGCACACACTCGCACAAACTCGCATGCACACACTCGCACACACACTAACACACACACATTCGCATACACACTCGCACACACTCGCATGCACACACTCGCACACACACTCACACACACACACTCGCATACACACTCACACACACTCGCACAAACTCCTACACACACTCGTACACACTCACACACACTCGCACACACACTTGCACACACTCGCACACACTCGCACATACACACATACACATTCGCACACACTCGCACACTCACTCGCACACACAGTCCTACACACTCACACACACACTCGCAAACACTCGCACACACACACACTCACTCACACGTACACACTCGCGCACACTCACACACACTCACGCACACTAGCACACACTCGTAAGCATACACTCACACTCACTCACACACTTACTCACACGCACACACTCTCGCACACACTCACACACACTCGCCCACACTCGCACACTCTCGCACACATTTGCACACACGCGCACTCACTCACACCCACTCGCACGCACACACTCGCACACACTCATACACAATCACACAAACTCGCACACACACACTCGCACACATTCGCACACACTCACACACACTCACTCACTCACACTCACTCGCACACACAGTCCTACACAATCACACACACTCGCACACTCGCACCCACACACAAACTGGCACACACTCAAACACACTCACTCATACACACTCGCACACACTCACTCGCACACACACACACACTCGCACACACTCGCACCCAGTCACTCGAGCACACTCGCACACCCTCGCACGCACACACTCGCACACACTCACATGCACACACTCATGCACACACACTCGCGTACACTCGTGCACACTCGCACGCACACATTCACACACATTCGCACTCACTTGCACACACTCGTACGCACACACTGGCACACACTCGCACACACTCGCACACACACACTCGCACATACTCGCTCACACTCGCACACACTCGCACGCACACACTCGCACACACTCGCATGCACACACTCGCACACACACTCACACACACACACTCGCATACACACTCGCACAAACTCCTACACACACTCGTACACACTCACACACACTAGCACACACATACTCGCACACACTCGCACATACTCGCACACACTCGCATGCACACACTCGCACACACACTCACACACACACTCTCGCATACACACTCGCACAAACTCCTACACACACTCGTACACACTCACACACACTCGCACACACACTTGCACACACTCGCACACACTCGCACATACACACATACACATTCGCACACACTCGCACACACACTCACACACACAGTCCTACACACTCACACACACACTCGCAAACACTCGCACACACTCACACACACACTCACTCACACGTACACACTCATGCACACTTGCACACACTCACGCACACTAGCACACACTCGTAAGCATACACTCACACTCACTCACACATTTACTCACACGCACACACTCTCGCACACACTCACACACACTCGCGCACACTCGCACACACTCGCACGCCCACACTCGCACACTCTCGCACACATTTGCACACACTCGCACTCACTTGCACCCACTCGCACGCACACACTCGCACACACTCATACATAATCACACAAACTCGCACACACACACTCGCACACATTCGCACACACTCACACACACTCACTCACTCACACTCACTCGCACACACTTGCACACACTCGCACACACTCGCACACACAGTCCTACACACTCACACACACACTCGCAAACACTCACACAAACTCACACACACTCACTCACACGCACACACTTGCGCACACTAGCACACACTCGCACGCCCACACTCACACACACTCGCACTCACTCGCACGCACTCGCACGCACACACTCGCACAAACTCACACACACTCGCACACACTCATACACAATCGCACGCACACACACTCGCACACACTCGCACACTCTCGCACACATTCGCACTCACTCGCACGCACACACTCGCACAAACTCGCATGCACACACTCGCACACACACTAACACACACACATTCGCATACACACTCGCACACACTCGCATGCACACACTCGCACACACACTCACACACACACACACTCGCATACACACTCGCACACACTCGCACAAACTCCTACACACACTCGTACACACTCACACACACTCGCACACACACTTGCACACACTCGCACACACTCGCACATACACACATACACATTCGCACACACTCGCACACTCACTCGCACACACAGACCTACACACTCACACACACACTCGCAAACACTCGCACACACACACACTCACTCACACGTACACACTCGCGCACACTCACACACACTCACGCACACTAGCACACACTCATAAGCATACACTCACACTCACTCACACACTTACTCACACGCACACACTCTCGCACACACTCACACACACTCGCCCACACTCGCACACTCTCGCACACATTTGCACACACGCGCACTCACTCACACCCACTCGCACGCACACACTCGCACACACTCATACACAATCACACAAACTCGCACACACACACTCGCACACATTCACACACACTCACACACACTCACTCACTCACACTCACTCGCACACACAGTCCTACACAATCACACACACTCGCACTCTCGCACCCACACACAAACTGGCACACACTCAAACACACTCACTCATACACACTCGCACACACTCACTCGCCCACACACACACACACTCGCACACACTCGCACCCAGTCACTCGAGCACACTCGCACACCCTCGCACGCACACACTCGCACACACTCACATGCACACACTCATGCACACACACTCGCGCACACTCGTGCACACTCGCACGCACACATTCACACACATTCGCACTCACTTGCACACACTCGTACGCACACACTGGCACACACTCGCACACACTCGCACACACACACTCGCACATACTCGCTCACACTCGCACACACTCGCACGCACACACTCGCACACACTCGCATGCACACACTCGCACACACACTCACACACACACACTCGCATACACACTCGCACAAACTCCTACACACACTCGTACACACTCACACACACTAGCACACACACACTCGCACACACTCGCATGCACACACTCGCACACACACTCACACACACACTCTCGCATACACACTCGCACAAACTCCTACACACACTCGTACACACTCACACACACTCGCACACACACTTGCACACACTCGCACACACTCGCACATACACACATACACATTCGCACACACTCGCACACACACTCACACACACAGTCCTACACACTCACACACACTCGCAAACACTCGCACACACTCACACACACACTCACTCACACGTACACACTCATGCACACTTGCACACACTCACGCACACTAGCACACACTCGTAAGCATACACTCACACTCACTCACACATTTACTCACACGCACACACTCTCGCACACACTCACACACACTCGCGCACACTCGCACACACTCGCACGCCCACACTCGCACACTCTCGCACACATTTGCACACACTCGCACTCACTTGCACCCACTCGCACGCACACACTCGCACACACTCATACATAATCACACAAACTCGCACACACACACTCGCACACATTCGCACACACTCGCACACACTCACTCACTCACACTCACTCGCACACACTTGCACACACTCGCACACACTCGCACACACAGTCCTACACACTCACACACACTCGCAAACACTCACACAAACTCACACACACTCACTCACACGCACACACTTGCGCACACTAGCACACACTCGCACGCCCACACTCACACACATTCGCACTCACTCGCACACACTCGCACACACACACTCGCACAAACTCACACACACTCGCACACACTCATACACAATCGCATGCACACACACTCGCACACACACACTCGCACACTAGCACACTCTCGCACACATTCACACTCACTCGCACGCACTCGCACGCGCACACTCGAACACACTCGCACAAACACACACACACTCGCACACACTTATACACAAACGCACACACACTCGTACACACACTCGCACACACTCGCACACACTCGCACACACTCACTCACACACACTCACACACACACTCGCACACACTCACACACACTTGCACACACTCGCACACACTCACACGCACACACACTTGCACACACACTCACACACACTCGCACACACTCACAAGCACACACTCGCACACACACTCGCACACACTCACACACACACTCACACGCACACACTCGCACAAACAGTCGCACACACTCGCACCCACTCACTCGTGCACACTCGCGCACACTCGGGCACATTTGCACACACTCGCACACACTCGCACACTCTCACACACACACTCGCACACACACTCGCACACACTCGAACACACTCGCACACACTCGCAAACACTCGCACATACAGTCCTACAAACTCACACACACTCACACACACTCACACACTCGCGCCCACACACAAACTGGCACACACTCAAACACACTCACTCATACACACTCGCACACAATCACTCGCACACACACACACACTCGCACACACTCGCACCCAGTCACTCGAGCACACTCGCACACCCTCGCACGCACGCACGCACACACTCGCACACACTCACATGCACACACTCACGCACACACACTCGCGCACACTCGTGCACACTCGCACGCACACATTCACACATTCGCACTCACTTGCACACACTCGTACGCACACACTGGCACACACTCGCACACACACACTCACACATACTCGCTCACACTCGCACACACTCGCACGCACACACTCGCACACACTCGCATGCACACACTCGCACACACACTCACACACACACACTCGCATACACACTCGCACAAACTCCTACACACACTCGTACACAATCACACACACTAGCACACACACACTCGCACACACTCGCACATACTCGCACACACTCGCACACACTCGCATGCACACACTCGCACACACTCACACACACTCTCGCATACACACTCGCACAAACTCCTACACACACTCGTACACACTCACACACACTCGCACACACACTTGCACACACTCGCACACACTCGCACATACACACATACACATTCGCACACACTCGCACACACACTCGCACACAAAGTCCTACACACTCACACACACACTCGCACACACTCACACACACACTCACTCACACGTACACACTCACGCACACTTGCACACACTCACGCACACTAGCACACACTCGTAAGCATACACTCACACTCACACACTTACACGCACACACTCTCGCACACACTCACACACACTCGCGCACACTCGCACACACTCGCACGCCCACACTCGCACACTCTCGCACACATTTGCACACACTCGCATTCACTTGCACCCACTCGCACGCACACACTCGCACACACTCATACACAATCACACAAACTCGCACACACACACTCGCACACATTCACACACACTCGCACACACTCACTCACTCACACTCACTCGCACACACTTGCACACACTCGCACACACTCGCACACACAGTCCTACACACTCACACACACACTCGCAAGCACTCGCACAAACTCACACACACTCACTCACACGCACACACTTGCGCACACTAGCACACACTCGCACGCCCACACTCACACACATTCGCACTCACTCGCATGCACTCGCACGCACACACTCGCACAAACTCACACACACTCGCACACACTCATACACAATCGCACGCACACACACTCGCACACACACACTCGCACACACTCGCACACTCTCGCACACATTCACACTCACTCGCACGCACTCGCACGCGCACACTCGAACACACTCGCACAAACTCACACACACTCGTACACACACTCGCACACACTCACACACACTCACACAGACACTCACACACACACACTCGCACACACTCACACACACTTGCACACACTCGCACACACTCACACGCACACACACTCGCACACACACTCGCACACACTCACAAGCACACACTTGCACACACACTCGCACACACTCGCACGCACACACTCGCACACACTCGCATGCACACACTCGCACACACACTCACACACACACACTCGCATACACACTCGCACAAACTCCTACACACACTCGTACACACTCACACACACTAGCACACACACACTCGCACACACTCGCACATACTCGCACACACTCGCATGCACACGCTCGCACACACACTCACACACACACTCTCGCATACACACTCGCACAAACTCCTACACACACTCGTACACACTCACACACACTCGCACACACACTTGCACACACTCGCACACACTCGCACATACACACATACACATTCGCACACACTCGCACACACACTCACACACACAGTCCTACACACTCACACACACACTCGCAAACACTCGCACACACTCACACACACACTCACTCACACGTACACACTCATGCACACTTGCACACACTCACGCACACTAGCACACACTCGTAAGCATACACTCACACTCACTCACACATTTACTCACACGCACACACTCTCGCACACACTCACACACACTCGCGCACACTCGCACACACTCGCACGCCCACACTCGCACACTCTCGCACACATTTGCACACACTCGCACTCACTTGCACCCACTCGCACGCACACACTCGCACACACTCATACATAATCACACAAACTCGCACACACACACTCGCACACATTCGCACACACTCGCACACACTCACTCACTCACACTCACTCGCACACACTTGCACACACTCGCACACACTCGCACACACAGTCCTACACACTCACACACACACTCGCAAACACTCACACAAACTCACACACACTCACTCACACGCACACACTTGCGCACACTAGCACACACTCGCACGCCCACACTCACTCACATTCGCACTCACTCGCACGCACTCGCACGCACACACTCGCACAAACTCACACACACTCGCACACACTCATACACAATCGCATGCACACACACTCGCACACACACACTCGCACACTAGCACACTCTCGCACACATTCACACTCACTCGCACGCACTCGCACGCGCACACTCGAACACACTCGCACAAACACACACACACTCGCACACACTTATACACAAACGCACACACACTCGTACACACACTCGCACACACTCGCACACACTCGCACACACTCACTCACACACACTCACACACACTCGCACACACTCACACACACTTGCACACACTCGCACACACTCACACGCACACACACTTGCACACACACTCACACACACTCGCACACACTCACAAGCACACACTCGCACACACACTCGCACACACTCACACACACACTCACACGCACACACTCGCACAAACAGTCGCACACACTCGCACCCACTCACTCGTGCACACTCGCGCACACTCGGGCACATTTGCACACACTCGCACACACTTGCACATTCTCACACACACACTCGCACACACACTCGCACACACTCGAACACACTCGCACACACTCGCAAACACTCGCACATACAGTCCTACAAACTCACACACACTCACACACACTCACACACTCGCACCCACACACAAACTGGCACACACTCAAACACACTCACTCATACACACTCGCACACAATCACTCGCACACACACACACACTCACACACACACACTCGCATACACACTCGCACAAACTCCTACACACACTCGTACACACTCACACACACTAGCACACACACACTCGCACACACGCGCACATACTCGCACACACTCGCACACACTCGCATGCACACACTCGCACACACTCACACACACTCTCGCATACACACTCGCACAAACTCCTACACACACTCGTACACACTCACACACACTCGCACACACACTTGCACACACTCGCACACACTCGCACATACACACATACACATTCGCACACACTCGCACACAAAGTCCTACACACTCACACACACACTCGCACACACTCACACACACACTCACTCACACGTACACACTCACGCACACTTGCACACACTCACGCACACTAGCACACACTCGTAAGCATACACTCACACTCACTCACACACTTACACGCACACACTCTCGCACACACTCACACACACTCGCGCACACTCGCACACACTCGCACGCCCACACTCGCACACTCTCGCACACATTTGCACACACTCGCATTCACTTGCACCCACTCGCATGCACACACTCGCACACACTCATACACAATCACACAAACTCGCACACACACACTCGCACACATTCGCACACACTCGCACACACTCACTCACTCACACTCACTCGCACACACTTGCACACACTCGCACACACTCGCACACACAGTCCTACACACTCACACACACACTCGCAAACACTCGCACAAACTCACACACACTCACTCACACGCACACACTTGCGCACACTAGCACACACTCGCACGCCCACACTCACACACATTCGCACTCACTCGCATGCACTCGCACGCACACACTCGCACAAACTCACACACACTCGCACACACTCATACACAATCGCTCGCACACACACTCGCACACACACACTCGCACACACTCGCACACTCTCGCACACATTCACACTCACTCGCACGCACTCGCACGCGCACACTCGAACACACTCGCACAAACTCACACACTCGTACACACACTCGCACACACTCACACACACTCACACACACACTCACACACACACACTCGCACACACTCACACACACTTGCACACACTCGCACACACTCACACGCACACACACTCGCACACACACTCGCACACACTCACAAGCACACACTTGCACACACACTCGCACACACTCACACGCACACACTCGCACAAACAGTCGCACACACTCGCACCCACTCACTCGTGCACACTCGCGCACACTCGGGCACATTTGCACACACTCGCACACACTCGCACACTCTCGCACACACACTCGCACACACACTCGCACACACTCGAACACACTCGCACACACTCGCAAACACTCGCACATACAGTCCTACAAACTCACACACACTCACACACTCCACCCACACACAAACTGGCACACACTCAAACACACTCACTCATACACACTCGCACACACTCACTCGCACACACACACACTCGCACACACTCGCACCCAGTCACTCGAGCACACTCGCACACACTCGCACGCACGCACACACTCGCACACACTCACACGCACACAGTCACGCACACACACTCGCGCACACTCGTGCACACTTGCACGCACACATTCGCACACATTCGCACTCACTTGCACACACTCGTGCGCACACACTGGCACACACTGGCACACACTGGCACACACACTCTCGCACACACTCGCACACACTTGCACATACTAGCACACACACACTCGCACATATTCGCACACACTCGCACGCACACACTCGCACACACTCGCATGCACACACTCGCACACACACTCTCACACACACTCACATACACACTCGCACACACTCGCACAAACTCCTACACATACTCGTACACACACACTCGCACACACACTCGCACACACTCGCACACACTCGCACATACACACATACACATTCGCACACACTCGCACACACACTCGCACACACAGTCCTACACACTCACACACACACTCGCAAACACTCGTACACACTCACACACACACTCACTCACACGTACACACTCGCGCACACTCGCACACACTCACATACACACTCGCACACACTCGCACACACTCACACACTCTCGCACACATTCGCACTCACTCGCACGCACACACTCTCACACACTCGCACAAACTCACACACACTCGCACACACTTATACACAATCGCACACACACACTCACTCACTCACACTCACTCGCACACACTTGCACACACTCGCACACACTCGCACACACAGTCCTACACACTCAAACACACTCGCAAACACTCGCACAAACTCACACACACTCACTCACATGCACACACTCGCACACACTCGCACACACAGTCCTACACACTCACACACACTCGCAAACACTCGCACAAACTCACACACACTCACTCACACGCACACACTTGCACACACTAGCACACACTCGCACGCCCACACTTGCACACACTCACACTCATTCGCACGCACTCGCACGCACACACTCGCACACACTCGCACATACTCGCACACACTTGCACACACTCGCACACACTCGCATGCACAAACTCGCACACACACTCACAAACACACACTCGCATACACACTCGCACAAACTCCTACACACACTCGTACACACTCACACACACTCGCACACACACTTGCACACACTCACACACACTTGCACATACACACATACACATTCGCACACACTCGCACACACACTCGCACACACAGTCCTACACACACACTCGCAAACACTCGCACACACTCACACACACACTCACTCACACGTACACACTCGCACACACTCACACACACTCACGCACACTAGCACACACTCATAAGCATACACTCACACTCACTCACACGAACACACTCTCGCACACACTCGCGCACACTCGCACACACTCGCACGCCCACACTCGCACACTCTCACACACATTTGCACACACTCACACTCACTCACACCCACTCACACGCACACACTCGCACACACTCATACACAATCACACAAACTCGCACACACACACTCGCACACATTCGCACACACTCGCACACACTCACTCACACTCACTCGCACACACTTGCACACACTCGCACACACTCGCACACACAGTCCTACACACTCACACACACTCGCAAACACTCGCACAAACTCACACACACTCACTCACACGCACATACTTGCACACACTAGCACACACTCGCACGCCCACACTTGCACACATTCGCACTCACTCGCACGCACTCGCACGCACACACTCGCACACACTTGCACAAACTCACACACACTCGCACACACTCATACTCAATCGCACAATCGCACAAACTCACACACACTCGCACACACTCACACACTCGCACCCACTCACTCATGCACACTCGCACACATTCGCACTCACTCGCACGCACTCGCACGCACACACTCGCACAAACTCACACACACTCGCACACACTCATACACAATCGCACGCACACACACTCGCACACACACACTCACACACACTCGCACACTCTCGCACACATACGCACTCACTCGCACACACTCGCACGCACACACTCTCACACACTCGCACAAACTCACACACACTCGCACACACTTATACACAATCGGACACACACACTCACTCACTCACACTCACTCGCACACACTTGCACACACTCGCACACACTCGCACACACAGTCCTACACACTCACACACCCTCGCAAACACTCGCACAAACTCACACACACTCACTCACACGCACACACTTGCACACACTAGCACACACTCGCACGCCCACACTTGCACACACTCACTCGCACGCACTCGCACACACACACTCGCACACACTCGCACATACTCGCACACACTCGCACACACTCGCATGCACACACTCGCACACACACTCACAAACACACACTCGCATACACACTCGCACACACTCGCACAAACTCCTACACACACTCGTACACACTCACACACACTCGCACACACACTTGCACACACTTGCACACACTCGCACATACACGCATACACATTCGCACACACTCGCACACACACTCGCACACACAGTCCTACACACACACTCGCAAACACTCGCACACACTCACACACACACTCACTCACACGTACACACTCGCACACACTCGCACACACTCACGCACACTAGCACACACTCGTAAGCATACACTCACATTCACTCACACACTTACTCACACGCACACACTCTCGCACACACTCACACACACTCGCGCACACTCGCACACACTCGCATGCCCACACTCGCACATTCTCGCACACATTTGCACACACTCGCACTCACTCACACCCACTCGCACGCACACACTCGCACACACTCATACACAATCACACAAACTCGCACACACACACTCGCACACATTCGCACACACTCGCACACACTCACTCACTCACACTCACTCGCACACACTTGCACACACTAGCACACACTCGCACGCCCACACTTGCACACATTCGCACTCACTCGCACGCACTCGCACGCACACACTCGCACACACTCGCACAAACTCACACACACTCGCACACACTCATACTCAATCGCACAATCGCACAAACTCACACACACTCGCACACACTCACACACTTGCACCCACTCACTCGTGCACACTCGCACACATTTGCACGCACTCGCACGCACACACTCGCACAAACTCACACACACTCGCACACACTCATACACAATCGCACGCACACACACTCGCACACACACACTCACACACACTCGCACACTCTCGCACACATACGCACTCACTCGCACGCACACACTCTCACACACTCGCACAAACTCACACACACTCGCACACACTTATACACAATCGCACACACACACTCACTCACTCACACTCACTCGCACACACTTGCACACACTCGCACACACTCGCACACACAGTCCTACACACTCACACACACTCGCAAACACTCGCACAAACTCACACAAACTCACTCACACGCACACACTTGCACACACTAGCACACACTCGCACGCCCACACTTGCACACACTCACACTCACTCGCACGCACTCGCACGCACACACTCGCACACACTCGCACATACTCGCACACACTTGCACACACTCGCATGCACACACTCGCACACACACTCACAAACACACACTCGCATACACACTCGCACACACTCGCACAAACTCCTACACACACTCGTACACACTCACACACACTCGCACACACACTTGCACACACTCGCACACACTCGCACATACACACATACACATTCGCACACACTCGCACACACACTCGCACACACAGTCCTACACACACGCTCGCAAACACTCGCACACACTCACACACACACTCACTCACACGTACACACTCGCACACACTCGTACACACTCACGCACACTAGCACACACTCGTAAGCATACACTCACATTCACTCACACACTTACCCACACGCACACACTCTCGCACACACTCACACACACTCGCGCACACTCGCACACACTCGCAAGCCCACACTCGCACACTCTCGCACACATTTGCACACACTTGCACTCACTCACACCCACTCGCACGCACACACTCGCACACACTCATACACAATCACACAAACTCACACACACACACTCGCACACATTCGCACACACTCGCACACACTCACTCACTCACACTCACTCGCACACACTTGCACACACTCGCACACACTCGCACACACAGTCCTACACACTCACACACACTCGCAAACACTCGCACAAACTCACACACACTCACTCACACGCACACACTTGCACACACTAGCACACACTCGCACGCCCACACTTGCACACATTCGCACTCACTCGCACGCACTCGCATGCACACACTCGCACACACTCGCACAAACTCACACACACTCGCACACAGTCACACACTCGCACCCACTCACTCGTGCACACTCGCACACATTTGCACTCACTCGCACGCACTCGCACGCACACACTCGCACAAACTCACACACACTCGCACACACTCATACACAATCGCACGCACACACTCGCACACACACACTCGCACACACTCGCACACTCTCGCACACATACGCACTCACTCGCACGCACTCGCACGCACACACTCTCACACACTCGCACAAACTCACACACTCGCACACACTTATACGCAATCGCACACACACACTCACTAACTCACACTCACTCGCACACACTTGCACACACTCGCACACACTCATACACAATCGCACCAACTCACACACACTCGTACACACTCGCACCCACTCACTCGTGTACACTCGCAAACATTCGCACTCACTCGCACACACTCGCACGCACACACTCGCACAAACTCACACACACTCGCACACACTCATACACAATCGCACACACACACACTCGCACACACACACTTGCACACACTCGCACACTCTCGCACACATTCACACTCACTCGCACGCACTCGCACGCACACACTCGCACACACTCGCACAAACTCACACACACTCGCACACACTTATACACAATCGCACACACACACACTCGTACACACACTCGCACACACTCGCACACACTCACTCACACACACTCACACACACACTCGCACACACTCGCACACACTCACAAGCACACACACTCGCACACACTCACACACACTCGCACACACTCACAAGCACACACTCGCACAGACACTCGCTCACACTCACAAGCACACACTCACACGCACACACTCGCACACACTCGCACACACTCACACCCACTCACTCGTGCACACTCGCGCACACTCAGGCACATTTGCACACACTCGCACACACTCGCACACTCTCGCACACACACTCGCACACACACTCGCACACACTCGAACACACTCACACACACTCACAAACAATCGCACATACAGTCCTACAAACTCACACACACTCACACACACTCACACACTCGCACCCACACACAAACTGGCACACACTCAAACACACTCACTCATACACACTCGCACACACTCACTCGCACACACACACACTCGCACACACTCGCACCCAGTCACTCGAGCACACTCGCACACACTCGCACGCACACACGCACACACTCGCACACACTCACACGCACACACTCACGCACACACTCGCGCACACTCGTGCACACTCGCACGCACACATTCGCACACATTCGCACTCACTTGCACACACTGGCACACACTGGCACACACTGGCACACACACACTCGCACACACTCGCACACACTCGCACACACTTGCACACACTAGCACACACACTCGCACATACTCGCACACACTCGCACACACTCGCACGCACACACTCGCACACACTCGCATGCACACACTCGCACACACACTCACACACACACACTCACATACACACTCGCACACACTCGCACAAACTCCTACACACACACGTACACACTCGCACACACACTCGCACACACTCGCACATACACACATACACATTCACACACACTCGCACACACACTCGCACACACAGTCCTACACACTCACACACACACTCGCAAACACTCGCACACACTCACACACACACTCACTCACACATACACACTCGCGCACACTCATGCACACTAGCACACACTCGTAAGCATACACTCACACTCACTCACACACTTACTCACACGCACACACTCTTGCACACACTCACACACACTCGCGCACACTCGCACACTCTCGCACACATTTGCACACACTCGCACTCACTCGCACCCACTCGCACGCACACACTCGCACACACTCATACACAATCACACAAACTCGCACACACACACTCGCACACATTCGCACACACTCGCACACACGCACTCACTCACACTCACTCGCACACACTTGCACACACTCGCACACACTCGCACACACAGTCCTACACACTCACACACACACTCGCAAACACTCGCACAAACTCACACACACTCACTCACACGCACACACTTGCGCACACTAGCACACACTCGCACGCCCACACTCGCACACATTCGCACTCACTCGCACGCACACACTCGCACAAACTCACACACACTCGCACACACTCATACACAATCGCACGCACACACACCCGCACACACTCGCACACATTTGCACTCACTCGCACGCACTCGCATGCACACACTCGCACAAACTCACACACACTGGCACACACTTATACACAATCGCACACACACACTCTAACACACACTCGCACACACTCGCACACACTCACTCACACACACTCACACACACACTCGCACACACTCACACACACTTGCACACACTCGCACACACTCACACGCACACACACTCACACACACTCACACACACTCGCACAAACTCACAAGCACAAACTCGCACACACACTCGCACACACTCACACGCACACACTCACACGCACACACTCGCACACACACTCGCACACACTCGCACCCACTCACTCGTGCACACTCGCGCACACTCGGGCACATTTGCACACACTCGCACACACTCGCACACTCTCGCACACACACTCGCACACACACCTGCACAAACTCGAACACACTCACACACTCGCAAACACTCGCACATACAGTCCTACAAACTCACACACACTCACACACACTCGCACCCACACACAAACTGGCACACACTCAAACACACTCACTCATACACACTCGCACACACTCACTCGCACACACACACACACACTCGCACACACTCGCACCCAGTCACTCGAGCACACTCGCACACCCTCGCACGCACGCACACACTCGCACACACTCACATGCACACACTCACGCACACACACTCGCGCACACTCATGTACACTCGCACGCACACATTCACACACATTCGCACGCACTTGCACACACTCGTACGCACACACTGGCACACACTCGCACACACTCGCACACACACACTCGCACATACTCGCTCACACTCGCACACACTCGCACGCACACACTCGCACACACTCGCATGCACACACTCGCACACACACTCACACACACACACTCGCATACACACTCGCACAAACTCCTACACACACTCGTACACACTCACACACACTAGCACACACACACTCGCACATACTCGCACACACTCGCACACACTCGCATGCACACACTCGCACACACACTCACACACACCCTCTCGCATACACACTCGCACAAACTCCTACACACACTCGTACACACTCACACACACTCGCACACACACTTGCACACACTCGCACATACACACATACACATTCGCACACACTCGCACACACACTCGCACACACAGTCCTACACACTCACACACACACTCGCAAACACTCGCACACACTCACACACACACTCACTCACACGTACACACTCACGCACACTTGCACACACTCACGCACACTAGCACACACTCGTAAGCATACACTCACACTCACTCACACACTTACTCACACGCACACACTCTCGCACACACTCACACACACTCGCGCACACTCGCACACACTCGCACGCCCACACTCGCACACTCTCGCACACATTTGCACACACTCGCACTCACTTGCACCCACTCGCACGCACACACTCGCACATACTCATACACAATCACACAAACTCGCACACACACACTCGCACACATTCGCACACACTCGCACACACTCACTCACTCACACTCACTCGCACACACTTGCACACACTCGCACACACAGTCCTACACACTCACACACACACTCGCAAACACTCGCACAAACTCACACACACTCACTCACACGCACACACACTCGCATGCCCACACTCACACACATTTGCACTCACTCGCATGCACTCGCACGCACACACTCACACAAACTCACACACACTCGCACACACTCATACACAATCGCACGCACACACACTCGCACACACACACTCGCACACACTCGCACACTCTCGCACACATTCACACTCACTCGCACGCGCACACTCGAACACACTCGCACAAACTCACACACACTTGCACACACTTATACACAAACGCACACACACACTCGTACACACACTCGCACACACTCGCACACACTCGCACACACTCACTCACACACACTCACACACACACACTCACACACACTCACACACACTTGCACACACTCGCACACACTCACACGCACACACACTCACACACACTCACACACTCACAAGCACACACTCGCACACACACTCGCACACACTCACACGCACACACTCACACGCACACACTCGCACAAACAGTCGCACACACTCGCACCCACTCACTCGTGCACACTCGCGCACACTCGGGCACATTTGCACACACTCGCACACACTCGCACACTCTCGCACACACACTCGCACACACACTCGCACACACTCGAACACACTCGCACACACTCGCAAACACTCGCACATACAGTCCTACAAACTCACACACACTCTCACACTCGCACCCACACACAAACTGGCACACACTCAAACACACTCACTCATACACACTCGCACACACTCACTCGCACACACACACACACACTCGCACACACTCGCACCCAGTCACTCGAGCACACTCGCACACCCTTGCACGCACGCACACACTCGCACACACTCACATGCACACACTCACGCACACACACTCGTGCACACTCGTGCACACTCGCACGCACACATTCACACACATTCGCACTCACTTGCACACACTCGTACGCACACACTGGCACACACTCGCACACACTCGCACACACACACTCGCACATACTCGCTCACACTCGCACACACTCGCACGCACACACTCGCACACACTCGCATGCACACACTCGCACACACACTCACACACACACACACTCGCATACACACT
The DNA here is from genome assembly GCF_046119375.1 of Phyllobates terribilis. NCBI lineage: Eukaryota > Metazoa > Chordata > Amphibia > Anura > Dendrobatidae > Phyllobates > Phyllobates terribilis. The sequence continues at coordinate 6,113,522 of NW_027362853.1, forward strand.
CACACAAACTCCTACACACACTCGTACACACTCACACACACTCACACACACACACTCGCACACACTCGCACACTCTCGCACACATTCACACTCACTTGCACGCACTCGCACGCACACACTCGTACACACTCGCACAAACTCACACACACTCGCACACACTTATACACAATCGCACACACACACACTCGTACACACACTCGCACACACTCGCACACACTCACTCACACACACACACACTCGCACACACTCACATGCACACACACTCGCACACAATCACACACACACACTCGCACACACTCACAAGCACACACTCGCACAGACACTCGCTCACACTCACAAGCACACACTCACACGCACACACTCGCACACACACTCGCACACACTCACACCCACTCACTCGTGCACACTCGCGCACACTCGGGCACATTTGCACACACTCGCACACACTCGCACACTCTCGCACACACACTCGCACACACACTCGCACACACTCGAACACACTCACACACACTCACAAACAATCGCACATACAGTCCTACAAACTCACACACACTCACACACACTCACACACTCGCACCCACACACAAACTGGCACACACTCAAACACACTCACTCATACACACTCGCACACACTCACTCGCACACACACACACTCGCACACACTCGCACCCAGTCACTCGAGCACACTCGCACACACTCGCACGCACACACGCACACACTCGCACACACTCACACGCACACACTCACGCACACACTCGCGCACACTCGTGCACACTCACACGCACACATTCGCACACATTCGCACTCACTTGCACACACTGGCACACACTGGCACACACACACTCACACACACGCGCACACACTCGCACACACTTGCACACACTAGCACACACACTCGCACACACTCGCACACACTCGCACGCACACACTCGCACACACTCGCATGCACACACTCGCACACACACTCACACACACACTCACATACACACTCGCACACACTCGCACAAGCTCCTACACACACACGTACACACTCACACACACTCGCACACACACTCGCACACACTCGCACATACACACATACACATTCACACACACTCGCACACACACTCGCACACACAGTCCTACACACTCACACACACACTCGCAAACACTCGCACACACTCACACACACACTCACTCACACATACACACTCGCGCACACTCACGCACACTAGCACACACTCGTAAGCATACACTCACACTCACTCACACACTTACTCACACGCACACACTCTCGCACACACTCACACACACTCGCGCACACTCGCACATTCTCGCACACATTTGCACACACTCGCACTCACTCGCACCCACTCGCATGCACACACTCGCACACACTCATACATAATCACACAAACTCGCACACACACACTCGCACACATTCGCACACACTCGAACACACTCACTCACTCACACTCACTCGCACACACTTGCACACACTCGCACACACTCGCACACACAGTCCTACACACTCACACACACTCGCAAACACTCGCACAAACTCACACACACTCACTCACACGCACACACTTGCACACACTAGCACACACTCGCACGCCCACACTTGCACACACTCACACTCATTCGCACGCACTCGCACGCACACACTCGCACACACTCGCACATACTCGCACACACTTGCACACACTCGCACACACTCGCATGCACAAACTCGCACACACACTCACAAACACACACTCGCATACACACTCGCACAAACTCCTACACACACTCGTACACACTCACACACACTCGCACACACACTTGCACACACTCACACACACTTGCACATACACACATACACATTCGCACACACTCGCACACACACTCGCACACACAGTCCTACACACACACTCGCAAACACTCGCACACACTCACACACACACTCACTCACACGTACACACTCGCACACACTCACGCACACTAGCACACACTCATAAGCATACACTCACACTCACTCACACGAACACACTCTCGCACACACTCGCGCACACTCGCACACACTCGCACGCCCACACTCGCACACTCTCGCACACATTTGCACACACTCACACTCACTCACACCCACTCACACGCACACACTCATACACAATCACACAAACTCGCACACACACACTCGCACACATTCGCACACACTCGCACACACTCACTCACACTCACTCGCACACACTTGCACACACTCGCACACACTCGCACACACAGTCCTACACACTCACACACACTCGCAAACACTCGCACAAACTCACACACACTCACTCACACGCACATACTTGCACACACTAGCACACACTCGCACGCCCACACTTGCACACATTCGCACTCACTCGCACGCACTCGCACGCACACACTCGCACACACTTGCACAAACTCACACACACTCGCACACACTCATACTCAATCGCACAATCGCACAAACTCACACACACTCGCACACACTCACACACTCGCACCCACTCACTCGTGCACACTCGCACACATTCGCACTCACTCGCACGCACTCGCACGCACACACTCGCACAAACTCACACACACTCGCACACACTCATACTCAATCGCACAATCGCACAAACTCACACACACTCGCACACACTCACACACTTGCACCCACTCACTCGTGCACACTCGCACACATTTGCACGCACTCGCACGCACACACTCGCACAAACTCACACACACTCGCACACACTCATACACAATCGCACGCACACACACTCGCACACACACACTCACACACACTCGCACACTCTCGCACACATACGCACTCACTCGCACACACTCGCACGCACACACTCTCACACACTCGCACAAACTCACACACACTCGCACACACTTATACACAATCGGACACACACACTCACTCACTCACACTCACTCGCACACACTTGCACACACTCGCACACACAGTCCTACACACTCACACACCCTCGCAAACACTCGCACAAACTCACACACACTCACTCACACGCACACACTTGCACACACTAGCACACACTCGCACGCCCACACTTGCACACACTCACTCGCACGCACTCGCACACACACACTCGCACACACTCGCACATACTCGCACACACTCGCACACACTCGCATGCACACACTCGCACACACACTCACAAACACACACTCGCATACACACTCGCACACACTCGCACAAACTCCTACACACACTCGTACACACTCACACACACTCGCACACACACTTGCACACACTCGCACACACTCGCACATACACGCATACACATTCGCACACACTCGCACACACACTCGCACACACAGTCCTACACACACACTCGCAAACACTCGCACACACTCACACACACACTCACTCACACGTACACACTCGCACACACTCGCACACACTCACGCACACTAGCACACACTCGTAAGCATACACTCACATTCACTCACACACTTACTCACACGCACACACTCTCGCACACACTCACACACACTCGCGCACACTCGCACACACTCGCATGCCCACACTCGCACATTCTCGCACACATTTGCACACACTCGCACTCACTCACACCCACTCGCACGCACACACTCGCACACACTCATACACAATCACACAAACTCGCACACACACACTCGCACACATTCGCACACACTCGCACACACTCACTCACTCACACTCACTCGCACACACTTGCACACACTAGCACACACTCGCACGCCCACACTTGCACACATTCGCACTCACTCGCACGCACTCGCACGCACACACTCGCACACACTCGCACAAACTCACACACACTCGCACACACTCATACTCAATCGCACAATCGCACAAACTCACACACACTCGCACACACTCACACACTTGCACCCACTCACTCGTGCACACTCGCACACATTTGCACGCACTCGCACGCACACACTCGCACAAACTCACACACACTCGCACACACTCATACACAATCGCACGCACACACACTCGCACACACACACTCACACACACTCGCACACTCTCGCACACATACGCACTCACTCGCACGCACACACTCTCACACACTCGCACAAACTCACACACACTCGCACACACTTATACACAATCGCACACACACACTCACTCACTCACACTCACTCGCACACACTTGCACACACTCGCACACACTCGCACACACAGTCCTACACACTCACACACACTCGCAAACACTCGCACAAACTCACACAAACTCACTCACACGCACACACTTGCACACACTAGCACACACTCGCACGCCCACACTTGCACACACTCACACTCACTCGCACGCACTCGCACGCACACACTCGCACACACTCGCACATACTCGCACACACTTGCACACACTCGCATGCACACACTCGCACACACACTCACAAACACACACTCGCATACACACTCGCACACACTCGCACAAACTCCTACACACACTCGTACACACTCACACACACTCGCACACACACTTGCACACACTCGCACACACTCGCACATACACACATACACATTCGCACACAGTTGCACACACACTCGCACACACAGTCCTACACACACGCTCGCAAACACTCGCACACACTCACACACACACTCACTCACACGTACACACTCGCACACACTCGTACACACTCACGCACACTAGCACACACTCGTAAGCATACACTCACATTCACTCACACACTTACCCACACGCACACACTCTCGCACACACTCACACACACTCGCGCACACTCGCACACACTCGCAAGCCCACACTCGCACACTCTCGCACACATTTTCACACACTTGCACTCACTCACACCCACTCGCACGCACACACTCGCACACACTCATACACAATCACACAAACTCACACACACACACTCGCACACATTCGCACACACTCGCACACACTCACTCACTCACACTCACTCGCACACACTTGCACACACTCGCACACACTCGCACACACAGTCCTACACACTCACACACACTCGCAAACACTCGCACAAACTCACACACACTCACTCACACGCACACACTTGCACACACTAGCACACACTCGCACGCCCACACTTGCACACATTCGCACTCACTCGCACGCACTCGCATGCACACACTCGCACACACTCGCACAAACTCACACACACTCGCACACAGTCACACACTCGCACCCACTCACTCGTGCACACTCGCACACATTTGCACTCACTCGCACGCACTCGCACGCACACACTCGCACAAACTCACACACACTCGCACACACTCATACACAATCGCACGCACACACTCGCACACACACACTCGCACACACTCGCACACTCTCGCACACATACGCACTCACTCGCACGCACTCGCACGCACACACTCTCACACACTCGCACAAACTCACACACACTCGCACACACTTATACGCAATCGCACACACACACTCACTAACTCACACTCACTCACACACACTTGCACACACTCGCACACACTCGCACACACTCATACACAATCGCACCAACTCACACACACTCGTACACACTCGCACCCACTCACTCGTGTACACTCGCAAACATTCGCACTCACTCGCACACACTCGCACGCACACACTCGCACAAACTCACACACACTCGCACACACTCATACACAATCGCACACACACACACTCGCACACACACACTTGCACACACTCGCACACTCTCGCACACATTCACACTCACTCGCACGCACTCGCACGCACACACTCGCACACACTCGCACAAACTCACACACACTCGCACACACTTATACACAATCGCACACACACACACTCGTACACACACTCGCACACACTCGCACACACTCACTCACACACACTCACACACACACTCGCACACACTCACACACACTCGCACACACTCACATGCACACACACTCGCACACACTCACACACACTCGCACACACTCACAAGCACACACTCGCACAGACACTCGCTCACACTCACAAGCACACACTCACACGCACACACTCGCACACACTCACACCCACTCACTCGTGCACACTCGCGCACACTCAGGCACATTTGCACACACTCGCACACACTCGCACACTCTCGCACACACACTCGCACACACACTCGCACACACTCGAACACACTCACACACACTCACAAACAATCGCACATACAGTCCTACAAACTCACACACACTCACACACACTCACACACTCGCACCCACACACAAACTGGCACACACTCAAACACACTCACTCATACACACTCGCACACACTCACTCGCACACACACACACTCGCACACACTCGCACCCAGTCACTCGAGCACACTCGCACACACTCGCACGCACACACGCACACACTCGCACACACTCACACGCACACACTCACGCACACACTCGCGCACACTCGTGCACACTCGCACGCACACATTCGCACACATTCGCACTCACTTGCACACACTGGCACACACTGGCACACACTGGCACACACACACTCGCACACACTCGCACACACTCGCACACACTTGCACACACTAGCACACACACTCGCACATACTCGCACACACTCGCACACACTCGCACGCACACACTCGCACACACTCGCATGCACACACTCGCACACACACTCACACACACACACTCACATACACACTCGCACACACTTGCACAAACTCCTACACACACACGTACACACTCGCACACACACTCGCACACACTCGCACATACACACATACACATTCACACACACTCGCACACACACTCGCACACACAGTCCTACACACTCACACACACACTAGCAAACACTCGCACACACTCACACACACACTCACTCACACATACACACTCGCGCACACTCATGCACACTAGCACACACTCGTAAGCATACACTCACACTCACTCACACACTTACTCACACGCACACACTCTTGCACACACTCACACACACTCGCGCACACTCGCACACTCTCGCACACATTTGCACACACTCGCACTCACTCGCACCCACTCGCACGCACACACTCGCACACACTCATACACAATCACACAAACTCGCACACACACACTCGCACACATTCGCACACACTCGCACACACGCACTCACTCACACTCACTCGCACACACTTGCACACACTCGCACACACTCGCACACACAGTCCTACACACTCACACACACACTCGCAAACACTCGCACAAACTCACACACACTCACGCACACACTTGCGCACACTAGCACACACTCGCACGCCCACACTCGCACACATTCGCACTCACTCGCACGCACACACTCGCACAAACTCACACACACTCGCACACACTCATACACAATCGCACGCACACACACCCGCACACACTCGCACACATTTGCACTCACTCGCACGCACTCGCATGCACACACTCGCACAAACTCACACACACTGGCACACACTTATACACAATCGCACACACACACTCTAACACACACTCGCACACACTCGCACACACTCACTCACACACACTCACACACACACTCGCACACACTCACACACACTTGCACACACTCGCACACACTCACACGCACACACACTCACACACACTCACACACACTCGCACAAACTCACAAGCACAAACTCGCACACACACTCGCACACACTCACACGCACACACTCACACGCACACACTCGCACACACACTCGCACACACTCGCACCCACTCACTCGTGCACACTCGCGCACACTCGGGCACATTTGCACACACTCGCACACACTCGCACACTCTCGCACACACACTCGCACACACACCTGCACAAACTCAAACACACTCGCACACACTCGCAAACACTCGCACATACAGTCCTACAAACTCACACACACTCACACACACTCGCACCCACACACAAACTGGCACACACTCAAACACACTCACTCATACACACTCGCACACACTCACTCGCACACACACACACACACTCGCACACACTCGCACCCAGTCACTCGAGCACACTCGCACACCCTCGCACGCACGCACACACTCGCACACACTCACATGCACACACTCACGCACACACACTCGCGCACACTCATGTACACTCGCACGCACACATTCACACACATTCGCACGCACTTGCACACACTCGTACGCACACACTGGCACACACTCGCACACACTCGCACACACACACTCGCACATACTCGCTCACACTCGCACACACTCGCACGCACACACTCGCACACACTCGCATGCACACACTCGCACACACACTCACACACACACACTCGCATACACACTCGCACAAACTCCTACACACACTCGTACACACTCACACACACTAGCACACACACACTCGCACATACTCGCACACACTCGCACACACTCGCATGCACACACTCGCACACACACTCACACACACCCTCTCGCATACACACTCGCACAAACTCCTACACACACTCGTACACACTCACACACACTCGCACACACACTTGCACACACTCGCACATACACACATACACATTCGCACACACTCGCACACACACTCGCACACACAGTCCTACACACTCACACACACACTCGCAAACACTCGCACACACTCACACACACACTCACTCACACGTACACACTCACGCACACTTGCACACACTCACGCACACTAGCACACACTCGTAAGCATACACTCACACTCACTCACACACTTACTCACACGCACACACTCTCGCACACACTCACACACACTCGCGCACACTCGCACACACTCGCACGCCCACACTCGCACACTCTCGCACACATTTGCACACACTCGCACTCACTTGCACCCACTCGCACGCACACACTCGCACACACTCATACACAATCACACAAACTCGCACACACACACTCGCACACATTCGCACACACTCGCACACACTCACTCACTCACACTCACTCGCACACACTTGCACACACTCGCACACACAGTCCTACACACTCACACACACACTCGCAAACACTCGCACAAACTCACACACACTCACTCACACGCACACACACTCGCATGCCCACACTCACACACATTTGCACTCACTCGCATGCTCTCGCACGCACACACTCACACAAACTCACACACACTCGCACACACTCATACACAATCGCACGCACACACACTCGCACACACACACTCGCACACACTCGCACACTCTCGCACACATTCACACTCACTCGCACGCGCACACTCGAACACACTCGCACAAACTCACACACACTTGCACACACTTATACACAAACGCACACACACACTCGTACACACACTCGCACACACTCGCACACACTCACTCACACACACTCACACACACACACTCACACACACTCACACACACTTGCACACACTCGCACACACTCACACGCACACACACTCACGCACACTCACACACTCACAAGCACACACTCGCACACACACTCGCACACACTCACACGCACACACTCACACGCACACACTCGCACAAACAGTCGCACACACTCGCACCCACTCACTCGTGCACACTCGCGCACATTTGCACACACTCGCACACACTCGCACACTCTCGCACACACACTCGCACACACACTCGCACACACTCGAACACACTCGCACACACTCGCAAACACTCGCACATACAGTCCTACAAACTCACACACACTCTCACACTCGCACCCACACACAAACTGGCACACACTCAAACACACTCACTCATACACACTCGCACACACTCACTCGCACACACACACACACACTCGCACACACTCGCACCCAGTCACTCGAGCACACTCGCACACCCTCGCACGCACGCACACACTCGCACACACTCACATGCACACACTCACGCACACACACTCGTGCACACTCGTGCACACTCGCACGCACACATTCACACACATTCGCACTCACTTGCACACACTCGTACGCACACACTGGCACACACTCGCACACACTCGCACACACACACTCGCACATACTCGCTCACACTCGCACACACTCGCACGCACACACTCGCACACACTCGCATGCACACACTCGCACACACACTCACACACACACACACTCGCATACACACTCACACAAACTCCTACACACACTCGTACACACTCACACACACTCGCACACACACACTCGCACACACTCGCACACTCTCGCACACATTCACACTCACTCGCACGCACTCGCACGCACACACTCGTACACACTCGCACAAACTCACACACACTCGCACACACTTATACACAATCGCACACACACACACTCGTACACACACTCGCACACACTCGCACACACTCACTCACACACACTCACACACACACTCGCACACACTCACACACACTCGCACACACTCACATGCACACACACTCGCACACAATCACACACACTCGCACACACTCACAAGCACACACTCGCACAGACACTCGCTCACACTCACAAGCACACACTCACACGCACACACTCGCACACACACTCGCACACACTCACACCCACTCACTCGTGCACACTCGCGCACACTCGGGCACATTTGCACACACTCGCACACACTCGCACACTCTCGCACACACACTCGCACACACACTCGCACACACTCGAACACACTCACACACACTCACAAACAATCGCACATACAGTCCTACAAACTCACACACACTCACACACACTCACACACTCGCACCCACACACAAACTGGCACACACTCAAACACACTCACTCATACACACTCGCACACACTCACTCGCACACACACACACTCGCACACACTCGCACCCAGTCACTCGAGCACACTCGCACGCACACACGCACACACTCGCACACACTCACACGCACACACTCACGCACACACTCGCGCACACTCGTGCACACTCACACGCACACATTCGCACACATTCGCACTCACTTGCACACACTGGCACACACTGGCACACACACACTCACACACACGCGCACACACTCGCACACACTTGCACACACTAGCACACACACTCGCACACACTCGCACACACTCGCACGCACACACTCGCACACACTCGCATGCACACACTCGCACACACACTCACACACACACTCACATACACACTCGCACACACTCGCACAAGCTCCTACATACACACGTACACACTCACACACACTCGCACACACACTCGCACACACTCGCACATACACACATACACATTCACACACACTCGCACACACACTCGCACACACAGTCCTACACACTCACACACACACTCGCAAACACTCGCACACACTCACACACACACTCACTCACACATACACACTCGCGCACTCTCACGCACACTAGCACACACTCGTAAGCATACACTCACACTCACTCACACACTTACTCACACGCACACACTCTCGCACACACTCACACACACTCGCACACACTCGCACATTCTCGCACACATTTGCACACACTCGCACTCACTCGCACCCACTCGCATGCACACACTCGCACACACTCATACATAATCACACAAACTCGCACACACACACTCGCACACATTCGCACACACTCGCACACACGCACTCACTCACACTCACTCGCACACACTTGCACACACTCGCACACACTCGCACACACAGTCCTACACACTCACACGCACACTCGCAAACACTCGCACAAACTCACACACACTCACTCACACGCACACACTTGCGCACACTAGCACACACTCGCACGCCCACACTCGCACACATTCGCACTCACTCGCACGCACACACTCGCACACACTCGCACAAACTCACACACACTCGCACACACTCATACACAATCGCACGCACACACACCCGCACACACTCGCACACATTTGCACTCACTCGCACGCACTCGCATGCACACACTCGCACAAACTCACACACACTGGCACACACTTATACACAATCGCACACACACACTCTAACACACACTCGCACACACTCGCACACACTCACTCACACACACTCACACACACACTCGCACACACTCACACACACTTGCACACACTCGCACACACTCACACGCACACACACTCACACACACTCACACACACTCGCACAAACTCACAAGCACAAACTCGCACACACACTCACACACACTCACACGCACACACTCACACGCACACACTCGCACACACACTCGCACACACTCGCACCCACTCACTCGTGCACACTCGCGCACACTCGGGCACATTTGCACACACTCGCACACACTCGCACACTCTCGCACACACACTCGCACACACACCCGCACACACTCGAACACACTCGCACACACTCGCAAACACTCGCACATACAGTCCTACAAACTCACACACACTCACACATACTCGCACCCACACACAAACTGGCACACACTCAAACACACTCACTCATACACACTCGCACACACTCACTCGCACACACACACACACACTCGCACCCAGTCACTCGAGCACACTCGCACACCCTCGCACGCACACACTCGCACACACTCACATGCACACACTCACGCACACACACTCATGCACACTCGCACGCACACATTCACACACATTCGCACGCACTTGCACACACTCGTATGCACACACTGGCACACACTCGCACACACTCGCACACACACACTCGCACATACTCGCTCACACTCGCACACACTCGCACGCACACACTCGCACACACTCGCATGCACACACTCGCACACACACTCACACACACACACTCGCATACACACTCGCACAAACTCCTACACACACTCGTACACACTCACACAAACTAGCACACACACACTCGCACATACTCGCACACACTCGCACACACTCGCATGCACACACTCGCACACACACTCACACACACACTCTCGCATACACACTCGCACAAACTCCTACACACACTCGTACACACTCACACACACTCGCACACACACTTGCACACACTCGCACATACACACATACACATTCGCACACACTCGCACACACACTCGCACACACAGTCCTACACACTCACACACACACTCGCAAACACTCGCACACACTCACACACACACTCACTCACACGTACACACTCACGCACACTTGCACACACTCACGCACACTAGCACACACTCGTAAGCATACACTCACACTCACTCACACACTTACTCACACGCACACACTCTCGCACACACTCACACACACTCGGACACACTCGCACGCCCACACTCGCACACTCTCGCACACATTTGCACACACTCGCACTCACTTGCACCCACTCGCACGCACACACTCGCACACACTCATACACAATCACACAAACTCGCACACACACACTCGCACACATTCGCACACACTCGCACACACTCACTCACTCACACTCACTCGCACACACTTGCACACACTCGCACACACTCGCACACACAGTCCTACACACTCACACACACACTCGCAAACACTCGCACAAACTCACACACACTCACTCACACGCACAAACACTCGCATGCCCACACTCACACACATTTGCACTCACTCGCATGCACTCGCACGCACACACTCGCACAAACTCACACACACTCGCACACACTCATACACAATCGCACGCACACACACTCGCACACACACACTCGCACACACTCGCACACTCTCGCACACATTCACACTCACTCGCACGCACTCGCACGCGCACACTCGAACACACTCGCACAAACTCACACACACTCGCACACACTTATACACAAACGCACACACACACTCGTATACACACTCGCACACACTCGCACACACTCGCACACACTCACTCACACACACTCACACACACACACTCGCACACACTCACACACACTTGCACACACTCACACGCACACACACTCGCACACACACTCACACACACTCACACACTCACAAGCACACACTCGCACACACACTCGCACACACTCACATGCACACACTCACACGCACACACTCGCACAAACAGTCGCACACACTCGCACCCACTCACTCGTGCACACTCGCGCACACTCGGGCACATTTGCACACACTCGCACACTCTCGCACACTCTCGCACACACACTCGCACACACACTCGCACACACTCGAACACACTCGCACACACTCGCAAACACTCGCACATACAGTCCTACAAACTCACACACACTCACACACTCGCACCCACACACAAACTGGCACACACTCAAACACACTCACTCATACACACTCGCACACACTCACTCGCACACACACACACACACTCGCACACACTCGCACCCAGTCACTCGAGCACACTCGCACACCCTCGCACGCACGCACGCACACACTCGCACACACTCACATGCACACACTCACACACACACACTCGCGCACACTCGTGCACACTCGCACGCACACATTCACACACATTCGCACTCACTTGCACACACTCGTACGCACACACTGGCACACACTCGCTCACACTCGCACACACACACTCGCACATACTCGCTCACACTCGCACACACTCGCACGCACACACTCGCACACACTCGCATGCACACACTCGCACACACACTCACACACACACACTCGCATACACACTCACACAAACTCCTACACACACTCGTACACACTCACACACACTCGCACACACACACTCGCACACACTCGCACACTCTCGCACACATTCACACTCACTCGCACGCACTCGCACGCACACACTCGTACACACTCGCACAAACTCACACACACTCGCACACACTTATACACAATCGCACACACACACTCGTACACACACTCGCACACACTCGCACACACTCACTCACACACACTCACACACACACTCGCACACACTCACACACACTCGCACACACTCACATGCACACACACTCGCACACACTCACACACACTCGCACACACTCACAAGCACACACTCGCACAGACACTCGCTCACACTCACAAGCACACACTCACACGCACACACTCGCACACACACTCGCACACACTCACACCCACTCACTCGTGCACACTCGCGCACACTCGGGCACATTTGCACACACTCGCACACACTCGCTCACTCTCGCACACACACTCGCACACACACTCGCACACACTCGAACACACTCACACACACTCACAAACAATCGCACATACAGTCCTACAAACTCACACACACTCACACACTCGCACCCACACACAAACTGGCACACACTCAAACACACTCACTCATACACACTCGCACACACTCACTCGCACACACACACACTCGCACACACTCGCACCCAGTCACTCGAGCACACTCGCACACACTCGCACGCACACACGCACACACTCGCACACACTCACACGCACACACTCACGCACACACTCGCGCACACTCGTGCACACTCGCACGCACACATTCGCACACATTTGCACTCACTTGCACACACTGGCACACACTGGCACACACTGGCACACACACACTCGCACACACTCGCACACACTCGCACACACTTGCACACACTAGCACACACACTCGCACATACTCGCACACACTCGCACGCACACACTCGCACACACTCGCATTCACACACTCGCACACACACTCACACACACTCACATACACACTCGCACACACTCGCACAAACTCCTACACACACACGTACACACTCACACACACTCGCACACACACTCGCACACACTCGCACATATACACATTCACACACACTCGCACACACACTCGCACACACAGTCCTACACACTCACACACACACTCGCAAACACTCGCACACACTCACACACACACTCACTCACACATACACACTCGCGCACACTCACGCACACTAGCACACACTCGTAAGCATACACTCACACTCACTCACACACTTACTCACACGCACACACTCTCGCACACACTCACACACACTCGCGCACACTCGCACACTCTCGCACACATTTGCACACACTCGCACTCACTCGCACGCACACACTCGCACACACTCATACACAATCACACAAACTCGCACACACACACTTGCACACATTCGCACACACTCGCACACACGCACTCACTCACACTCACTCGCACACACTTGCACACACTCGCACACACTCGCACACACAGTCCTACACACTCACACACACACTCGCAAACACTCGCACAAACTCACACACACTCACTCACACGCACACACTTGCGCACACTAGCACACACTCGCACGCCCACACTCGCACACATTCGCACTCACTCGCACGCACACACTCGCACACACTCGCACAAACTCACACACACTCGCACACACTCATACACAATCGCACGCACACACACGCGCACACACTCGCACACATTTGCACTCACTCGCACGCACTCGCATGCACACACTCGCACAAACTCACACACACTGGCACACACTTATACACAATCGCACACACACACTCTAACACACACTCGCACACACTCACTCACACACACTCACACACACACTCGCACACACTCACACACACTTGCACACACTCGCACACACTCACACGCACACACACTCACACACACTCACACACACTCGCACAAACTCACAAGCACAAACTCGCACACACACTCGCACACACTCACACGCACACACTCACACGCACACACTCGCACACACACTCGCACACACTCGCACCCACTCACTCGTGCACACTCGCGCACACTCGGGCACATTTGCACACACTCGCACACACTCGCACACTCTCGCACACACACTCGCACACACACCCGCACACACTCGAACACACTCGCACACACTCGCAAACACTCGCACATACAGTCCTACAAACTCACACACACTCACACACACTCACACACTCGCACCCACACACAAACTGGCACACACTCAAACACACTCACTCATACACACTCGCACACACTCACTCGCACACACACACACACACTCGCACACACTCGCACCCAGTCACTCGAGCACACTCGCACACCCTCGCACGCACACACTTGCACACACTCACATGCACACACTCACGCACACACACTCGCGCACACTCATGCACACTCGCACGCACACATTCACACACATTCGCACGCACTTGCACACACTCGTACGCACACACTGGCACACACTCGCACACACTCGCACACACACACTCGCACATACTCGCTCACACTCGCACACACTCGCACGCACACACTCGCACACACTCGCATGCACACACTCGCACACACACTCACACACACACACTCGCATACACACTCGCACAAACTCCTACACACACTCGTACACACTCACACACACTAGCACACACACACTCGCACATACTCGCACACACTCGCACACACTCGCATGCACACACTCGCACACACACTCACACACACACTCTCGCATACACACTCGCACAAACTCCTACACACACTCGTACACACTCACACACACTCGCACACACACTTGCACACACTCGCACATACACACATACACATTCGCACACACTCGCACACACACTCGCACACACAGTCCTACACACTCACACACACACTCGCAAACACTCGCACACACTCACACACACACTCACTCACACGTACACACTCACGCACACTTGCACACACTCACGCACACTAGCACACACTCGTAAGCATACACTCACACTCACTCACACACTTACTCACACACACACACTCTCGCACACACTCACACACACTCGCGCACACTCGCACACACTCGCACGACCACACTCGCACACTCTCGCACACATTTGCACACACTCGCACTCACTTGCACCCACTCGCACGCACACACTCGCACACACTCATACACAATCACACAAACTCGCACACACACACTCGCACACATTCGCACACACTCGCACACACTCACTCACTCACACTCACTCGCACACACTTGCACACACTCGCACACACTCGCACACACAGTCCTACACACTCACACACACACTCGCAAACACTCACACAAACTCACACACACTCACTCACATGCACACACTTGCGCACACTAGCACACACTCGCACGCCCACACTCGCACACTCTCGCACACATTTGCACACACTCGCACTCACTTGCACCCACTCGCACGCACACACTCGCACACACTTATACACAATCACACAAACTCGCACACACACACTCGCACACATTCGCACACACTCGAACACACTCACTCACTCACACTCACTCGCACACACTTGCACACACTCGCACACACTCGCACACACAGTCCTACACACTCACACACACACTCGCAAACACTCGCACAAACTCACACACACTCACTCACACGCACACACACTCGCATGCCCACACTCACACACATTTGTACTCACTCGCACGCACTCGCACGCACACACTCGCACAAACTCACACACACTCGCACACACTCATACACAATCGCACGCACACACACTCGCACACACACACTCGCACACACTCGCACACTCTCGCACACATTCACACTCACTCGCACGCACTCGCACGCGCACACTCGAACACACTCGCACAAACTCACACACACTTGCACACACTTATACACAAACGCACACACACACTCGTACACACACTCGCACACACTCGCACACACTCACTCACACACACTCACACACACTCGCACACACTCACACACACTTGCACACACTCGCACACACTCACATGCACACACACTCGCACACACACTCACACACTCACAAGCACACACTCGCACACACACTCGCACACACTCACACGCACACACTCACACGCACACACTCGCACAAACAGTCGCACACACTCGCACCCACTCACTCGTGCACACTCGCGCACACTCGGGCACATTTGCACACACTCGCACACTCTCGCACACTCTCGCACACACACTCGCACACACACTCGCACACACTCGAACACACTCGCACACACTCGCACATACAGTCCTACAAACTCACACACACTCACACACTCGCACCCACACACAAACTGGCACACACTCAAACACACTCACTCATACACACTCGCACACACTCACTCGCACACACACACACACACTCGCACACACTCGCACCCAGTCACTCGAGCACACTTGCACACCCTCGCACGCACGCACACACTCGCACACACTCACATGCACACACTCACGCACACACACTCGCGCACACTCGTGCACACTCGCACGCACACATTCACACACATTCGCACTCACTTGCACACACTCGTACGCACACACTGGCACACACTCGCACACACTCGCACACACACACTCGCACATACTCGCTCACACTCGCACACACTCGCACACACTCGCACACACTCGCATGCACACACTCGCACACACACTCACACACACACACTCGCATACACACTCACACAAACTCCTACAACACACTCGTACACACTCACACACACTAGCACACACACACTCGCACACACTCGCACATACTCGCACACACTCGCACACACTCGCATGCACACACTCGCACACACACTCACACACACACTCTCGCATACACACTCGCACAAACTCCTACACACACTCGTACACACTCACACACACTCGCACACACACTTGCACACACTCGCACATACACACATACACATTCGCACACACTCGCACACACACTCGCACACACAGTCCTACACACTCACACACACACTCGCAAACACTCGCACACACTCACACACACACTCACTCACACATACACACTCACGCACACTTGCACACACTCATGCACACTAGCACACACTCGTAAGCATACACTCACACTCACTCACACACTTACTCACACGCACACACTCTCGCACACACTCACACACACTCGCACACACTCGCACACACTCGCACGCCCACACTCGCACACTCTCGCACACATTTGCACACACTCGCACTCACTTGCACCCACTCTCACGCACACACTCGCACACACTCATACACAATCACACAAACTCGCACACACACACTCGCACACATTCGCACACACTCGCACACACTCACTCACACTCACTCGCACACACTCGCACACACTCGCACACACTCGCACACACAGTCCTACACACTCACACACACACTCGCAAACACTCGCACAAACTCACACACACTCACTCACACGCACACACTTGCGCACACTAGCACACACTCGCACGCCCACACTTGCACACACTCACACTCACACTCACACACACTCGCACACACTCACAAGCACACACTCGCACACACACTCGCACACACTCACACGCACACACTCGCACACACTCGCACAAACAGTCGCACACACTCGCACCCACTCACTCGTGCACACTCGCGCACACTCGGGCACATTTGCACACACTCGCACACACTCGCACACTCTCGCACACACACTCGCACACACACTCGCACACACTCGAACACACTCGCACACACTCGCAAACACTCGCACATACAGTCCTACAAACTCACACACACTCACACACACTCACACACTCCACCCACACACAAACTGGCACACACTCAAACACACTCACTCATACACACTCGCACACACTCACTCGCACACACACACACTCGCACACACTAGCACCCAGTCACTCGAGCACACTCGCACACACTCGCACGCACGCACGCACACACTCGCACACACTCACACACACACAGTCACACACACACTCGCGCACACTCGTGCACACTTGCACGCACACATTCGCACACATTCGCACTCACTTGCACACACTCGTGCGCACACACTGGCACACACTGGCACACACACGCTCGTACACACTCGCACACACTTGCACATACTAGCACACACTCGCATGCACATATTCGCACACACTCGCACACACTCGCATGCACACACTCACACACACACTCACACACACTCACATACACACTCGCACACACTCGCACAAACTCCTACACACACTCGTACACACACACTCGCACACACACTCGCACACACTCGCACACACTCGCACATACACACATACACATTCGCACACACTCGCTCACACACTCGCACACACAGTCCTACACACTCACACACACACTCGCAAACACTCACACACACACTCACTCACACGTACACACTCGCACACACTCGCACGCCCACACTCTCACACTCTCGCACACATTTGCACACACTCGCACTCACTCGCACGCACTCGCACACACACTCACACACACACTCGCACAAACTCATACACAATCGCACACACTCACTCGCACACACTTGCACACACTCGCACACACTCGCACACACTTGCACACACTTGCACACGCTTGCACACACTCGCACACACTCGCACACACTCACACACACGCACACACACGCACACACACTCACGCACACACTCGCACACACTCGCACACACTTGCATGCACACATTCGCACGCACTCGCACACACAAACACAAACTGGCACACACTCAAACACACTCACTCATACACACTCGCACACACTCACTCGCACACACACACACTCGCACACACTCACACACACACACTCGCGCACACTCATGCACACTCGCACGCACACATTCGCACACATTCGCACTCACTTGCACACACTCATACGCAAACACTGGCACACACTGGCACACACTCGCACACACACACTCGCACACACTCGCACACACTTGCACACACTAGCACACACACACTCGCACACACTCGCACATACTCGCACACACTCACACACACTTGCACGCACACACTCGCATGCACACACTCGCACACACTCACACACACTCGCATACACACTCGCACACACTCGCACAAACTCCTACACACACTCGTACACACTCACACACACTCACACACACACTCGCACACACTCGCACATACACACATACACATTTGCACACAGTCGCACACACACTCGAACACACCATCCTACACACTCACACACACACTCGCAAACACTCGCACACACTCACACACACTCACTCACACGTACACACTCGCGCACACTCACGCACACTAGCACACACTCGTAAGCATACACTCAAACTCCCTCACACACTTACTCACATGCACACACTCTCGCACACACTCACACACACTCGTGCACACTCGCACACACTCGCACGCCCACACTCGCACACTCTCGCACACATTTGCACACACTCGCACTCACTCGCACCCACTCGCATGCACACACTCGCACACACTCATACACAATCACACAAACTCGCACACACACACTCGCACACATTCGCACACACTCGCACACACTCACTCACTCACACTCACTCGCACACACTTGCACACACTCGCACACACTCGCACACACAGTCCTACACACTCACACACACTCGCAAACACTCGCACAAACTCACACACACTCACTCACACGCACACACTTGCGCACACTAGCACACACTCGCACGCCCACACTCGCACACATTCGCACTCACTCGCACGCACTCGCAAGCACACACTCGCAAAAAACTCACACACACTCGCACACACTCATACACAATCGCACGCACACACACTCACACACACTCGCACACACTCGCACACTCTCGCACTCACTCGCACGCACTCGCACGCACACACTCGCACACACTCGCATGCACACACTCGCACACACAAACACACACACACACTCGCATACACACTCGCACACACTCGCACAAACTCCTACACACACTCGTACACACTCACACACACTCGCACACACACTTGCACACACTCGAACATACACACATACACATTCGCACACACTCGCACACTCACTCGCACACACAGTCCTACACACTCACACACACACTCGCAAACACTCGCACACACACACACTCACTCACACATACACACTCGCGCACACTCGCACACACTCATGCACACTAGCCCACACTCGTAAGCATACACTCACACTCACTCACACACTTACTCACACTCACACACTCTCGCACACACTCACACACACTCGCCCACACTCGCACACACTCGCACGCCCACACTCGCACACTCTCGCACACATTTGCACACACTCGCACTCACTCACACCCACTCGCACGCACACACTCGCACACACTCATACACAATCACACAAACTCGCACACACACACTCGCACACATTCGCACACACTCGCACACACTCACTCACTCACACTCACTCGCACACACTTGCACACACTCGCACACACTCGCACACACAGTCCTACACACTCACACACACACTCGCAAACACTCGCACAAACTCACACACACTCACTCACACGCACACACTTGCGCACACTAGCACACACTCGCACGCCCACACTCGCACACATTCGCACTCACTCGCACGCACTCGCACGCACACACTCGCACAAACTCACACACACTCGCACACACTTATACACAATCGCACACACACACTCACTCACTCACACTCACTCGCACACACTTGCACACACTCGCACACACTCGCACACACAGTCCTACACACTCACACACACTCGCAAACACTCGCACAAACTCACACACACTCACTCACATGCACACACTCGCACACACTCGCACACACAGTCCTACACACTCACACACACTCGCAAACACTCGCACAAACTCACACACACTCACTCACACGCACACACTTGCACACACTAGCACACACTCGCACGCCCACACTTGCACACACTCACACTCATTCGCACGCACTCGCACGCACACACTCGCACACACTCGCACATACTCGCACACACTTGCACACACTCGCACACACTCGCATGCACAAACTCGCACACACACTCACAAACACACACTCGCATACACACTCGCACAAACTCCTACACACACTCGTACACACTCACACACACTCGCACACACACTTGCACACACTCACACACACTTGCACATACACACATACACATTCGCACACACTCGCACACACACTCGCACACACAGTCCTACACACACACTCGCAAACACTCGCACACACTCACACACACACTCACTCACACGTACACACTCGCACACAATCGCACACACTCACGCACACTAGCACACACTCATAAGCATACACTCACACTCACTCACACGCACACACTCTCGCACACACTCACACACACTCGCGCACACTCGCACACACTCGCACGCCCACACTCGCACACTCTCGCACACATTTGCACACACTCACACTCACTCACACCCACTCACACGCACACACTCGCACACACTCATACACAATCACACAAACTCGCACACACACACTCGCACACATTCGCACACACTCGCACACACTCACTCACACTCACTCGCACACACTTGCACACACTCGCACACACAGTCCTACACACTCACACACACTCGCAAACACTCGCACAAACTCACACACACTCACTCACACGCACATACTTGCACACACTAGCACACACTCGCACGCCCACACTTGCACACATTCGCACTCACTCGCACGCACTCGCACGCACACACTCGCACACACTTGCACAAACTCACACACACTCGCACACACTCATACTCAATCGCACAATCGCACAAACTCACACACACTCGCACACACTCACACACTCGCACCCACTCACTCGTGCACACTCGCACACATTCGCACTCACTCGCACGCACTCGCACGCACACACTCGCACAAACTCACACACACTCGCACACACTCATACACAATCGCACGCACACACACTCGCACACACACACTCACACACACTCGCACACTCTCGCACACATACGCACTCACTCGCACACACTTGCACGCACACACTCTCACACACTCGCACAAACTCACACACACTCGCACACACTTATACACAATCGGACACACACACTCACTCACACTCACTCGCACACACTTGCACACACTCGCACACACTCGCACACACAGTCCTACACACTCACACACCCTCGCAAACACTCGCACAAACTCACACACACTCACTCACACGCACACACTTGCACACACTAGCACACACTCGCACGCCCACACTTGCACACACTCACACTCACTCGCACGCACTCGCACACACACACTCGCACACACTCGCACATACTCGCACACACTCGCACACACTCGCATGCACACACTCGCACACACACTCACAAACACACACTCGCATACACACTCGCACACACTCGCACAAACTCCTACACACACTCGTACACACTCACACACACTCGCACACACACTTGCACACACTCGCACACACTCGCACATACACGCATACACATTCGCACACACTCGCACACACACTCGCACACACAGTCCTACACACACACTCGCAAACACTCGCACACACTCACACACACACTCACTCACACGTACACACTCGCACACACTCGCACACACTCACGCACACTAGCACACACTCGTAAGCATACACTCACATTCACTCACACACTTACTCACACGCACACACTCTCGCACACACTCACACACACTCGCGTACACTCGCACACACTCGCATGCCCACACTCGCACATTCTCGCACACATTTGCACACACTCGCACTCACTCACACCCACTCGCACGCACACACTCGCACACACTCATACACAATCACACAAACTCGCACACACACACTCGCACACATTCGCACACACTCGCACACACTCACTCACTCACACTCACTCGCACACACTCGCACACACAGTCCTACACACTCACACACACTCGCAAACACTCGCACAAACTCACACACACTCACTCACACGCACATACTTGCACAAACTAGCACACACTCGCATGCCCACACTTGCACACATTCGCACTCACTCGCACGCACTCGCACGCACACACTCGCACACACTCGCACAAACTCACACACACTCGCACACACTCATACTCAATCGCACAATCGCACAAACTCACACACACTCGCACACACTCACACACTTGCACCCACTCACTCGTGCACACTCGCACACATTCGCACGCACTCGCACGCACACACTCGCACAAACTCACACACACTCGCACACACTCATACACAATCGCACGCACACACACTCGCACACACACACTCACACACACTCGCACACTCTCGCACACATACGCACTCACTCGCACGCACACACTCTCACACACTCGCACAAACTCACACACACTCGCACACACTTATACACAATCGCACACACACACTCACTCACTCACACTCACTCGCACACACTTGCACACACTCGCACACACTCGCACACACAGTCCTACACACTCACACACACTCGCAAACACTCGCACAAACTCACACAAACTCACTCACACGCACACACTTGCACACACTAGCACACACTCGCACGCCCACACTTGCACACACTCACACTCACTCGCACGCACTCGCACGCACACACTCGCACACACTCGCACATACTCGCACACACTTGCACACACTCGCATGCACACACTCGCACACACACTCACAAACACACACTCGCATACACACTCGCACACACTCGCACAAACTCCTACACACACTCGTACACACTCACACACACTCGCACACACACTTGCACACACTCGCACACACTCGCACATACACACATACACATTCGCACACACTCGCACACACACTCGCACACACAGTCCTACACACACGCTCGCAAACACTCGCACACACTCACACACACTCATTCACACGTACACACTCGCACACACTCGCACACACTCACGCACACTAGCACACACTCGTAAGCATACACTCACACACTTACTCACACGCACACACTCTCGCACACACTCACACACACTCGCGCACACTCGCACACACTCGCAAGCCCACACTCGCACACTCTCGCACACATTTGCACACACTTGCACTCACTCACACCCACTCGCACGCACACACTCGCACACACTCATACACAATCACACAAACTCGCACACACACACTCGCACACATTCGCACACACTCGCACACACTCACTCACTCACACTCACTCGCACACACTTGCACACACTCGCACACACTCGCACACACAGTCCTACACACTCACACACACTCGCAAACACTCGCACAAACTCACACACACTCACTCACACGCACACACTTGCACACACTAGCACACACTCGCACGCCCACACTTGCACACATTCGCACTCACTCGCACGCACTCGCATGCACACACTCGCACACACTCGCACAAACTCACACACACTCGCACACAGTCACACACTCGCACCCACTCACTCGTGCACACTCGCACACATTTGCACTCACTCGCACGCACTCGCACGCACACACTCGCACAAACTCACACACACTCGCACACACTCATACACAATCGCACGCACACACTCGCACACACACACTCGCACACTCTCGCACACATACGCACTCACTCGCACGCACTCGCACGCACACACTCTCACACACTCGCACAAACTCACACACACTCGCACACACTTATACGCAATCGCACACACACACTCACTAACTCACACTCACTCGCACACACTTGCACACACTCGCACACACTCGCACACACTCATACACAATCGCACCAACTCACACACACTCGTACACACTC
This sequence comes from Phyllobates terribilis, assembly GCF_046119375.1. NCBI lineage: Eukaryota > Metazoa > Chordata > Amphibia > Anura > Dendrobatidae > Phyllobates > Phyllobates terribilis. Next base: position 6,140,754 of record NW_027362853.1, read on the forward strand.
ACACACTTGCACCCACTCACTCGTGTACACTCGCAAACATTCGCACTCACTCGCACACACTCGCACGCACACACTCGCACAAACTCACACACACTCGCACACACTCATACACAATCGCACACACACACACTCGCACACACACACTCGCACACACTCGCACACTCTCGCACACATTCACACTCACTCGCACGCACTCGCACGCACACACTCGCACACACTCGCACAAACTCACACACACTCGCACACACTTATACACAATCGCACACACACACACTCGTACACACACTCGCACACACTCGCACACACTCACTCACACACACTCACACACACACTCGCACACACTCACACACACTCGCACACACTCACATGCACACACACTCGCACACACTCACACACACTCGCACACACTCACAAGCACACACTCGCACAGACACTCGCTCACACTCACAAGCACACACTCACACGCACACACTCGCACACACACTCGCACACACTCACTCGTGCACACTCGCGCACACTCAGGCACATTTGCACACACTCGCACACACTCGCACACTCTCACACACACACTCGCACACACACTCGCACACACTCGAACACACTCACACACACTCACAAACAATCGCACATACAGTCCTACAAACTCACACACACTCACACACACTCACACACTCGCACCCACACACAAACTGGCACACACTCAAACACACTCACTCATACACACTCGCACACACTCACTCGCACACACACACACTCGCACACACTCGCACCCAGTCACTCGAGCACACTCGCACACACTCGCACGCACACACGCACACACTCGCACACACTCACACGCAAACACTCACGCACACACTCGCGCACACTCGTGCACACTCGCACGCACACATTCGCACACATTCGCACTCACTTGCACACACTGGCACACACTGGCACACACTGGCACACACACACTCGCACACACTCGCACACACTCGCACACACTTGCACACACTAGCACACACACTCGCACATACTCGCACACACTCGCACACACTCGCACGCACACACTCGCACACACTCGCATGCACACACTCGCACACACACTCACACACACACACGCACATACACACTCGCACACACTCGCACAAACTCCTACACACACACGTACACACTCACACACACTCGCACACACACTCGCACACACTCGCACATACACACATACACATTCACACACACTCGCACACACACTCGCACACACAGTCCTACACACTCACACACACACTCGCAAACACTCGCACACACTCACACACACACTCACTCACACATACACACTCGCGCACACTCACGCACACTAGCACACACTCGTAAGCATACACTCACACTCACTCACACACTTACTCACACGCACACACTCTCGCACACACTCACACACACTCGCGCACACTCGCACACTCTCGCACACATTTGCACACACTCGCACTCACTCGCACCCACTCGCACGCACACACTCGCACACACTCATACACAATCACACAAACTCGCACACACACACTCGCACACATTCGCACACACTCGCACACACGCACTCACTCACACTCACTCGCACACACTTGCACACACTCGCACACACTCGCACACACAGTCCTACACACTCACACACACACTCGCAAACACTCGCACAAACTCACACACACTCACTCACACGCACACACTTGCGCACACTAGCACACACTCGCACGCCCACACTCGCACACATTCGCACTCACTCGCACGCACACACTCGCACACACTCGCACAAACTCACACACACTCGCACACACTCATACACAATCGCACGCACACACACCCGCACACACTCGCACACATTTGCACTCACTCGCACGCACTCGCATGCACACACTCGCACAAACTCACACACACTGGCACACACTTATACACAATCGCACACACACACTCTAACACACACTCGCACACACTCGCACACACTCACTCACACACACTCACACACACACTCGCACACACTCACACACACTTGCACACACTCGCACACACTCACACGCACACACACTCACACACACTCGCACAAACTCACAAGCACAAACTCACACACACACTCGCACACACTCACACGCACACACTCACACGCACACACTCGCACACACACTCGCACACACTCGCACCCACTCACTCGTGCACACTCGCGCACACTCGGGCACATTTGCACACACTCGCACACTCTCGCACACACACTCGCACACACACCCGCACACACTCGAACACACTCGCACACACTCGCAAACACTCGCACATACAGTCCTACAAACTCACACACACTCACACACACTCGCACCCACACACAAACTGGCACACACTCAAAAACACTCACTCATACACACTCGCACACACTCACTCGCACACACACACACTCGCACACACTCGCACCCAGTCACTCGAGCACACTCGCACACCCTCGCACGCACACACTCGCACACACTCACATGCACACACTCACGCACACACACTCATGCACACTCGCACGCACACATTCACACACATTCGCACGCACTTGCACACACTCGTACGCACACACTGGCACACACTCGCACACACTCACATGCACACACACTCGCACAAACTCACACACACTCGCACACACTCACAAGCACACACTCGCACAGACACTCGCTCACACTCACAAGCACACACTCACACACACACACTCACACACACACTCGCACACACTCACACCCACTCACTCGTGCACACTCGCGCACACTCAGGCACATTTGCACACACTCGCACACACTCGCACACTCTCGCACACACACTCGCACACACTCGAACACACTCACACACACTCACAAACAATCGCACATACAGTCCTACAAACTCACACACACTCACACACACTCACACACTCGCACCCACACACAAACTGGCACACACTCAAACACACTCACTCATACACACTCGCACACACTCACTCGCACACACACACACTCGCACACACTCGCACCCAGTCACTCGAGCACACTCGCACACACTCGCACGCACACACGCACACACTCGCACACACTCACATGCACACACTCACGCACACACTCGCGCACACTCGTGCACACTCGCACGCACACATTCGCACACATTCGCACTCACTTGCACACACTGGCACACACTGGCACACACTGGCACACACACACTCGCACACACTCGCACACACTTGCACACACTAGCACACACACTCGCACATACTCGCACACACTCGCACACACTCGCACGCACACACTCGCACACACTCGCATGCACACACTCGCACACACACTCACACACACACACTCACATACACACTCGCACACACTCGCACAAACTCCTACACACACACGTACACACTCACACACACTCGCACACACACTTGCACACACTCGCACATACACACATACACATTCACACACACTCGCACACACACTCGCACACACAGTCCTACACACTCACACACACACTCGCAAACACTCGCACACACTCACACACACACTCACTCACACATACACACTCGCGCACACTCATACACACTAGCACACACTCGTAAGCATACACTCACACTCACTCACACACTTACTCACACGCACACACTCTCGCACACACTCACACACACTCGCGCACACTCGCACACTCTCGCACACATTTGCACACACTCGCACTCACTCGCACCCACTCGCACGCACACACTCGCACACACTCATACACAATCACACAAACTCGCACACACACACTCGCACACATTCGCACACACTCGCACACACGCACTCACTCACACTCACTCGCACACACTTGCACACACTCGCACACACTCGCACACACAGTCCTACACACTCACACACACACTCGCAAACACTCGCACAAACTCACACACACTCACTCACACGCACACACTTGCGCACACTAGCACACACTCGCACGCCCACACTCGCACACATTCGCACTCACTCGCACGCACACACTCGCACACACTCGCACAAACTCACACACACTCGCACACACTCATACACAATCGCACGCACACACACCCGCACACACTCACACACATTTGCACTCACTCGCACGCACTCGCATGCACACACTCGCACAAACTCACACACACTGGCACACACTTATACACAATCGCACACACACACTCTAACACACACTCGCACACACTCGCACACACTCACTCACACACACTCACACACACACTCGCACACACTCACACACACTTGCACACACTCGCACACACTCACACGCACACACACTCACACACACTCACACACACTCGCACAAACTCACAAGCACAAACTCGCACACACACTCGCACACACTCACACGCACACACTCACACGCACACACTCGCACACACACTCGCACACACTCGCACCCACTCACTCGTGCACACTCGCGCACACTCGGGCACATTTGCACACACTCGCACACACTCGCACACTCTCGCACACACACTCGCACACACACCTGCACACACTCGAACACACTCGCACACACTCGCAAACACTCGCACATACAGTCCTACAAACTCACACACACTCACACACACTCGCACCCACACACAAACTGGCACACACTCAAACACACTCACTCATACACACTCGCACACACTCACTCGCACACACACACACTCGCACACACTCGCACCCAGTCACTCGAGCACACTCGCACACCCTCGCACGCACGCACACACTCGCACACACTCACATGCACACACTCACGCACACACACTCGCGCACACTCATGCACACTCGCACGCACACATTCACACACATTCACACGCACTTGCACACACTCGTACGCACACACTGGCACACACTCGCACACACTCGCACACACACACTCGCACATACTCGCTCACACTCGCACACACTCGCACGCACACACTCGCACACACTCGCATGCACACACTCGCACACACACTCACACACACACACTCGCATACACACTCGCACAAACTCCTACACACACTCGTACACACTCACACACACTAGCACACACACACTCGCACATACTCGCACACACTCGCACACACTCGCATGCACACACTCGCACACACACTCACACACACACTCTCGCATACACACTCGCACAAACTCCTACACACACTCGTACACACTCACACACACTCGCACACACACTTGCACACACTCGCACATACACACATACACATTCGCACACACTCGCACACACACTCGCACACACAGTCCTACACACTCACACACACACTCGCAAACACTCGCACACACTCACACACACACTCACTCACACGTACACACTCACGCACACTTGCACACACTCACGCACACTAGCACACACTCGTAAGCATACACTCACACTCACTCACACACTTACTCACACGCACACACTCTCGCACACACTCACACACACTCGCGCACACTCGCACACACTCGCACGCCCACACTCGCACACTCTCGCACACATTTGCACACACTCGCACTCACTTGCACCCACTCGCACGCACACACTCGCACACACTCATACACAATCACACAAACTCGCACACACACACTCGCACACATTCGCACACACTCGCACACACTCACTCACTCACACTCACTCGCACACACTTGCACACACTCGCACACACTCGCACACACAGTCCTACACACTCACACACACACTCGCAAACACTCGCACAAACTCACACACACTCACTCACACGCACACACACTCGCATGCCCACACTCACACACATTTGCACTCACTCGCATGCACTCGCACGCACACACTCGCACAAACTCACACACACTCACTCACACGCACACACACTCGCATGCCCACACTCACACACATTCACACTCACTCGCACGCACTCGCACGCGCACACTCGAACACACTCGCACAAACTCACACACACTCGCACACACTTATACACAAACGCACACACACACTCGTACACACACTCGCACACACTCGCACGCACTCGCACACACTCACTCACACACACTCACACACACACACTCACACACACTCACACACACTTGCACACACTCGCACACACTCACACGCACACACACTCGCACACACACTCACACACACTCACACACTCACAAGCACACACTCGCACACACACTCGCACACACTCACACGCACACACTCACACGCACACACTCGCACAAACAGTCGCACACACTCGCACCCACTCACTCGTGCACACTCGCGCACACTCGGGCACATTTGCACACACTCGCACACTCTCGCACACTCTCGCACACACACTCGCACACACACTCGCACACACTCGAACACACTCGCACACACTCGCAAACACTCGCACATACAGTCCTACAAACTCACACACTCTCACACTCGCACCCACACACAAACTGACACACACTCAAACACACTCACTCATACACACTCGCACACACTCACTCGCACACACACACACACTCGCACACACTCGCACCCAGTCACTCGAGCACACTCGCACACCCTCGCACGCACGCACACACTCGCACACACTCACATGCACACACTCACGCACACACACTCGCGCACACTCGTGCACACTCGCACGCACACATTCACACACATTCGCACTCACTTGCACACACTCGTACGCACACACTGGCACACACTCGCACACACTCGCACACACACACTCGCACATACTCGCTCACACTCGCACACACTCGCACGCACACACTCGCACACACTCGCATGCACACACTCGCACACACACTCACACACACACACTCGCATACACACTCACACAAACTCCTACACACACATGTACACACTCACACACACTCGCACACACACACTCGCACACTCTCGCACACATTCACACTCACTCGCACGCATTCGCACGCACACACTCGTACACACTCGCACAAACTCACACACACTCGCACACACTTATACACAATCGCACACACACACACTCGTACACACACTCGCACACACTCGTACACACTCACTCACACACACTCACACACACACTCGCACACACTCACACACACTCGCACACACTCACATGCACACACACTCGCACACACTCACACACACTCGCACACACTCACAAGCACACACTCGCACAGACACTCGCTCACACTCACAAGCACACACTCACACGCACACACTCGCACACACACTCGCACACACTCACACCCACTCACTCGTGCACACTCGCGCACACTCGGGCACATTTGCACACACTCGCACACACTCGCACACTCTCGCACACACACTCGCACACACACTCGAACACACTCACACATACTCACAAACAATCGCACATACAGTCCTACAAACTCACACACACTCACACACACTCACACACTCGCACCCACACACAAACTGGCACACACTCAAACACACTCACTCATACACACTCGCACACACTCACTCGCACACACACACACTCGCACACACTCGCACCCAGTCACTCGAGCACACTCGCACACACTCGCACGCACACACGCACACACTCGCACACACTCACACGCACACACTCACGCACACACTCGCGCACACTCGTGCACACTCGCACGCACACATTCGCACACATTCGCACTCACTTGCACACACTGGCACACACTGGCACACACTGGCACACACACACTCGCACACACTCGCACACACTCGCACACACTTGCACACACTAGCACACACACTCGCACATACTCGCACACACTCGCACACACTCGCACGCACACACTCGCACACACTCGCATGCACACACTCGCACACACACTCACACACACACACTCACATACACACTCGCACACACTCGCACAAACTCCTACACACACACGTACACACTCACACACACTCGCACACACACTCACACACACTCGCACATACACACATACACATTCACACACACTCGCACACACACTCGCACACACAGTCCTACACACTCACACACACACTCGCAAACACTCGCACACACTCACACACACACTCACTCACACATACACACTCGCGCACACTCACGCACACTAGCACACACTCGTAAGCATACACTCACACTCACTCACACACTTACTCACACGCACACACTCTCGCACACACTCACACACACTCGCGCACACTCGCACACTCTCGCACACATTTGCACACACTCGCACTCACTCGCACCCACTCGCACGCACACACTCGCACACACTCATACACAATCACACAAACTCGCACACACACACTCGCACACATTCGCACACACTCGCACACACGCACTCACTCACACTCACTCGCACACACTTGAACACACTCGCACACACTCGCACACACAGTCCTACACACTCACACACACACTCGCAAACACTCGCACAAACTCACACACACTCACTCACACGCACACACTTGCGCACACTAGCACACACTCGCACGCCCACACTCGCACACATTCGCACTCACTCGCACGCACACACTCGCACACACTTGCACAAACTCACACACACTCGCACACACTCATACACAATCGCACGCACACACACCCGCACACACTCGCACACATTTGCACTCACTCGCACGCACTCGCATGCACACACTCGCACAAACTCACACACACTGGCACACACTTATACACAATCGCACACACACACTCTAACACACACTCGCACACACTCACTCACACACACTCACACACACACTCGCACACACTCACACACACTTGCACACACTCGCACACACTCACACGCACACACACTCACACACACTCACACACACTCGCACAAACTCACAAGCACAAACTCGCACACACACTCGCACACACTCACACGCACACACTCACACGCACACACTCGCACACACACTCGCACACACTCGCACCCACTCACTCGTGCACACTCGCGCACACTCGGGCACATTTGCACACACTCGCACACACTCGCACACTCTCGCACACACACTCGCACACACACCCGCACACACTCGAACACACTCGCACACACTCTCAAACACTCGCACATACAGTCCTACAAACTCACACACACTCACACACACTCGCACCCACACACACACTGGCACACACTCAAACACACTCACTCATACACACTCGCACACACTCACTCGCACACACACACACACTCTCGCACACACTCGCACCCAGTCACTCGAGCACACTCGCACACCCTCGCACGCACACACTCGCACACACTCACATGCACACACTCACGCACACACACTCATGCACACTCGCACGCACACATTCACACACATTCGCACGCACTTGCACACACTCGTACGCACACACTGGCACACACTCGCACACACTCGCACACACACACTCGCACATACTCGCTCACACTCGCACACACTCGCACGCACACACTCGCACACACTCGCATGCACACACTCGCACACACACTCACACACACACACTCGCATACACACTCGCACAAACTCCTACACACACTCGTACACACTCACACACACTAGCACACACACACTCGCACATACTCGCACACACTCGCACACACTCGCATGCACACACTCGCACACACACTCACACACACACTCTCGCACACACACTCGCACACACACTCGCACACACTCGAACACACTCGCACACACTCGCAAACACTCGCACATACAGTCCTACAAACTCACACACTCTCACACTCGCACCCACACACAAACTGACACACACTCAAACACACTCACTCATACACACTCGCACACACTCACTCGCACACACACACACACTCGCACACACTCGCACCCAGTCACTCGAGCACACTCGCACACCCTCGCACGCACGCACACACTCGCACACACTCACATGCACACACTCACGCACACACACTCGCGCACACTCGTGCACACTCGCACGCACACATTCACACACATTCGCACTCACTTGCACACACTCGTACGCACACACTGGCACACACTCGCACACACTCGCACACACACACTCGCACATACTCGCTCACACTCGCACACACTCGCACGCACACACTCGCACACACTCGCATGCACACACTCGCACACACACTCACACACACACACTCGCATACACACTCACACAAACTCCTACACACACACGTACACACTCACACACACTCGCACACACACACTCGCACACTCTCGCACACATTCACACTCACTCGCACGCATTCGCACACACACACTCGTACACACTCGCACAAACTCACACACACTCGCACACACTTATACACAATCGCACACACACACTCGTACACACACTCGCACACACTCGTACACACTCACTCACACACACTCACACACACACTCGCACACACTCACACACACTCGCACACACTCACATGCACACACACTCGCACACACTCACACACACTCGCACACACTCACAAGCACACACTCGCACAGACACTCGCTCACACTCACAAGCACACACTCACACGCACACACTCGCACACACACTCGCACACACTCACACCCACTCACTCGTGCACACTCGCGCACACTCGGGCACATTTGCACACACTCGCACACACTCGCACACTCTCGCACACACACTCGCACACACACTCGCACACACTCGAACACACTCACACATACTCACAAACAATCGCACATACAGTCCTACAAACTCACACACACTCACACACACTCACACACTCGCACCCACACACAAACTGGCACACACTCAAACACACTCACTCATACACACTCGCACACACTCACTCGCACACACACACACTCGCACACACTCGCACCCAGTCACTCGAGCACACTCGCACACACTCGCACGCACACACGCACACACTCGCACACACTCACACGCACACACTCACGCACACACTCGCGCACACTCGTGCACACTCGCACGCACACATTCGCACACATTCGCACTCACTTGCACACACTGGCACACACTGGCACACACTGGCACACACACACTCGCACACACTCGCACACACTCGCACACACTTGCACACACTAGCACACACACTCGCACATACTCGCACACACTCGCACACACTCGCACGCACACACTCGCACACACTCGCATGCACACACTCGCACACACACTCACACACACACACTCACATACACACTCGCACACACTCGCACAAACTCCTACACACACACGTACACACTCACACACACTCGCACACACACTCACACACACTCGCACATACACACATACACATTCACACACACTCGCACACACACTCGCACACACAGTCCTACACACTCACACACACACTCGCAAACACTCGCACACACTCACACACACACTCACTCACACATACACACTCGCGCACACTCACGCACACTAGCACACACTCGTAAGCATACACTCACACTCACTCACACACTTACTCACACGCACACACTCTCGCACACACTCACACACACTCGCGCACACTTGCACACTCTCGCACACATTTGCACACACTCGCACTCACTCGCACCCACTCGCACGCACACACTCGCACACACTCATACACAATCACACAAACTCGCACACACACACTCGCACACATTCGCACACACTCGCACACACGCACTCACTCACACTCACTCGCACACACTTGAACACACTCGCACACACTCGCACACACAGTCCTACACACTCACACACACACTCGCAAACACTCGCACAAACTCACACACACTCACTCACACGCACACACTTGCGCACACTAGCACACACTCGCACGCCCACACTCGCACACATTCGCACTCACTCGCACGCACACACTCGCACACACTTGCACAAACTCACACACACTCGCACACACTCATACACAATCGCACGCACACACACCCGCACACACTCGCACACATTTGCACTCACTCGCACGCACTCGCATGCACACACTCGCACAAACTCACACACACTGGCACACACTTATACACAATCGCACACACACACTCTAACACACACTCGCACACACTCACTCACACACACTCACACACACACTCGCACACACTCACACACACTTGCACACACTCGCACACACTCACACGCACACACACTCACACACACTCACACACACTCGCACAAACTCACAAGCACAAACTCGCACACACACTCGCACACACTCACACGCACACACTCACACGCACACACTCGCACACACACTCGCACACACTCGCACCCACTCACTCGTGCACACTCGCGCACACTCGGGCACATTTGCACACACTCGCACACACTCGCACACTCTCGCACACACACTCGCACACACACCCGCACACACTCGAACACACTCGCACACACTCTCAAACACTCGCACATACAGTCCTACAAACTCACACACACTCACACACACTCGCACCCACACACACACTGGCACACACTCAAACACACTCACTCATACACACTCGCACACACTCACTCGCACACACACACACACTCTAGCACACACTCGCACCCAGTCACTCGAGCACACTCGCACACCCTCGCACGCACACACTCGCACACACTCACATGCACACACTCACGCACACACACTCATGCACACTCGCACGCACACATTCACACACATTCGCACGCACTTGCACACACTCGTACGCACACACTGGCACACACTCGCACACACTCGCACACACACACTCGCACATACTCGCTCACACTCGCACACACTCGCACGCACACACTCGCACACACTCGCACACACACTCACACACACACACTCGCATACACACTCGCACAAACTCCTACACACACTCGTACACACTCACACACACTAGCACACACACACTCGCACATACTCGCACACACTCGCACACACTCGCATGCACACACTCGCACACACACTCACACACACACTCTCGCATACACACTCGCACAAACTCCTACACACACTCGTACACACTCACACACACTCGCACACACACTTGCACACACTCGCACATACACACATACACATTCGCACACACTCGCACACACACTCGCACACACAGTCCTACACACTCACACACACACTCGCAAACACTCGCACACACTCACACACACTCACTCACACGTACACACTCACGCACACTTGCACACACTCACGCACACTAGCACACACTCGTAAGCATACACTCACACTCACTCACACACTTACTCACACGCACACACTCTCGCACACACTCACACACACTCGCGCACACTCGCACACACTCGCACGCCCACACTCGCACACTCTCGCACACATTTGCACACACTCGCACTCACTTGCACCCACTCGCACGCACACACTCGCACACACTCATACACAATCACACAAACTCGCACACACACTCGCACACATTCGCACACACTCGCACACACTCACTCACTCACACTCACTCGCACACACTTGCACACACTCGCACACACTCGCACACACAGTCCTACACACTCACACACACACTCGCAAACACTCGCACAAACTCACACACACTCACTCACACGCACAAACACTCGCATGCCCACACTCACACACATTTGCACTCACTCGCATGCACTCGCACGCACACACTCGCACAAACTCACACACACTCGCACACACTCATACACAATCGCACGCACACACACTCGCACACACACACTCGCACACACTCGCACACTCTCGCACACATTCACACTCACTCGCACGCACTCGCACGCGCACACTCGAACACACTCGCACAAACTCACACACACTCGCACACACTTATACACAAACGCACACACACACTCGTACACACACTCGCACACACTCGCACACACTCACTCACACACACTCACACACACACACTCGCACACACTCACACACACTTGCACACACTCACACGCACACACACTCACACACACTCACACACTCACAAGCACACACTCGCACACACACTCGCACACACTCACACGCACACACTCACACGCACACACTCGCACAAACAGTCGCACACACTCGCACCCACTCACTCGTGCACACTCGCGCACACTCGGGCACATTTGCACACACTCGCACACTCTCGCACACACACTCGCACACACACTCGCACACACTCGAACACACTCGCAAACACTCGCACATACAGTCCTACAAACTCACACACACTCACACACTCGCACCCACACACAAACTGGCACACACTCAAACACACTCACTCATACACACTCGCACACACTCACTCGCACACACACACACACACTCGCACACACTCGCACCCAGTCACTCGAGCACACTCGCACACCCTCGCACGCACGCACGCACACACTCGCACACACTCACATGCACACACTCACGCACACACACTCGCGCACACTCGTGCACACTCGCACGCACACATTCACACACATTCGCACTCACTTGCACACACTCGTACACACACACTGGCACACACTCGCTCACACTCGCACACACACACTCGCACATACTCGCTCACACTCGCACACACTCGCACGCACACACTCGCACACACTCGCATGCACACACTCGCACACACACTCACACACACACACTCGCATACACACTCACACAAACTCCTACACACACTCGTACACACTCACACACACTCGCACACACACACTCGCACACACTCGCACACTCTCGCACACATTCACACTCACTCGCACGCACTCGCACGCACACACTCGTACACACTCGCACAAACTCACACACACTCGCACACACTTATACACAATCGCACACACACACACTCGTACACACACTCGCACACACTCGCACACACTCACTCACACACACTCGCACACACTCACACACACTCGCACACACTCACATGCACACACACTCGCACACACTCACACACACTCGCACACACTCACAAGCACACACTCGCACAGATACTCGCTCACACTCACAAGCACACACTCACACGCACACACTCGCACACACACTCGCACACACTCACACCCACTCACTCGTGCACACTCGTACACACTCGGGCACATTTGCACACACTCGCACACACTCGCACACTCTCGCACACACACTCGCACACACACTCGCACACACTCGAACACACTCACACACACTCACAAACAATCGCACATACAGTCCTACAAACTCACACACACTCACACACACTCACACACTCGCACCCACACACAAACTGGCACACACTCAAACACACTCACTCATACACACTCGCACACACTCACTCGCACACACACACACTCGCACACACTCGCACCCAGTCACTCGAGCACACTCGCACGCACACACGCACACACTCGCACACACTCACACGCACACACTCACGCACACACTCGCGCACACTCGTGCACACTCGCACGCACACATTCGCACACATTCGCACTCACTTGCACACACTGGCACACACTGGCACACACTGGCACACACACACTCGCACACACTCGCACACACTTGCACACACTTGCACACACTAGCACACACACTCGCACATACTCGCACACACTCGCACACACTCGCACGCACACACTCGCACAAACTCGCATGCACACACTCGCACACACACTCACACACACACACTCACATACACACTCGCACACACTCGCACAAACTCCTACACACACACGTACACACTCACACACACTCGCACACACACTCGCACACACAGTCCTACACACTCACACACACACTCGCAAACACTCGCACACACTCACACACACACTCACTCACACATACACACTCGCGCACACTCACGCACACTAGCACACACTCGTAAGCATACACTCACACTCACTCACACACTTACTCACACGCACACACTCTCACACACACTCACACACACTCGCGCACACTCGCACACTCTCGCACACATTTGCACACACTCGCACTCACTTGCACCCACTCGCACGCACACACTCGCACACACTCATACACAATCACACAAACTCGCACACACACACTCGCACACATTCGCACACACTCGCACACACGCACTCACTCACACTCACTCGCACACACTTGCACACACTCGCACACACTCGCACACACAGTCCTACACACTCACACACACACTCGCAAACACTCGCACAAACTCACACACACTCACTCACACGCACACACTTGCGCACACTAGCACACACTCGCACGCCCACACTCGCACACATTCGCACTCACTCGCACGCACACACTCACACACACTCGCACAAACTCACACACACTCGCACACACTCATACACAATCGCACGCACACACACGCGCACACACTCGCACACATTTGCAATCACTCGCACGCACTCGCATGCACACACTCGCACAAACTCACACACACTGGCACACACTTATACACAATCGCACACACACACTCTAACACACACTCGCACACACTCACTCACACACACTCACACACACACTCGCACACACTCACACACACTTGCACACACTCGCACACACTCACACGCACACACACTCACACACACTCACACACACTCGCACAAACTCACAAGCACAAACTCGCACACACACTCGCACACACTCACACGCACACACTCACACGCACACACTCGCACACACTCGCACCCACTCACTCGTGCACACTCGCGCACACTCGGGCACATTTGCACACACTCGCACACACTCGCACACTCTCGCACACACACTCGCACACACACCCGCACACACTCGAACACACTCGCACACACTCGCAAACACTCGCACATACAGTCCTACAAACTCACACACACTCACAGACACTCACACACTCGCACCCACACACAAACTGGCACACACTCAAACACACTCACTCATACACACTTGCACACACTCACTCGCACACACACACACTCGCACACACTCGCACCCAGTCACTCGAGCACACGAGCACACCCTCGCACGCACGCACACACTCGCACACACTCACATGCACACACTCACGCACACACACTCGCGCACACTCATGCACACTCGCACGCACACATTCACACACATTCGCACGCACTTGCACACACTCGCACGCACACACTCGCACACACTCGCATGCACACACTCGCACACACACTCACACACACACACTCGCATACACACTCGAACAAACTCCTACACACACTCGTACACACTCACACACACTAGCACACACACACTCGCACATACTCGTACACACTCGCACACACTCGCATGCACACACTCGCACACACACTCACACACACACTCTCGCATACACACTCGCACAAACTCCTACACACACTCGTACACACTCACACACACTCGCACACACACTTGCACACACTCGCACATACACACATACACATTCGCACACACTCGCACACACACTCGCACACACAGTCCTACACACTCACACACACACTCGCAAACACTCGCACACACTCACACACACTCACTCACACGTACACACTCACGCACACTTGCACACACTCACGCACACTAGCACACACTCGTAAGCATACACTCACACTCCCTCACACACTTACTCACACGCACACACTCTCGCACACACTCACACACACTCGCGCACTCTCGCACACACTCGCACGCCCACACTCGCACACTCTCGCACACATTTGCACACACTCGCACTCACTTGCACCCACTCGCACGCACACACTCGCACACACTCATACACAATCACACAAACTCGCACACACACACTCGCACACATTCGCACACACTCGCACACACTCACTCACTCACACTCACTCGCACACACTTGCACACACTCGCACACACTCGCACACACAGTCCTACACACTCACACACACACTCGCAAACACTCACACAAACTCACACACACTCACTCACACGCACACACTTGCGCACACTAGCACACACTCGCACGCCCACACTCGCACACTCTCACACACATTTGCACACACTCGCACTCACTTGCACCCACTCGCATGCACACACTCGCACACTCTCATACACAATCACACAAACTCGCACACACACACTCGCACACATTCGCACACACTCGTACACACTCACTCACTCACACTCACTCGCACACACTTGCACACACTCGCACACACTCGCACACACAGTCCTACACACTCACACACACACTCGCAAACACTCGCACAAACTCACACACACTCACTCACACGCACACACACTCGCATGCCCACACTCACACACATTTGCACTCACTCGCACGCACTCGCACGCACACACTCGCACAAACTCACACACACTCGCACACACTCATACACAATCGCACGCACACACACTCGCACACACACACTCGCACACACTCGCACACTCTCGCACACATTCACACTCACTCGCATGCACTCGCACGCGCACACTCGAACACACTCGCACAAACTCACACACACTCGTACACACTTATACACAAACGCACACACACACTCGTACACACACTCGCACACACTCGCACACACTCACACACACTCACTCACACACACTCACACACACTCGCACACACTCACACACACTTGCACACACTCGCACACACTCACACGCACACACACTCGCACACACACTCACACACACTCACACACTCACAAGCACACACTTGCACACACACTCGCACACACTCACACGCACACACTCACACGCACACACTCGCACAAACAGTCGCACACACTCGCACCCACTCACTCGTGCACACTCGCGCACACTCGGGCACATTTGCACACACTCGCACACTCTCGCACACTCTCGCACACACACTCGCACACACACTCGCACACACTCGAACACACTCGCACACACTCGCAAACACTCGCACATACAGTCCTACAAACTCACACACACTCACACACTCGCACCCACACACAAACTGGCACACACTCAAACACACTCACTCATACACACTCGCACACACTCACTCGCACACACACACACTCGCACACACTCGCACCCAGTCACTCGAGCACACTCGCACACCCTTGCACGCACGCACACACTCGCACACACTCACATGCACACACTCACGCACACACACTCGCGCACACTCGTGCACACTCGCACGCACACATTCACACACATTCGCACTCACTTGCACACACTCGTACGCACACACTGGCACACACTCGCACACACTCGCACACACACACTCGCACATACTCGCTCACACTCGCACACACTCGCACGCACACACTCGCACACACTCGCATGCACACACTCGCACACACACTCACACACACACACTCGCATACACACTCGCAAAAAACTCACACACACTCGCACACACTCATACACAATCGCACGCACACACACTCGCACACACACACTCGCACACACTCGCACACTCTCGCACTCACTCGCACGCACTCGCACGCACACACTCGCACACACTCGCACACATTCGCACTCACTCGCACGCACTCGCACGCACACACTCGCACACACTCGCACACATTCGCACTCACTCGCACGCACTCGCACGCACACACTCGCAAAAAACTCACACACACTCGCACACACTCATACACAATCGCACGCACACACACTCGCACACACACACTCGCACACACTCGCACACTCTCGCACTCACTCGCACGCACTCGCACGCACACACTCGCACACACTCGCATGCACACACTCGCACGTACACACTCGCACAAACAGTCGCACACACTCGCACCCACTCACTCGTGCACACTCGGGCACATTTGCACACACTCGCACACACTCGCACACTCTCGCACACACACTCGCACACACACTCGCACACACTCGAACACACTCACACACACTCACAAACAATCGCACATACAGTCCTACAAACTCACTCACACACACTCACACACTCGCACCCACACACAAACTGGCACACACTCAAACACACTCACTCATACACACTCGCACACACTCACTCGCACACACACACACTCGCACACACTCGCACCCAGTCAATCGAGCACACTCGCACACACTCGCACGCACGCACACACTCGCACACACTCATACACAATCACACAAACTCGCACACACACACTCGCACACATTCGCACACACTCGCACACACTCACTCACTCACACTCACTCGCACACACTTGCACACACTCGCACACACTCGCACACACAGTCCTACACACTCACACACACTCGCAAACACTCGCACAAACTCACACACACTCACTCACACGCACATACTTGCACACACTAGCACACACTCGCACGCCCACACTTGCACACATTCGCACTCACTCGCACGCACTCGCATGCACACACTCGCACACTCTCACACACACACTCGCACACACACTCGCACACACTCGAACACACTCGCACACACTCGCAAACACTCGCACATACAGTCCTACAAACTCACACACACTCACACACACTCGCACCCACACAAAAACTGGCACACACTCAAACACACTCACACATACACACTCGCACACAATCACTCGCACACACACACACACACTCGCACACACTTGCACCCAGTCACTCGAGCACACTCACACACCCTCGCACGCACGCACACACTCGCACACACTCACATGCACACACTCACGCACACACACTCGCGCACACTCGTGCACACTCGCACGCACACATTCACACACATTCGCACTCACTTGCACACACTCGTACGCACACACTCGCACACACTCGCACACACACACTCGCACATACTCGCTCACACTCGCACACACTTGCACGCACACACTTGCACACACTCGCATGCACACACTCGCACACACACTCACACACACACACTCGCATACACACTCGCACAAACTCCTACACACACTCGTACACACTCACACACACTAGCACACACACACTCGCACACACTCGCACATACTCGCACACACTCGCACACACTCGCATGCACACATTCGCACACACTCACACACACACTCTCGCATACACACTCGCACAAACTCCTACACACTCACACACACTCGCACACACACTTGCACACACTCGCACACACTCGCACATACACACATACACATTCGCACACACTCGCACACACACTCGCACACACAGTCCTACAAACTCACACACACACTCGCAAACACTCGCACACACTCACACACACACTCACTCACACGTACACACTCACGCACACTTGCACACACTCACGCACACTAGCACACACTCGTAAGCATACACTCACACTCACTCACACACTTACTCACACGCACACACTCTCGCACACACTCACACACACTCGCACACACTCGCACGCCCACACTCGCACACTCTCGCACACATTTGCACACACTCGCATTCACTTGCACCCACTCGCACGCACACACTCGCACACACTCATACACAATCACAGAAACTCGCACACACACACTCGCACACATTCGCACACACTCGCACACACTCACTCACTCACACACACTCGCACACACTCGCACACACAGTCCTACACACTCACACACACACTCGCAAACACTCGCACAAACTCACACACACTCACTCACACGCACACACTTGCGCACACTAGCACACACTCGCACGCCCACACTCACACACATTCGCACTCACTCGCACACACTCGCATGCACACACTCGCACAAACTCACACACACTCGCACACACTCATACACAATCGCACGCACACACACTCGCACACACACTTGCACACACTCGCACACTCTCACACACATTCACACTCACTCACACGCACTCGCACGTGCACACTCGAACACACTCGCACAAACTCACACACACTCGTACACACACTCGCACACACTCACACACACTCGCACACACTCACTCACACACACTCACACACACACACTCGCACACACTCACACACACTTGCACACACTCGCACACACTCACACGCACACACTCGCACACACACTCACACACACTCGCACACACTCACAAGCACACACTCGCACACACACTCGCACACACTCACACGCACACACTCGCACAAACACTCGCACACACTCGCACCCACTCACTCGTGCACACTCACGCACACTCGGGCACATTTGCACACACTCGCACACTCTCGCACACACACTCGCACACACACTCGCACACACTCGAACACACTCGCACACACTCGCAAACACTCGCACATACAGTCCTACAAACTCACACACACTCACACACTCCACAAACACACAAACTGGCACACACTCAAACATACTCACTCATACACACTCGCACACACTCACTCGCACACACACACACTCGCACACACTAGCACCCAGTCACTCGAGCACACTCGCACACACTCGCACGCACGCACGCACACACTCGCACACACTCACACGCACACAGTCACGCACACACATTCGCACACATTCGCACTCACTTGCACACACTCGTGCGCACACACTGGCACACACTGGCACACACTGGCACACACACGCTCGCACACACTCGCACACACTTGCACATACTAGCACACACACACTCGCACATATTCGCACACACTCGCACGCACACACTCGCACACACTCGCATACAAACTCGCACACACTCGCACAAACTCCTACACACACTCGTACACACACACACTCGCACACACACTCGCACACACTCGCACACACTCGCACATACACACATACACA
Organism: Phyllobates terribilis; assembly: GCF_046119375.1. Classification (NCBI taxonomy): domain Eukaryota; kingdom Metazoa; phylum Chordata; class Amphibia; order Anura; family Dendrobatidae; genus Phyllobates; species Phyllobates terribilis. Next base: position 6,163,120 of record NW_027362853.1, read on the forward strand.
TTCGCACACACTCGCACACACACTCGCACACACAGTCCTACACACTCACACACACACTCGCAAACACTCGCACACACTCACACACACACTCACTCACACGTACACACTCGCGCACACTCGCACACACTCACATACACACTCGCACACACTCGCATGCACACACTGGCACACACACTAACACACACTCACATACACACTCGCACACACTCGCACAAACTCCTACACACACTCGCACACACTCACACACACACTCGCACGCTCACACTCGCACACACTCACACACACACTTGCACACACTTGCACACACACACTCGCACACAATCACACACACACTCGCAGACACTCGCACACACCCACTCATGCACACACTCGCCCACACTCGCACACACAGTCCTACACACTCACACACACACTCGCAAACACTCGCAAACACTCACACACACTCACTCACACGTACACACTCGCACACACTCGCACGCCCACACTCTCACACTCTCGCACACATTTGCACACACTCGCACTCACTCGCACGCACTCGCACACACACTCACACACACACTCGCACAAACTCATACACAATCGCACACACTCACTCGCACACACTTGCACACACTCGCACACACTTGCACACGCTTGCACACACTCGCACACACTCGCACACACTCACAAACACGCACACACACGCACACACACTCACGCACACACTCGCACACACTCGCACACACTTGCATGCACACATTCGCACGCACTCGCACACACAAACACAAACTGGCACACACTCAAACACACTCACTCATACACACTCGCACACACTCACTCGCACACACATACACACACTCGCACACACTCACACACACACACACTCGCGCACACTCGTGCACACTCGCACGCACACATTCGCACACATTCGCACTCACTTGCACACACTCGTACACAAACACTGGCACACACTCGCACACACACACTCGCACACACTCGCACACACTTGCACACACTAGCACACACACACTCGCACACACTCGCACATACTCGCACACACTCACACACACTTGCACGCACACACTCGCATGCACACACTCGCACACACTCACACACACTCGCATACACACTCGCACACACTCGCACAAACTCCTACACACACTCGTACACACTCACACACACTCACACACACACTCGCACACACTCTCACATACATACACATTTGCACACAGTCGCACACACACTCGCACACACCGTCCTACACACTCACACACACACTCGCAAACACTCGCACACACTCACACACACTCACTCACATGTACACACTCGCGCACACTCACGCACACTAGCACACACTCGTAAGCATACACTCAAACTCACTCACACACTTACTCACATGCACACACTCTCGCACACACTCACACACACTCGTGCACACTCGCACACACTCTCACGCCCACACTCGCACACTCTCGCACACATTTGCACACACTCGCACTCACTCGCACCCACTCGCATGCACACACTCGCACACACTCATACACAATCACACAAACTCGCACACACACACTCGCACACATTCGCACACACTCGCACACACTCACTCACTCACACTCACTCGCGCACACTTGCACACACTCGCACACACTCGCACACACAGTCCTACACACTCACACACACTCGCAAACACTCGCACAAACTCACACACACTCACTCACATGCACACACTTGCGCACACTAGCACACACTCGCACGCCCACACTCGCACACATTCGCACTCACTCGCACGCACTCGCACGCACACACTCGCAAAAAACTCACACACACTCGCACACACTCATACACAATCGCACGCACACACACTCGCACACACACACTCGCACACACTCGCACACTCTCGCACTCACTCGCACGCACTCGCATGCACACACTCGCACACACAAACACACACACACTCGCATACACACTCGCACACACTCGCATGCACACACTCGCACACACACTCACACACACACACTCGCATACACACTCGCACACACTCACACAAACTCCTACACACACTCGTACACACTCACACACACTCGCACACACACTTGCACACACTCGAACATACACACATACACATTCGCACACACTCGCAAACTCACTCGCACACACAGTCCTACACACTCACACACACACTCGCAAACACTCGCACACACACACACTCACTCACACGTACACACTCGCGCACACTCGCACACACTCATGCACACTAGCCCACACTCATAAGCATACACTCACACTCACTCACACACTTACTCACACTCACACACTCTCGCACACACTCACACACACTCGCCCACACTCGCACATACTCGCACGCCCACACTCGCACACTCTCGCACACATTTGCACACACTCGCACTCACTCACACCCACTCGCACGCACACACTCGCACACACTCATACACAATCACACAAACTCGCACACACACACTCGCACACATTCGCACACACTCGCACACACTCACTCACTCACACTCACTCGCACACACTTGCACACACTCGCACACACAGTCCTACACACTCACACACACACTCGCAAACACTCGCACAAACTCACACACACTCACTCACACGCACACACTTGCGCACACTAGCACACACTCGCACGCCCACACTCGCACACATTCGCACTCACTCGCACGCACTCGCACGCACACACTCGCACAAACTCACACACACTCGCACACACTCATACACAATCGCACGCACACACACTCGCACACACTAGCACACTCTCGCACACATTCGCACTCACTCGCACGCACACACTCGCACAAACTCGCATGCACACACTCGCACACACACTCACACACACACACTCGCATACACACTCGCACACACTCGCACAAACTCCTACACACACTCGTACACACTCACACACACTCGCACACACACTTGCACACACTCGCACACACTCGCACATACACACATACACATTCGCACTCACTCGCACACTCACTCGCACACACAGTCCTACACACTCACA